>NW_027411977.1:251588422-252193782 GCF_047663935.1 Musca autumnalis
TTCACATGTAATTCGTAACATTTCATTTGTAAATCGTAACATTTTCTTTGAAATTCGAATTATTCCATTTGAAAATCTAATTACATCTGCAAAAGGTGTAGAAAAGCTGTTCTCCAAGCATTCATTTACGTTGTATATACACTTACGTTATGTATACACTTTGCGTACAAAATTACCAAACTTCATATTTCTTGGTTGACACGATGATACCAAAAATCATCTATATTCATCGGATGAGAAGATTAGTTTCCATACGGACTTTTTCGTGATTTCAAATTTACAGCAAAGTTTTTGTTGCTATCAACCATTTTATTCATGAAAGAATGTTTGGTGTAAGAAGCTTGATAAAATCATGTATTACTTTGGAATAAATATATTTTCATTTTGTGGAATGCCGGTTGCAGAAAAGTTATTGCATTTCAAATAAATTCATTTGTGGAATGTATTGATAAAGTACCCGTTGTTCTGATTAATTGTAAATAATGAATAACATTACTTAATTCGAATTTGTGAGTATATTTCGTAAGAAACTATCTCAAAATTATAAATGCTTCATGTATATTGGCTGCTTATAGATGTTTATTATTTTCTAAGTTGGCTATTACTGCAATAGTGGGTTTCCTAACTATCAAAGGCTTTTAAAAAGTTGTGAAACAAATACACCTCAACACCACCAATTATGATACGTAATATGTTTCGATGTTAAATTAGCGAATTTTGCATTTATCTTTGTACAATGCACATTTACAGTGTGACGTAATTTGTACATGTTTGAACCTTTAACAAGTTTTCAATAAATTTACACCAATGAAGTTACAAGGAAGTGCACTTAATACCAATCTATAGGCAAATTTCAACATATTGGATAATTTCATCACTTCAAAAGTAAGAACGCATAAACAGTATTATTCTGGGTTTTTCCTCTAATTTCTTGTATAACATTCGAGATATCTTTTCCTCTCATTATATTCAGCGGATGAAAGATTAAATTGCTGGTTTCTTTTATAACTTGTATGATTTTTGATGTATATAACATCACTGTTTTAAGTTTACTTCGTTCTATGTAAATGGTTGAATTTGTTTGAAAATTTATTGTCTGTAACAATTCTCTACTCAAAGTACCTCATTATTTTCATTTTATAGTTTAAGTCCTGGAACTTTCAGTATTACTTTCAGCAGAAACATAATACCTTCGTTAACAACAGTTTCGATGTCGCTTCAAAAATCATTTCATCTTCAACAATATTTAAGGAATTTCAGTATTATTAAACAGGCACATCAACTTTATTCTGTCCTTTATTTTATGCTCTTGTATATTTTATGACAAATGTACTAACATAGACAGCGATAGTGAATCCTTTTGTTCAGTTTCGTAATATTACATTTTCGGAAAATTGAAATGCTTTTAATTTTTCCGTCGTACCGCCACCATTAATCATGGTATCCCATATTTTTTCACGTTATGCAGAAACCAGGGACGATGTCTGTGGAGGCAAAAATACAGCCCGAAGACGATATGGAAATTTAGATTCTTCGTTATTCTCCTATGGTCCTTGCCAAACACCCACCTTGGATTTTTGTGTAAAAAAGCATGATGACCTTTAAACCCGACAGTTTTTGGTCCAACTGACAGGAGGGCAACAGAATTTTCGTTTGAATGGAATCGTGGAAGAGTGTTTAAGAAGGACATTCCACCATCTTCTTCAATTTTTGGTGAAGAATCAAAAGGAGGGACTGTAAGTAGACAAAAAGGGAAAAATAGGTATTTTTATATATATACTAGCAAAATGCCCGCTACTTCCTACGCGGACAGGATATTAAAAACAAATAAAATCGAAATGGCGAACACTGAACATTTTTTTGCACTTATGCCAATTTTAAACAATATTTTTTTATTTGACAATTTTGCCTTTTTAGGCGAAGATGTTAATTAGTATTACTTTTTTAGTTAAATTCGCGTTGGAAATCGAGCTTACAGATCAATAATGCATGTGAAGAAGGAAAGCCGACAACTCGAAACCACACACCCACCACTATGTGACATGACGTGTTTAGCCTTTGGTAAATGCTCCTCAGACATATCGCATATGGGACGGCTTCGCTATCCTTTAAAAACACAAGGAAAAAAGTGTTGTCACATGTTAGCGTGAAAACCATTGCAGCACTGTCCGTCAAAAAAAAAAATTAGTACAAGTAAGTACTTTTCGTATACAGTAGAATCTCGATAATTCGTAATCTTCGATAATTCGTAACAAACTGCCGGTTCCTTAAAGCTTTCTTCGTATTTTAACCCCACTAATTCGAAATCCTCGATAATTCGTAAGAAATTACCGGTCCCTTCGATTACGAATTATCGAAATTCTACTGCACTTTCCAAAACTACCTCAATCCTTCACAGTAATTTAACAGTAATCTTAATTCCAAATTGTACCCAATTTGGTACCACATAGTACTTTTCGTACACACATGTACGATTTTCCAAAACCATTTTATTACATCAACACCACTTCGCAATCTTAAGTTCCATACCAAATTCCATGATATCCCTTCATAATATACAATTGCTACTAAATCTTGTAAATTTTTGTACTTTTTGTACACTGGTCGAATTTCCTTTGGTGCATCTTTCTATCTCTCCATCACTGACCCTCATTCCAAATTTCAGAATTATAGCTCTCCTCCCGTTTGCCTAATACCTACAAATGGTACAAAGGAATATTTAGGACCTTTTAGTACTTTTCGTATCCTTCTACGTCGAATTTCGAAAGCTTCAGCCGTTTCGCCAGGGCGTTGTCAGTCAGTCAGTGAATACCTCACCTCACTGCTCTTTTTATATATATATATGTATATATATATATATATATATAATCGGACACTTTTTCAAGATGAGATTTTTGATTTCCTTTAGTTTTTGTGATGCTGATCATTAGCAAAACATTGTAGTATATTTTCAGACATAGGACTTAAAATTTTTGTTATTGAACGTAGTTTAAGCGTAGCACACCCTTGCTGATGTCACGACTTTATTCACTTAAAAATAAGTGTTTTGGAGTCACTTACACTTATCATTTAAAAACGTGCTTATTTGGTATCAAGTATTTTGCTTGGCACTTTGCCTTCTTCGCAAATGAGGTCGTATGAATACAAATATTAATCAAGGCGAATTTAACAAGGTGATCCAATAGTTGACGTTAGGTTGTAGTCTTCATTTGCTGTCAAATTTTGTTTGCGCGAAATATCCACAAAAGTTAGAAGAAAACGTTAAAATATTATTCGCGAAGCTTAAACAAAGATGTTGTACACAGATATTTTTATAGAAGCGAAATATTTGTTATTTATTTTTGATTAAAAATATGTTTTGACAGCAAATGAAGACATAGGTTGCTATTATTGTATCACCTTCTTTTTTACACCATGAATATTAATATCATCACATCATGTATACGCACGCATATAACGAAAGCGGAAATGTGAAAAAATTAGAGTTGGGCAATCTCCTTCAATTGAACGATCCGGATCACTGTCATCGTTCTAGAAAAATTGCATGTGCTTTTTTAGTAATTTGAGGAAAAATCTTGTTCTTTGATTTATTTATTTTTTTAATTCTTTTTTTATTCTAATGTTGGATGCGGTTGCCAGCCGCTGGCCGAAACTCAACGGTTTGGGTCAATTCGGTACGAGAACCCGCTGCTGTGGGTCACCTAGTAATATGTACTGGTCAAGACGATATACATTTTGTATGGCTATTATTAATTACCTATCTCCGCATTTGTAGGCAGGTTTTATCAAAGGTAATTATGACAGACACCCACAACCATTTTGGATTCCAATTAGACAAAAGATTACAAAAAGATTGCAAGGTAATTTGTGCTCTGTTCCAGAACATGCAAGAAGCTACTATTTTTTACTACGATAACATTTTTTCCTTTATGTTATCGGAAAAAATAGTAAAAATTAGTAGATTCTTGCAGTTATGGAACAGACCATTGGTAAATAACTAAATATTGGTTTTTTTTTTTTTTTGTTTTGTAGGTTATATTCACGTATGATAAACTGCCTTACCGTGAGTTGGAGGCCAAAAATCGTTCGGAATATTATAGCAAGAAGTATAAGATATGTTTCTATACTAGTGAAATACAGCAGAAATTCTTTGAGCTACTGGATCATCCATGTCCCAAGTAAGTTGAAATAGATTAATCCGCACACATCATTTCCTTCATTGACCATTTTCGTCTTATTTTCTCTGTTTCTCCCCTCCGTCGCCGCTGTGTGTAGATGTGATTGTCCCCCGTATCGTACTTTTCAAGGCCTTCGCAATCATGTTCGTAAAGAACATGACCACTTCTATTGTGATTTGTGCGTAGAAAATTTAAAAATATTTACATTTGAGCGGCGTAGTTATACCCAGGCCGAATTGGGTTCGGACCAAAGGTGATCCAGATAATCGTTCACATCGTGGTCATCCCTTGTGTGAGTACTGTAACAAACGGTATTTGGCACTCAGTTTTGGATTGTTTATACGTGCCAAGAGGAGCTGCAGACACAAGACAAGTTTTGGAAACATATACAGGATGAACACAATTTTATGCATGGTGTTAGACAAGTGAGTTGTTGGTAGTGTTTAAATGGAATTGTGGGAGGGGTTTGTGTTGAGAGGTCAAATGATATTAACGCGCCATTTTTCTTGACTCTGTGTGTGTACTTTTTGTTTTTGGTTTTTAGGAACAGACAAGAACAGCAGCCCAGGCATATATGGAAGCGGCGGAGGCAGCATCAATGATGCCTTTGCCTCTGTTTCGTAAAATGAGTGTAAATGAGCAACAGCGGGAAGATAGTATGAGCCAAGAGGATGAGGATATGCACAAGGAACCAAAAGACTATACAGAAATGAGGACCAAGATCCCAATCAGTCAGTGTCGATTGATATAAAATTGGAACCACAGTTAAGTCATCCGGGCCAGCATCAACAGGCGCAGCAACAGCATCATCAGCAACAACAGCAACAGGAACAACAAGAACAAATGCAACAACAGCAGCAGCAACATCAGCAAACACAACAAATTGAAATAAGCACACCCCTGATGTATCAAATACCCCATGTCCATGCACCACCCGTCAGTGCATATGCCGCCTTAGTACAACCTAATCTGAATTCCCTAATGCCCATCAAAGATGAAATGGTGCAACACAAAGAATCGGCCAACAACAGTACCACGGCCAGCGCCAGTAGTGCCATGTCCTCCGAAGATGGGGAACGTTGGTATATATGTGACTTTGAAAATTGCGGCTTGAAGTTTAAATATCAATCTCGCCTGGAACTGCATCGTAGTGTCCACAGTAAAGAGCGAAAATTTTCATGTGAGATATGTGGAGCGAGTTTCAAGCAGTCATGTAATTTGTCGACACATCGGAAAAAGAAACATTCGCTTAAGGGTACCGCAAAAATGACACTTGTGCCGCCGCATCGTTTTTGAAATCCATTTTTGAATTTTTTACAATTTCCTTTTTATTTTTGAATGAAAAATCAATGAGAAAAAGAATTTCAAAGTTTCAACCACCCACCACCATTATCCTTGTGAAGACAAATGTAAAGGATTAACCTGCCTCACATAGTTTTGTTGTTTTTTGTTTGTTTTGATTCTCCCTTCCAAAACATTTGTAAAGAAAATTGTATGGCTCATCAAGAAGAGGAGATTAAAGTTTGAGTTATTTGCTTACAAATTAAAAAAGTCAAGCTTTGGTATAGTTTTCATAGAGTAGTGTCAAAAAATCTAAATTTAGATGGAACAAAATCTATTTTTTGGAAATATACATTTTGTAGTTTATAGGTTTAAGTTTTTTTTAATTCAGGATTGTAAAGCCTTTATTGTTTGTAGATTAAAAAACACTTTACAATTTTTTTGTTTATAAAAAACATTCATTGGTTGAATGTTGTGTGGAATAGTTAAAGAAACAAAAATACAAATTAAAAGAATAGAATTTCTTTTAATATCTTTTGCTTTTTGAAATGCCTTACCTTTAATTTTTTGTTTTCCTAGATTTAATGACAAGTTTAATTGTTTGTTTATGATTTGATATCAAAAAGGCTAAGTTGGACATTTTCTCCTAGGCGAAAATTGTCCAGTTAGGTTTTTTCTAATTTCTTTTGTTAAATGATTTTATTTTTGATGTTATCTCGTAAGTTTTATATAATTTTTTTATTATTTTACCTTTGTGCAATTTGTCTATGGCCTTTTGATTTTAAGTTTTTATTCTCTGTAATCTTCTATATTTTTTTCTTTTCTTTTAGTTTTAATTATTGTGCAATTAATATTAGACAAAAAAACAAATGAATACAAATTATTATACATAAAATTAAAAACAAACACAAAATAAGATTTTAAGTAAATAAAGTTAGTCTAAAATTACAATGTGCCTGTCTTCTATCCGTCTTACCTTTATGGCAATTTGAAAGGACTATCTCAAAATGTATCTTATTTTTTTAGCATTTTTTCGCTAACATTATAACACTTTATGGACCAGGAAAACTCTAAGGAAAGTATTCTATGTTTTATAGGACTTTTATCCTTAAAATTATAACACTTAATGACAGTGTTATATGGACTATACTAAACATTAAGGTATCATACTGTTATATAATTTTCATATAACACTAACAAGTGTTATATGCATCATAATGTCCTGGTTTTTGCGCATACTAAATTCTTCATATGTTTAATGTGTTCGAAAAACTTGTCGAATTTTTATGCACAGGACGAAAATTCTACAAAAATTTCAACAATTGTGGACAATTCGGGAACAAATATTTTTTTAGAAAAATCCTATTTATACTTGAAGTTGTATAAAACGTCAAAGGACAACGTACGCGATGGGGTTTCCACGTATAATAAAAATAGCAAAAATATTCTGCATGAAATTAACTTATATTTTTTCAGGATTAATTTTGACTAACCAATGTCGTTCGAGATGAAAATAATTAAACAAATGCTAGTTTCAACCAGGGGAAGAAGAAGCATTTGTTTATTTCTCTCAGACACAACCAGGGGAAGAAGAAGCATTTGTTTATTTCTCTCAGACACAACCAGGGGAAGAAGAAGCATTTGTTTATTTCTCTCAGACACAACCAGGGGAAGAAGAAGCATTTGTTTATTTCTCTCAGACACAACCAGGGGAAGAAGAAGCATTTGTTTATTTCTCTCAGACACAACCAGGGGAAGAAGAAGCATTTGTTTGTGATTGTAAACCTAGAGATTCCTTGCCAGCTTCCCTCAATATGTTAAGCCCCTTGGCCCGCTTCCTATGACATGGTTATTCTAGGAAATTTTCAGTGTCGATACCATTTGATCGGGTTCTAAGTTGGCCTTTTCCAAATCACTGTTATAACGATTCTGTTCTTGGGGTGTATCATTTTTAGCTGGTTTAACTAAACTTTTGGGATTCCTACAATCCCAGTTATTATCCCATAGAGCACAAGGATTCACTGATCACTTATTGTCCACGGAACCGAATCCATCCAATATGTGTGTCACTTGCCTTCGCAATCATGTCACCGAAGGAATACCCAAACAGGCTGTACTTCACTTTTGCCGTAATTGTGAGCGGTATTTGCAGCCTCCTGGCGAATGGATACAGGCTGCATTGGAATCCAGGGAATTGTTGGCATTGTGTTTGAAGAAATTGAAGGGTCTTAAGGAAGTGAAGCTTGTAGATGCCGGCTTTGTGTGGACCGAGGCTCATTCCAAGCGTATTAAGGTTAAATTAACGGTACATGGAGAGGTATCCGGCGGAACTGTGTTGCAGCAAGTCTTCATTGTAGAATTTACTGTACAAAATCAAATGTGCGATGTCATCGTACTGAAGCTAAAGATTTTTGGCGTTGCATGGTGCAGGTACGCGAAAGGGCTGAAAACAAGAAAACTTTCTTCTATTTGGAACAGTTGATTCTGAAACACAAGGCCCATGAAAATACTTTGGGTATAAAGCCTATGCATGGTGGCTTGGATTTCTATTACGCCAGTGAAAATCATGCCCGCAAAATGGTTGATTTCCTGCAAACAATGGTACCCGTCAAGGTGACCTCCTCCAAACGTCTCATTTCCCATGATATACACAGTAACAGTTTCAACTATAAATACACATGGTCTGTGGAAATTGTTCCCTTGTCCAAGTGCAGTGTGTCTTAGCAAAAAGTTACGCCATGGTTACAATACCAATCATAAACATTATCTCACCGTGAGTTTTCTCACTCTCGCCTCCTCCCTTATTACAAACATCACATCTCACTACAGAAATCAAGGTGAGTAAAAAAATGTAATTATGGCAGCTCGGCACACAACAACAACAATTTGGGCAAACACTGTTGTCAGTGCATGGTTTTTCAATTAGTGAGTGTAGAGAGAAGCTCTCTTTGCTTGCTCGCGAGTAAAGAGGTTCTGAACAATGTAAATTTTTTATAAAAACAAAAGCTTTGTTCCTTTACTTTTTTAATGGTAAGGGTGGTAAAAGAGAAAAGTGTCAAAATTGCTCTCTCATGAACATTTTTACCAGAAAAGTAAAGGAACGGAAAAATGGTAGGTCTGGCAGCAATGTCGAAAAGAAACATAAAAAATCAATTTTCGTCTTTTATTTCACAGTTTTTAATTTACTCTTGTGCCAGACACTGAAAATAACACATGAAAATATTTTAGCTTTTAGGAGAGAAAGGAAGTGAAGGAGCTCCCTTTCTCCCTTCTTACCCATAAGCTCAAAACATTTTCATGAAAATTTTCATAGTCTGGCACAAGACTTAGTTTTATCAGCGTTCGACTTTTTCTTCTGTTTTGCGTCCTTTTTCATTGTGAAATAATCGTCGAACAAAAGTCGAAAAATCAGTTCTGCCATTTTTTACCTAATATTAGCTTCGTGCAGGTTCTGGAACAGAGCCTATTTTTTAATTTTCTTAAAGTAAGGTACATATAACTAAAATGGACTTTAAAAACAAGATGCAAAGGTTAAAATACGTTGAACTTTGTTGCTTGCTTCACGCTCAATTTTATGTAAATGAATAAAGGCCAAGTATCACCTAATTCAAATGCTGCCCAATTAATTTGAATTAGGTAGTACTTTGCCTTTAGTCTTTTACATTAAACTGAGCGTGATAAAGCGGCGTATTTCATTGTGTTTCTACCTTAAGAACGGGCCTAAAGGCCTTTGTCGAGGTTTGAGCCACCCCGATACCAAACTAGTATATCGATATTGAATGTTATCAAACTCGACTATTACATGGCTGCCTTATCGATAATTTACCATCACTACTTGTCAACCTAATTGGGGATAAGCAAGATCGTCTTGATCGTCAACACAAAACCAAAAATAAAAGTTTTAATTAGTGACCGCCTGCGTCCATATTTTGAAACGTTTGTTTTTATTTTTTTTATTCTTGTGTGGCAATTTAAATTGCATTTGAATTACACCACGTAAGTATATTTGAAATACTTGTGGTGTCCTTTCTGTGTATTTGCTGTTTTGTTTAGTTGTTGCATTTCCCGCCAACAACGATTTACTTGACCTTAATTTACGTCCGTAATTTAAGTCAAAATTGCAGATTCCTCGTCCTTTTAGGGGAAATCTGTACATGGTCCTTCGAGCCTTTTAAACAAATTAGCGGCCTAGACTTGCCATTAATTATAAACACTTAAATTAAAAAATTTCCAAAAAATAAAAATCATTTTGTTTGCCATCAGTGTTGAAACATTTCGCCAGTTGCTTCTAATTTATGCAAAAAGTACGGCAAATCTCAACACTATCATTGAGTCAAGAAGAAGAACAAAAAAACATACATTTGGTTTTGCAATATTTATTGCTCGTTTATAATTTACAAATAAAAATAAAACAAATTACGAAAAACATATTTAAAAATGTTCCTATTAATAACAAAATCACCACTTCACATTAAATTTCGTATTTTTCTATTTTATTTTGTGAATAAATAACACGGACAGACGGTCAGTTTGTTTACATAGTGTTATACACATTATAAGTAACGATTACTGAATATCAGTGATCATATTAAAATAAGAGGTCAGTTAGTGAAAACGTAACCTAACGTAACAGAACACACGTAACATAACGTAATTCGATACGGTGATTGCATTTCATTGTATTCCATTTCATTATTAAATAATATCACAAATAAAATTAAAAGGTAAAAAATAAATTAAAATATATCAATAAAATAGAAATATAAATAACTAGCTGACCCGGTCCGCGTTGCTGGCCCGTTGTTTGGGTTCTCCGTGTAAACTTTAGTTATCTATCCAGTATTTATACACCCATAATTAGGCATCCCTCTAGAAACTTCATAATATAAATCAATGTTTTGACATAAATTCCATATAATGGTATCCCCCAAATTTAAGATATAAAATCTCTTTGATTATACCCTTCACCATAAATCGACAGTTTAAAGCACTTTGTGACCCACATATAATGGTTGGTGCACGTCAATTAACATTGCTATATATTGGATTGTTGGTCTCGGTTGGGGTCGTAATTATTACTGCAAAGAATTATTGGTATAGGTCCACGTTTTGATATAGCTCCCATAGAACGGTACCGGCTGATTTTCGCTATTTTTGAGGATTTAACATCATTATCACACCGAAATGGCTGAAATCTGGTTTTAATATATTTTAAAGAGGAGAGCATAAATATTCGTATCGACCGAAAGACACGCCTTTTTATTTGCGCTCGGTATGTTACAGTAATAGGTTCACAGTACCTCCCGATTTTCGATAGTTCAGAGATATAGCCACTGTTCAGTATACGTCCTCGTTTTGATATAGCTCCCATAGAACGGTGGCGCATGATTTTCGCTATTTTTGGTGGATTTAACTTCATTCAGGCCTATCGAACGTAACGCTTTTTTTCTTCGCGCTCTATATGCAATAGTGGTAAAATACCCCTCAGCGAAATGTATGTTCATTCGGGATATGTATGGCAACATTTATAAAATTCATAAAAAAACTTACTTCTATAAATTGTAGTTGTTATTATCGAGATTTTGCTGTATTTAAAAAATGTATCTTTACCTAGCTATTCCAAGGACTGAAATCAATGCTCATGAAGTTTCACTTCCCACATTTTGAGTTTTTATCCGTAATTATAATATTTTCAAAAATCGAACACGATCGCGGTATTCTGATTCCAATGATGATATTGTATTGTATATCAATAACTTTGTCTGATTTCCAATGGATCTTTCTGGAATTTCGATCTTGTGACATCTCAAGTTATCCGGATTTTACTGTATTACAAAATATGGAGTTGATCGCGCTGTCTAGTGTTCAGCGTTTATAGCTTTTTTTAGGCACGCTTACAAAATTATGTATATTATCTGAAATAATAAATGTTTGCAAATTTTGTGATGACCGCGATATTTCACTTCCGCGAAGACCATCCAGGGTCAAGACAGCAATTACAGTAGTATTGCAAACAATCTGTAAACAATACGTTCAAAAATATCATGGACTTCAGATTAAAAAAAAAAAAAAATTTGAAGGAGAACCTCCGGTCACTGCACTTAGCCGTATTAAAATAGCTCACGACCGCGCTATCCCACATGTTCAAGCTAGTGTTTATATCATTTTTGTGTCACGCTTACTAAAATTATGTATATTAATTGAAATAATACATTTTTGAAAACTTTGTGATGACCGCGATCATTCAGGGAAAACAATCTGTAAACAATACGTTCAAAAATATCAAAGATTTCAGATTTTCTTAGCCGTATAAAAACAGCTTACGACAGTTCTAATTAATTGGAATAATAAATTTTTGAAAATTTTGGGATGACCGCGATTTTCACTTCCGCGACGACCATTCAGGGTCAAGACTGTAATTAACATAGCATTGCAAACTATTTGTAAACAATATATAAAAACGTATATAGAATTTCGCGTATTTCTTAAAAAAATTGTGGGGAGGACCACCGGTCACTACACTTAGCGGGATAAAAAAAATAGATTACGACCTATTCTCAGACCTAAAAACTCCACATACAAAATTTCATAAGATTTCCCAATCGATTTTTCAGAATTTCTATATAGTGACATCTCAAGTCATCGGGATTTTACTGTATTCCAAAATATGGCGTTGACCGCGTTATCCCACATATTGAAGCCAGTGTTTTAGCGGTTTTGTAGTGACGCTTACTAAAATTAGGTATATTATCTGAAATAATACATTTTTGAATAATTTGGGATGACCGCGATATTTCACATCCGCGACGACCATTCAAAAAAATATATAGCCTATTTTCACCACCGGCGTTCCCAGTACATTATCTGAAATTTTCAAGAAAATCTATTCAGCCGTTTTTGAGTCTATTCGGAACATACAAACAAACAAACATACTAACATACACACATTGCCTTTTATATATTAGATTAATAATAAATATAAATAAATAGTGGATTTTACTCCCAAAGTTTAAAAAATAAACTTTCGAGGAGTATATTTATAAAAAGCTATTAAAGCCAAAATAAAATAAATTAAATAACTTCAGTCTCTTTATCTTGAAAGAAACTTGATAGTTAAAGAAGGCAAATAGTGATAATAATAATAATATAAAATATATAAAAATTAATATAAATTACATATAAAATAACAAATAATAAAATAAAAAATAATTGTATAATAACATAATAATAAACAAATATTGAAATGGGATCAACAATTTGCACACGTTTCGAATACGAACGGGATAATTTGGTGGGATCATGTGCCAAGATATTAAATACCCCGGAAAAAGATCTATCTGAATCGTTGATAGAAACTAAGTTAGAGTCAATCGATGAGGATTGGCATAACGTCCGTAGCGCTTTCGAGAGCGTTTATCTTGCCGATGACATGGCAGTAAACTGTGAATATAAAAAGAAAGCAAAGGAAGATTTTGCGTCCGCTCGGGACCAATATCAAACAACCAAGGCAATTTAATGGAAATTTAAAAAAAAAGAAGAAATCTTTCCAATAATGTAGTGGGGGAAGACACTACAAATCCCTCAATGTTTCATAGTTCAAGCATGTTTCCCCCAACCACAACTTTTGATTTGTCGGAGGTGTGCATTAAAGTGCCACCTTGTGATACGAAAGACTTCTACGGAAGTTACGAAGAATGGCCAACTTTTAGGGATATGTTTACGGCCATATATGGTACTCATGCCAGATTGACATCAGCGCAAAAATTATATTATCTAAAAAGTAAAACAAAAGGTGAAGCTGGGAGAATCGTTGATCGATTTCCTTTAACAGATTTAAATTTTACCCTAGCATGGGATGCATTAAAGAAACGTTACGAAAATAAACGTGTGTTAGTAGACAATCAACTCAGACTTTTGTTTGAAGTTCCACCTGCAAAATCTGAGAACAGTGAAGATATAAAACGGATCCAATTAACTATTAGCGATTGTCTCGCAATTCTCCAGGCTCACGAAATCAGTGTGAGTCAGTGGGATCCGATATTAATTTATTTATGTTCTACTAAGCTTCCTATAGAGACATTGACATTGTGGGAACAATCTCTTGAATCTCATTCCGAGTTACCAGAGTGGTCTCAAATGGAAGAGTTTCTTATTAATAGGCATCAGGTGTTGGAAAGAATTGATCGCCTCAAAAGTCAGACAGTTCCTCAACCTTCTAGATTTGATTACGGAACTCAACAAACTTCCATATACCAAAATTCAAATAGATGTGCTCTATGTGGAAAAAATCATTTGTTGAAAAATTGTTCAAAGTTCAATAGCATGGCCACACTCCAAAGGATTGAAGTGGCAAGAGAAAACCGACTATGTAATAATTGTCTAACAAGTGGACATATTACTCCAGAGTGTATCAGCATGCATAGATGTATGCATTGCAGCAAGAAACATCATACGAAGCTTCATTTGACAAACGCATCACAAGAACAATCGACTGCTAATCCCGTAACGCGTGAAATAAACAGTTTTCCTCAACCACGAATGAGTCGACAAACTGAAACACACTTCACGACTGGTGAACAGCAGAATGAATTGCCTTGCTCCTCCAGTTCGGTATCCGAAACCAATACTCAAACGTACATGACTTTGAGTAACGATGATGTTATGTTGCCAACTGCGTTGGTACAAATTAAACATCGTGGTAAAATTTCTACTATAAGAGCTATTTTTGATTCAGCTTCTAAACGATCTTATTTGACGAATGAATTAACAGAGCGCTTGAAAATAGAAACTAAACAGGCCGAGTTCCACATTAGTGGATTATGTGGCACAATGGTGGCTGATGCTAACAAATCTTGCAAACTAGCATTATGTGCCGAAAAACACAATTTCGAACTCCACACTGAGGTGATAGTAGTTCAAAATCTGACTGGTTTAATGCCAACAAGATCACTCCCCAACTTGAATTTAAGCGAAGTGGTAGATTTAAATCTTGCTGATCCAGAGTTTGCCATTTCAGCACCGGTGGATATGTTAATTGGAAGTGACATACTCCCATCCTTAATACTAAATGGTATAAGAAAGAATGTGCTCGGAAAAATGATAGCACAAAATTCAGTTTACGGTTGGTTTATTTTCGGACCAATAACATACGGCAGTATCGTGTCGGCCCCAAACGTGGGATATTCAAAGATAGAAGAAGACAATACAAATATAAAATCAATCAAATTCTGTGAAAAAGAGGAAGTCAAACGGGCTCCTATTCTAACAAAATCCCGTAAACAACTTTACGATGAAACAAACAACCGTCGACAGGACGGAAAATCAGATGCTAAAATGCCATTATCGTTTTCAGAATCGCCTCGATTCGGAATGTTACCTAATGATAATGAAGAATGTGTGGAAAAATTATACGATGAAAACACGATCCGTCGACCGGACGAAAAGCCTGATGTAAAATTTTCGTTTTTAGAATCGTCCCGATTCAGAACAAGACTCCACAGTACGAACGTGGAAAGGGCAAAACAAATAAAAAAATACGAATCCCTTGCTAGTACTGGCAATGAATTGTCAGAAAAGAACATAGTCATAAAAAATATCCAACAAAGTAGATCAAATATAAAGCATATTGATTCAAAGAGATATCTGTACTACTTCTTACATTACGCGGTCTTTCGCCCGGAAAGTACCAGTAAAATATGTATGTTTATTAATGACTTATACCAATCAAAACGTTCTTACTCACTCAATGCTAAAGTAATTATAAGCAACGAACTGATTTCAGAAAATTTTAAACAGTACATTTACATGTGCGTATATAACGGTGACATCGAGAAGATGTACCAAAAATTAACACACGAATCTGATATTCCGTGTCAGAGTATTTTGTATCGAAAGGACATACACGGTCCCTCTGTAGATTATGGAAATTTTAAATTTGGTGTTAACTGTGAGTCATTTCTGGCAATAAAAACGTTATTGCAGGTGGCCACAGAATGGCAAGTTGACCGGCTGCTAGCAGCAAATATACTTCGAAAAGAATATGTGGTTGACATGTTAGCAGGCGGTCACACAAGATACTTAGCTTTAACGGCACTAGAATATATGACATTTACAGGGAAATCGAGCGGATTTCCGTTAAAGAAAATAACGATCGTTCATTTTCTTAATATATATTCTCAATATTTATTTTATGACAAATTGAACAAACATCTTTCGTCTGATCTTGCAAAAGAAATACTATTAGATTCCGCAAATCGGCTGGAATTTATATTTTTGACATTTACGAGGAAATCAAACGAATTTCCGTTGAAGAAAAATTTGATAAATGTTCTATTTGATATTTATCCTCACTATTCGTTCTATGCTGAATTGCATGATAATGATGTCATCACTGTTGCAATCGCAACACAAAGCAAATCCACTGTTCCAGCGGATCAGCTGGCTTATAAGTCGAAAAGAAATACCTACAAGGAACAAGTCTGTGGTATAACATCCACGAAATTCGTTAATTTGATTCGAATTATTGCATATGTATGGTGCAAAGACGAACAAAACATAACTAACGGGCCATATATCGTATGGTCAATTTCTGTTTCTTTGTTCCATAAGTATCTTTTCAGAAATATTCATGGATTTCACGTGGGATATGCTGTTTATTGCAAGTACAACACTATGTTGGCTGAGTTCATATCGAAGAACCCGGCAAACTTCGGAAAAGAATATTTATCAGAAATCCATGACCACTGCAGAAAAGTTATGGTGAAGAGTGGAAATAAGTCAAAAATCAGATCGCAGCGACAGAAGGGTCAACAACGGAAAAGCCTGGATGAAAGTTCCAAATACCCCGCCCTAACAAATCAATAATTTTGCACCCGTGCAAGGGGGGGAGCATGTCGAGGTTTGAGCCACCCCGATACCAAACTAGTATATCGATATTGAATGTTATCAAACTCGACTATTACATGGCTGCCTTATCGATAATTTACCATCACTACTTGTCAACCTAATTGGGGATAAGCAAGATCGTCTTGATCGTCAACACAAAACCAAAAATAAAAGTTTTAATTAGTGACCGCCTGCGTCCATATTTTGAAACGTTTGTTTTTATTTTTTTTATTCTTGTGTGGCAATTTAAATTGCATTTGAATTACACCACGTAAGTATATTTGAAATACTTGTGGTGTCCTTTCTGTGTATTTGCTGTTTTGTTTAGTTGTTGCATTTCCCGCCAACAACGATTTACTTGACCTTAATTTACGTCCGTAATTTAAGTCAAAATTGCAGATTCCTCGTCCTTTTAGGGGAAATCTGTACATGGTCCTTCGAGCCTTTTAAACAAATTAGCGGCCTAGACTTGCCATTAATTATAAACACTTAAATTAAAAAATTTCCAAAAAATAAAAATCATTTTGTTTGCCATCAGTGTTGAAACATTTCGCCAGTTGCTTCTAATTTATGCAAAAAGTACGGCAAATCTCAACACTATCATTGAGTCAAGAAGAAGAACAAAAAAACATACATTTGGTTTTGCAATATTTATTGCTCGTTTATAATTTACAAATAAAAATAAAACAAATTACGAAAAACATATTTAAAAATGTTCCTATTAATAACAAAATCACCACTTCACATTAAATTTCGTATTTTTCTATTTTATTTTGTGAATAAATAACACGGACAGACGTTCAGTTTGTTTACATAGTGTTATACACATTATAAGTAACGATTACTGAATATCAGTGATCATATTAAAATAAGAGGTCAGTTAGTGAAAACGTAACCTAACGTAACAGAACACACGTAACATAACGTAATTCGATACGGTGATTGCATTTCATTGTATTCCATTTCATTATTAAATAATATCACAAATAAAATTAAAAGGTAAAAAATAAATTAAAATATATCAATAAAATAGAAATATAAATAATTAATAATAAATATAAATAAATAGTGGATTTTACTCCCAAAGTTTAAAAAATAAACTTTCGAGGAGTATATTTATAAAAAGCTATTAAAGCCAAAATAAAATAAATTAAATAACTTCAGTCTCTTTATCTTGAAAGAAACTTGATAGTTAAAGAAGGCAAATAGTGATAATAATAATAATATAAAATATATAAAAATTAATATAAATTACATATAAAATAACAAATAATAAAATAAAAAATAATTGTATAATAACATAATAATAAACAAATATTGAAATGGGATCAACAATTTGCACACGTTTCGAATACGAACGGGATAATTTGGTGGGATCATGTGCCAAGATATTAAATACCCCGGAAAAAGATCTATCTGAATCGTTGATAGAAACTAAGTTAGAGTCAATCGATGAGGATTGGCATAACGTCCGTAGCGCTTTCGAGAGCGTTTATCTTGCCGATGACATGGCAGTAAACTGTGAATATAAAAAGAAAGCAAAGGAAGATTTTGCGTCCGCTCGGGACCAATATCAAACAACCAAGGCAATTTAATGGAAATTTAAAAAAAAAGAAGAAATCTTTCCAATAATGTAGTGGGGGAAGACACTACAAATCCCTCAATGTTTCATAGTTCAAGCATGTTTCCCCCAACCACAACTTTTGATTTGTCGGAGGTGTGCATTAAAGTGCCACCTTGTGATACGAAAGACTTCTACGGAAGTTACGAAGAATGGCCAACTTTTAGGGATATGTTTACGGCCATATATGGTACTCATGCCAGATTGACATCAGCGCAAAAATTATATTATCTAAAAAGTAAAACAAAAGGTGAAGCTGGGAGAATCGTTGATCGATTTCCTTTAACAGATTTAAATTTTACCCTAGCATGGGATGCATTAAAGAAACGTTACGAAAATAAACGTGTGTTAGTAGACAATCAACTCAGACTTTTGTTTGAAGTTCCACCTGCAAAATCTGAGAACAGTGAAGATATAAAACGGATCCAATTAACTATTAGCGATTGTCTCGCAATTCTCCAGGCTCACGAAATCAGTGTGAGTCAGTGGGATCCGATATTAATTTATTTATGTTCTACTAAGCTTCCTATAGAGACATTGACATTGTGGGAACAATCTCTTGAATCTCATTCCGAGTTACCAGAGTGGTCTCAAATGGAAGAGTTTCTTATTAATAGGCATCAGGTGTTGGAAAGAATTGATCGCCTCAAAAGTCAGACAGTTCCTCAACCTTCTAGATTTGATTACGGAACTCAACAAACTTCCATATACCAAAATTCAAATAGATGTGCTCTATGTGGAAAAAATCATTTGTTGAAAAATTGTTCAAAGTTCAATAGCATGGCCACACTCCAAAGGATTGAAGTGGCAAGAGAAAACCGACTATGTAATAATTGTCTAACAAGTGGACATATTACTCCAGAGTGTATCAGCATGCATAGATGTATGCATTGCAGCAAGAAACATCATACGAAGCTTCATTTGACAAACGCATCACAAGAACAATCGACTGCTAATCCCGTAACGCGTGAAATAAACAGTTTTCCTCAACCACGAATGAGTCGACAAACTGAAACACACTTCACGACTGGTGAACAGCAGAATGAATTGCCTTGCTCCTCCAGTTCGGTATCCGAAACCAATACTCAAACGTACATGACTTTGAGTAACGATGATGTTATGTTGCCAACTGCGTTGGTACAAATTAAACATCGTGGTAAAATTTCTACTATAAGAGCTATTTTTGATTCAGCTTCTAAACGATCTTATTTGACGAATGAATTAACAGAGCGCTTGAAAATAGAAACTAAACAGGCCGAGTTCCACATTAGTGGATTATGTGGCACAATGGTGGCTGATGCTAACAAATCTTGCAAACTAGCATTATGTGCCGAAAAACACAATTTCGAACTCCACACTGAGGTGATAGTAGTTCAAAATCTGACTGGTTTAATGCCAACAAGATCACTCCCCAACTTGAATTTAAGCGAAGTGGTAGATTTAAATCTTGCTGATCCAGAGTTTGCCATTTCAGCACCGGTGGATATGTTAATTGGAAGTGACATACTCCCATCCTTAATACTAAATGGTATAAGAAAGAATGTGCTCGGAAAAATGATAGCACAAAATTCAGTTTACGGTTGGTTTATTTTCGGACCAATAACATACGGCAGTATCGTGTCGGCCCCAAACGTGGGATATTCAAAGATAGAAGAAGACAATACAAATATAAAATCAATCAAATTCTGTGAAAAAGAGGAAGTCAAACGGGCTCCTATTCTAACAAAATCCCGTAAACAACTTTACGATGAAACAAACAACCGTCGACAGGACGGAAAATCAGATGCTAAAATGCCATTATCGTTTTCAGAATCGCCTCGATTCGGAATGTTACCTAATGATAATGAAGAATGTGTGGAAAAATTATACGATGAAAACACGATCCGTCGACCGGACGAAAAGCCTGATGTAAAATTTTCGTTTTTAGAATCGTCCCGATTCAGAACAAGACTCCACAGTACGAACGTGGAAAGGGCAAAACAAATAAAAAAATACGAATCCCTTGCTAGTACTGGCAATGAATTGTCAGAAAAGAACATAGTCATAAAAAATATCCAACAAAGTAGATCAAATATAAAGCATATTGATTCAAAGAGATATCTGTACTACTTCTTACATTACGCGGTCTTTCGCCCGGAAAGTACCAGTAAAATATGTATGTTTATTAATGACTTATACCAATCAAAACGTTCTTACTCACTCAATGCTAAAGTAATTATAAGCAACGAACTGATTTCAGAAAATTTTAAACAGTACATTTACATGTGCGTATATAACGGTGACATCGAGAAGATGTACCAAAAATTAACACACGAATCTGATATTCCGTGTCAGAGTATTTTGTATCGAAAGGACATACACGGTCCCTCTGTAGATTATGGAAATTTTAAATTTGGTGTTAACTGTGAGTCATTTCTGGCAATAAAAACGTTATTGCAGGTGGCCACAGAATGGCAAGTTGACCGGCTGCTAGCAGCAAATATACTTCGAAAAGAATATGTGGTTGACATGTTAGCAGGCGGTCACACAAGATACTTAGCTTTAACGGCACTAGAATATATGACATTTACAGGGAAATCGAGCGGATTTCCGTTAAAGAAAATAACGATCGTTCATTTTCTTAATATATATTCTCAATATTTATTTTATGACAAATTGAACAAACATCTTTCGTCTGATCTTGCAAAAGAAATACTATTAGATTCCGCAAATCGGCTGGAATTTATATTTTTGACATTTACGAGGAAATCAAACGAATTTCCGTTGAAGAAAAATTTGATAAATGTTCTATTTGATATTTATCCTCACTATTCGTTCTATGCTGAATTGCATGATAATGATGTCATCACTGTTGCAATCGCAACACAAAGCAAATCCACTGTTCCAGCGGATCAGCTGGCTTATAAGTCGAAAAGAAATACCTACAAGGAACAAGTCTGTGGTATAACATCCACGAAATTCGTTAATTTGATTCGAATTATTGCATATGTATGGTGCAAAGACGAACAAAACATAACTAACGGGCCATATATCGTATGGTCAATTTCTGTTTCTTTGTTCCATAAGTATCTTTTCAGAAATATTCATGGATTTCACGTGGGATATGCTGTTTATTGCAAGTACAACACTATGTTGGCTGAGTTCATATCGAAGAACCCGGCAAACTTCGGAAAAGAATATTTATCAGAAATCCATGACCACTGCAGAAAAGTTATGGTGAAGAGTGGAAATAAGTCAAAAATCAGATCGCAGCGACAGAAGGGTCAACAACGGAAAAGCCTGGATGAAAGTTCCAAATACCCCGCCCTAACAAATCAATAATTTTGCACCCGTGCAAGGGGGGGAGCATGTCGAGGTTTGAGCCACCCCGATACCAAACTAGTATATCGATATTGAATGTTATCAAACTCGACTATTACATGGCTGCCTTATCGATAATTTACCATCACTACTTGTCAACCTAATTGGGGATAAGCAAGATCGTCTTGATCGTCAACACAAAACCAAAAATAAAAGTTTTAATTAGTGACCGCCTGCGTCCATATTTTGAAACGTTTGTTTTTATTTTTTTTATTCTTGTGTGGCAATTTAAATTGCATTTGAATTACACCACGTAAGTATATTTGAAATACTTGTGGTGTCCTTTCTGTGTATTTGCTGTTTTGTTTAGTTGTTGCATTTCCCGCCAACAACGATTTACTTGACCTTAATTTACGTCCGTAATTTAAGTCAAAATTGCAGATTCCTCGTCCTTTTAGGGGAAATCTGTACATGGTCCTTCGAGCCTTTTAAACAAATTAGCGGCCTAGACTTGCCATTAATTATAAACACTTAAATTAAAAAATTTCCAAAAAATAAAAATCATTTTGTTTGCCATCAGTGTTGAAACATTTCGCCAGTTGCTTCTAATTTATGCAAAAAGTACGGCAAATCTCAACACTATCATTGAGTCAAGAAGAAGAACAAAAAAACATACATTTGGTTTTGCAATATTTATTGCTCGTTTATAATTTACAAATAAAAATAAAACAAATTACGAAAAACATATTTAAAAATGTTCCTATTAATAACAAAATCACCACTTCACATTAAATTTCGTATTTTTCTATTTTATTTTGTGAATAAATAACACGGACAGACGTTCAGTTTGTTTACATAGTGTTATACACATTATAAGTAACGATTACTGAATATCAGTGATCATATTAAAATAAGAGGTCAGTTAGTGAAAACGTAACCTAACGTAACAGAACACACGTAACATAACGTAATTCGATACGGTGATTGCATTTCATTGTATTCCATTTCATTATTAAATAATATCACAAATAAAATTAAAAGGTAAAAAATAAATTAAAATATATCAATAAAATAGAAATATAAATAATTAATAATAAATATAAATAAATAGTGGATTTTACTCCCAAAGTTTAAAAAATAAACTTTCGAGGAGTATATTTATAAAAAGCTATTAAAGCCAAAATAAAATAAATTAAATAACTTCAGTCTCTTTATCTTGAAAGAAACTTGATAGTTAAAGAAGGCAAATAGTGATAATAATAATAATATAAAATATATAAAAATTAATATAAATTACATATAAAATAACAAATAATAAAATAAAAAATAATTGTATAATAACATAATAATAAACAAATATTGAAATGGGATCAACAATTTGCACACGTTTCGAATACGAACGGGATAATTTGGTGGGATCATGTGCCAAGATATTAAATACCCCGGAAAAAGATCTATCTGAATCGTTGATAGAAACTAAGTTAGAGTCAATCGATGAGGATTGGCATAACGTCCGTAGCGCTTTCGAGAGCGTTTATCTTGCCGATGACATGGCAGTAAACTGTGAATATAAAAAGAAAGCAAAGGAAGATTTTGCGTCCGCTCGGGACCAATATCAAACAACCAAAGCCAATTTAATGGAAATTTTAAAAAAAAGAAGAAATCTTTCCAATAATGTAGTGGGGGAAGACACTACAAATCCCTCAATGTTTCATAGTTCAAGCATGTTTCCCCCAACCACAACTTTTGATTTGTCGGAGGTGTGCATTAAAGTGCCACCTTGTGATACGAAAGACTTCTACGGAAGTTACGAAGAATGGCCAACTTTTAGGGATATGTTTACGGCCATATATGGTACTCATGCCAGATTGACAACAGCGCAAAAATTATATTATCTAAAAAGTAAAACAAAAGGTGAAGCTGGGAGAATCGTTGATCGATTTCCTTTAACAGATTTAAATTTTACCCTAGCATGGGATGCATTAAAGAAACGTTACGAAAATAAACGTGTGTTAGTAGACAATCAACTCAGACTTTTGTTTGAAGTTCCACCTGCAAAATCTGAGAACAGTGAAGATATAAAACGGATCCAATTAACTATTAGCGATTGTCTCGCAATTCTCCAGGCTCACGAAATCAGTGTGAGTCAGTGGGATCCGATATTAATTTATTTATGTTCTACTAAGCTTCCTATAGAGACATTGACATTGTGGGAACAATCTCTTGAATCTCATTCCGAGTTACCAGAGTGGTCTCAAATGGAAGAGTTTCTTATTAATAGGCATCAGGTGTTGGAAAGAATTGATCGCCTCAAAAGTCAGACAGTTCCTCAACCTTCTAGATTTGATTACGGAACTCAACAAACTTCCATATACCAAAATTCAAATAGATGTGCTCTATGTGGAAAAAATCATTTGTTGAAAAATTGTTCAAAGTTCAATAGCATGGCCACACTCCAAAGGATTGAAGTGGCAAGAGAAAACCGACTATGTAATAATTGTCTAACAAGTGGACATATTACTCCAGAGTGTATCAGCATGCATAGATGTATGCATTGCAGCAAGAAACATCATACGAAGCTTCATTTGACAAACGCATCACAAGAACAATCGACTGCTAATCCCGTAACGCGTGAAATAAACAGTTTTCCTCAACCACGAATGAGTCGACAAACTGAAACACACTTCACGACTGGTGAACAGCAGAATGAATTGCCTTGCTCCTCCAGTTCGGTATCCGAAACCAATACTCAAACGTACATGACTTTGAGTAACGATGATGTTATGTTGCCAACTGCGTTGGTACAAATTAAACATCGTGGTAAAATTTCTACTATAAGAGCTATTTTTGATTCAGCTTCTAAACGATCTTATTTGACGAATGAATTAACAGAGCGCTTGAAAATAGAAACTAAACAGGCCGAGTTCCACATTAGTGGATTATGTGGCACAATGGTGGCTGATGCTAACAAATCTTGCAAACTAGCATTATGTGCCGAAAAACACAATTTCGAACTCCACACTGAGGTGATAGTAGTTCAAAATCTGACTGGTTTAATGCCAACAAGATCACTCCCCAACTTGAATTTAAGCGAAGTGGTAGATTTAAATCTTGCTGATCCAGAGTTTGCCATTTCAGCACCGGTGGATATGTTAATTGGAAGTGACATACTCCCATCCTTAATACTAAATGGTATAAGAAAGAATGTGCTCGGAAAAATGATAGCACAAAATTCAGTTTACGGTTGGTTTATTTTCGGACCAATAACATACGGCAGTATCGTGTCGGCCCCAAACGTGGGATATTCAAAGATAGAAGAAGACAATACAAATATAAAATCAATCAAATTCTGTGAAAAAGAGGAAGTCAAACGGGCTCCTATTCTAACAAAATCCCGTAAACAACTTTACGATGAAACAAACAACCGTCGACAGGACGGAAAATCAGATGCTAAAATGCCATTATCGTTTTCAGAATCGCCTCGATTCGGAATGTTACCTAATGATAATGAAGAATGTGTGGAAAAATTATACGATGAAAACACGATCCGTCGACCGGACGAAAAGCCTGATGTAAAATTTTCGTTTTTAGAATCGTCCCGATTCAGAACAAGACTCCACAGTACGAACGTGGAAAGGGCAAAACAAATAAAAAAATACGAATCCCTTGCTAGTACTGGCAATGAATTGTCAGAAAAGAACATAGTCATAAAAAATATCCAACAAAGTAGATCAAATATAAAGCATATTGATTCAAAGAGATATCTGTACTACTTCTTACATTACGCGGTCTTTCGCCCGGAAAGTACCAGTAAAATATGTATGTTTATTAATGACTTATACCAATCAAAACGTTCTTACTCACTCAATGCTAAAGTAATTATAAGCAACGAACTGATTTCAGAAAATTTTAAACAGTACATTTACATGTGCGTATATAACGGTGACATCGAGAAGATGTACCAAAAATTAACACACGAATCTGATATTCCGTGTCAGAGTATTTTGTATCGAAAGGACATACACGGTCCCTCTGTAGATTATGGAAATTTTAAATTTGGTGTTAACTGTGAGTCATTTGTGGCAATAAAAACGTTATTGCAGGTGGCCACAGAATGGCAAGTTGACCGGCTGCTAGCAGCAAATATACTTCGAAAAGAATATGTGGTTGACATGTTAGCAGGCGGTCACACAAGATACTTAGCTTTAACGGCACTAGAATATATGACATTTACAGGGAAATCGAGCGGATTTCCGTTAAAGAAAATAACGATCGTTCATTTTCTTAATATATATTCTCAATATTTATTTTATGACAAATTGAACAAACATCTTTCGTCTGATCTTGCAAAAGAAATACTATTAGATTCCGCAAATCGGCTGGAATTTATATTTTTGACATTTACGAGGAAATCAAACGAATTTCCGTTGAAGAAAAATTTGATAAATGTTCTATTTGATATTTATCCTCACTATTCGTTCTATGCTGAATTGCATGATAATGATGTCATCACTGTTGCAATCGCAACACAAAGCAAATCCACTGTTCCAGCGGATCAGCTGGCTTATAAGTCGAAAAGAAATACCTACAAGGAACAAGTCTGTGGTATAACATCCACGAAATTCGTTAATTTGATTCGAATTATTGCATATGTATGGTGCAAAGACGAACAAAACATAACTAACGGGCCATATATCGTATGGTCAATTTCTGTTTCTTTGTTCCATAAGTATCTTTTCAGAAATATTCATGGATTTCACGTGGGATATGCTGTTTATTGCAAGTACAACACTATGTTGGCTGAGTTCATATCGAAGAACCCGGCAAACTTCGGAAAAGAATATTTATCAGAAATCCATGACCACTGCAGAAAAGTTATGGTTAAGAGTGGAAATAAGTCAAAAATCAGATCGCAGCGACAGAAGGGTCAACAACGGAAAAGCCTGGATGAAAGTTCCAAATACCCCGCCCTAACAAATCAATAATTTTGCACCCGTGCAAGGGGGGGAGCATGTCGAGGTTTGAGCCACCCCGATACCAAACTAGTATATCGATATTGAATGTTATCAAACTCGACTATTACATGGCTGCCTTATCGATAATTTACCATCACTACTTGTCAACCTAATTGGGGATAAGCAAGATCGTCTTGATCGTCAACACAAAACCAAAAATAAAAGTTTTAATTAGTGACCGCCTGCGTCCATATTTTGAAACGTTTGTTTTTATTTTTTTTATTCTTGTGTGGCAATTTAAATTGCATTTGAATTACACCACGTAAGTATATTTGAAATACTTGTGGTGTCCTTTCTGTGTATTTGCTGTTTTGTTTAGTTGTTGCATTTCCCGCCAACAACGATTTACTTGACCTTAATTTACGTCCGTAATTTAAGTCAAAATTGCAGATTCCTCGTCCTTTTAGGGGAAATCTGTACATGGTCCTTCGAGCCTTTTAAACAAATTAGCGGCCTAGACTTGCCATTAATTATAAACACTTAAATTAAAAAATTTCCAAAAAATAAAAATCATTTTGTTTGCCATCAGTGTTGAAACATTTCGCCAGTTGCTTCTAATTTATGCAAAAAGTACGGCAAATCTCAACACTATCATTGAGTCAAGAAGAAGAACAAAAAAACATACATTTGGTTTTGCAATATTTATTGCTCGTTTATAATTTACAAATAAAAATAAAACAAATTACGAAAAACATATTTAAAAATTTTCCTATTAATAACAAAATCACCACTTCACATTAAATTTCGTATTTTTCTATTTTATTTTGTGAATAAATAACACGGACAGACGGTCAGTTTGTTTACATAGTGTTATACACATTATAAGTAACGATTACTGAATATCAGTGATCATATTAAAATAAGAGGTCAGTTAGTGAAAACGTAACCTAACGTAACAGAACACACGTAACATAACGTAATTCGATACGGTGATTGCATTTCATTGTATTCCATTTCATTATTAAATAATATCACAAATAAAATTAAAAGGTAAAAAATAAATTAAAATATATCAATAAAATAGAAATATAAATAATTAATAATAAATATAAATAAATAGTGGATTTTACTCCCAAAGTTTAAAAAATAAACTTTCGAGGAGTATATTTATAAAAAGCTATTAAAGCCAAAATAAAATAAATTAAATAACTTCAGTCTCTTTATCTTGAAAGAAACTTGATAGTTAAAGAAGGCAAATAGTGATAATAATAATAATATAAAATATATAAAAATTAATATAAATTACATATAAAATAACAAATAATAAAATAAAAAATAATTGTATAATAACATAATAATAAACAAATATTGAAATGGGATCAACAATTTGCACACGTTTCGAATACGAACGGGATAATTTGGTGGGATCATGTGCCAAGATATTAAATACCCCGGAAAAAGATCTATCTGAATCGTTGATAGAAACTAAGTTAGAGTCAATCGATGAGGATTGGCATAACGTCCGTAGCGCTTTCGAGAGCGTTTATCTTGCCGATGACATGGCAGTAAACTGTGAATATAAAAAGAAAGCAAAGGAAGATTTTGCGTCCGCTCGGGACCAATATCAAACAACCAAAGCCAATTTAATGGAAATTTTAAAAAAAAGAAGAAATCTTTCCAATAATGTAGTGGGGGAAGACACTACAAATCCCTCAATGTTTCATAGTTCAAGCATGTTTCCCCCAACCACAACTTTTGATTTGTCGGAGGTGTGCATTAAAGTGCCACCTTGTGATACGAAAGACTTCTACGGAAGTTACGAAGAATGGCCAACTTTTAGGGATATGTTTACGGCCATATATGGTACTCATGCCAGATTGACAACAGCGCAAAAATTATATTATCTAAAAAGTAAAACAAAAGGTGAAGCTGGGAGAATCGTTGATCGATTTCCTTTAACAGATTTAAATTTTACCCTAGCATGGGATGCATTAAAGAAACGTTACGAAAATAAACGTGTGTTAGTAGACAATCAACTCAGACTTTTGTTTGAAGTTCCACCTGCAAAATCTGAGAACAGTGAAGATATAAAACGGATCCAATTAACTATTAGCGATTGTCTCGCAATTCTCCAGGCTCACGAAATCAGTGTGAGTCAGTGGGATCCGATATTAATTTATTTATGTTCTACTAAGCTTCCTATAGAGACATTGACATTGTGGGAACAATCTCTTGAATCTCATTCCGAGTTACCAGAGTGGTCTCAAATGGAAGAGTTTCTTATTAATAGGCATCAGGTGTTGGAAAGAATTGATCGCCTCAAAAGTCAGACAGTTCCTCAACCTTCTAGATTTGATTACGGAACTCAACAAACTTCCATATACCAAAATTCAAATAGATGTGCTCTATGTGGAAAAAATCATTTGTTGAAAAATTGTTCAAAGTTCAATAGCATGGCCACACTCCAAAGGATTGAAGTGGCAAGAGAAAACCGACTATGTAATAATTGTCTAACAAGTGGACATATTACTCCAGAGTGTATCAGCATGCATAGATGTATGCATTGCAGCAAGAAACATCATACGAAGCTTCATTTGACAAACGCATCACAAGAACAATCGACTGCTAATCCCGTAACGCGTGAAATAAACAGTTTTCCTCAACCACGAATGAGTCGACAAACTGAAACACACTTCACGACTGGTGAACAGCAGAATGAATTGCCTTGCTCCTCCAGTTCGGTATCCGAAACCAATACTCAAACGTACATGACTTTGAGTAACGATGATGTTATGTTGCCAACTGCGTTGGTACAAATTAAACATCGTGGTAAAATTTCTACTATAAGAGCTATTTTTGATTCAGCTTCTAAACGATCTTATTTGACGAATGAATTAACAGAGCGCTTGAAAATAGAAACTAAACAGGCCGAGTTCCACATTAGTGGATTATGTGGCACAATGGTGGCTGATGCTAACAAATCTTGCAAACTAGCATTATGTGCCGAAAAACACAATTTCGAACTCCACACTGAGGTGATAGTAGTTCAAAATCTGACTGGTTTAATGCCAACAAGATCACTCCCCAACTTGAATTTAAGCGAAGTGGTAGATTTAAATCTTGCTGATCCAGAGTTTGCCATTTCAGCACCGGTGGATATGTTAATTGGAAGTGACATACTCCCATCCTTAATACTAAATGGTATAAGAAAGAATGTGCTCGGAAAAATGATAGCACAAAATTCAGTTTACGGTTGGTTTATTTTCGGACCAATAACATACGGCAGTATCGTGTCGGCCCCAAACGTGGGATATTCAAAGATAGAAGAAGACAATACAAATATAAAATCAATCAAATTCTGTGAAAAAGAGGAAGTCAAACGGGCTCCTATTCTAACAAAATCCCGTAAACAACTTTACGATGAAACAAACAACCGTCGACAGGACGGAAAATCAGATGCTAAAATGCCATTATCGTTTTCAGAATCGCCTCGATTCGGAATGTTACCTAATGATAATGAAGAATGTGTGGAAAAATTATACGATGAAAACACGATCCGTCGACCGGACGAAAAGCCTGATGTAAAATTTTCGTTTTTAGAATCGTCCCGATTCAGAACAAGACTCCACAGTACGAACGTGGAAAGGGCAAAACAAATAAAAAAATACGAATCCCTTGCTAGTACTGGCAATGAATTGTCAGAAAAGAACATAGTCATAAAAAATATCCAACAAAGTAGATCAAATATAAAGCATATTGATTCAAAGAGATATCTGTACTACTTCTTACATTACGCGGTCTTTCGCCCGGAAAGTACCAGTAAAATATGTATGTTTATTAATGACTTATACCAATCAAAACGTTCTTACTCACTCAATGCTAAAGTAATTATAAGCAACGAACTGATTTCAGAAAATTTTAAACAGTACATTTACATGTGCGTATATAACGGTGACATCGAGAAGATGTACCAAAAATTAACACACGAATCTGATATTCCGTGTCAGAGTATTTTGTATCGAAAGGACATACACGGTCCCTCTGTAGATTATGGAAATTTTAAATTTGGTGTTAACTGTGAGTCATTTGTGGCAATAAAAACGTTATTGCAGGTGGCCACAGAATGGCAAGTTGACCGGCTGCTAGCAGCAAATATACTTCGAAAAGAATATGTGGTTGACATGTTAGCAGGCGGTCACACAAGATACTTAGCTTTAACGGCACTAGAATATATGACATTTACAGGGAAATCGAGCGGATTTCCGTTAAAGAAAATAACGATCGTTCATTTTCTTAATATATATTCTCAATATTTATTTTATGACAAATTGAACAAACATCTTTCGTCTGATCTTGCAAAAGAAATACTATTAGATTCCGCAAATCGGCTGGAATTTATATTTTTGACATTTACGAGGAAATCAAACGAATTTCCGTTGAAGAAAAATTTGATAAATGTTCTATTTGATATTTATCCTCACTATTCGTTCTATGCTGAATTGCATGATAATGATGTCATCACTGTTGCAATCGCAACACAAAGCAAATCCACTGTTCCAGCGGATCAGCTGGCTTATAAGTCGAAAAGAAATACCTACAAGGAACAAGTCTGTGGTATAACATCCACGAAATTCGTTAATTTGATTCGAATTATTGCATATGTATGGTGCAAAGACGAACAAAACATAACTAACGGGCCATATATCGTATGGTCAATTTCTGTTTCTTTGTTCCATAAGTATCTTTTCAGAAATATTCATGGATTTCACGTGGGATATGCTGTTTATTGCAAGTACAACACTATGTTGGCTGAGTTCATATCGAAGAACCCGGCAAACTTCGGAAAAGAATATTTATCAGAAATCCATGACCACTGCAGAAAAGTTATGGTTAAGAGTGGAAATAAGTCAAAAATCAGATCGCAGCGACAGAAGGGTCAACAACGGAAAAGCCTGGATGAAAGTTCCAAATACCCCGCCCTAACAAATCAATAATTTTGCACCCGTGCAAGGGGGGGAGCATGTCGAGGTTTGAGCCACCCCGATACCAAACTAGTATATCGATATTGAATGTTATCAAACTCGACTATTACATGGCTGCCTTATCGATAATTTACCATCACTACTTGTCAACCTAATTGGGGATAAGCAAGATCGTCTTGATCGTCAACACAAAACCAAAAATAAAAGTTTTAATTAGTGACCGCCTGCGTCCATATTTTGAAACGTTTGTTTTTATTTTTTTTATTCTTGTGTGGCAATTTAAATTGCATTTGAATTACACCACGTAAGTATATTTGAAATACTTGTGGTGTCCTTTCTGTGTATTTGCTGTTTTGTTTAGTTGTTGCATTTCCCGCCAACAACGATTTACTTGACCTTAATTTACGTCCGTAATTTAAGTCAAAATTGCAGATTCCTCGTCCTTTTAGGGGAAATCTGTACATGGTCCTTCGAGCCTTTTAAACAAATTAGCGGCCTAGACTTGCCATTAATTATAAACACTTAAATTAAAAAATTTCCAAAAAATAAAAATCATTTTGTTTGCCATCAGTGTTGAAACATTTCGCCAGTTGCTTCTAATTTATGCAAAAAGTACGGCAAATCTCAACACTATCATTGAGTCAAGAAGAAGAACAAAAAAACATACATTTGGTTTTGCAATATTTATTGCTCGTTTATAATTTACAAATAAAAATAAAACAAATTACGAAAAACATATTTAAAAATTTTCCTATTAATAACAAAATCACCACTTCACATTAAATTTCGTATTTTTCTATTTTATTTTGTGAATAAATAACACGGACAGACGGTCAGTTTGTTTACATAGTGTTATACACATTATAAGTAACGATTACTGAATATCAGTGATCATATTAAAATAAGAGGTCAGTTAGTGAAAACGTAACCTAACGTAACAGAACACACGTAACATAACGTAATTCGATACGGTGATTGCATTTCATTGTATTCCATTTCATTATTAAATAATATCACAAATAAAATTAAAAGGTAAAAAATAAATTAAAATATATCAATAAAATAGAAATATAAATAATTAATAATAAATATAAATAAATAGTGGATTTTACTCCCAAAGTTTAAAAAATAAACTTTCGAGGAGTATATTTATAAAAAGCTATTAAAGCCAAAATAAAATAAATTAAATAACTTCAGTCTCTTTATCTTGAAAGAAACTTGATAGTTAAAGAAGGCAAATAGTGATAATAATAATAATATAAAATATATAAAAATTAATATAAATTACATATAAAATAACAAATAATAAAATAAAAAATAATTGTATAATAACATAATAATAAACAAATATTGAAATGGGATCAACAATTTGCACACGTTTCGAATACGAACGGGATAATTTGGTGGGATCATGTGCCAAGATATTAAATACCCCGGAAAAAGATCTATCTGAATCGTTGATAGAAACTAAGTTAGAGTCAATCGATGAGGATTGGCATAACGTCCGTAGCGCTTTCGAGAGCGTTTATCTTGCCGATGACATGGCAGTAAACTGTGAATATAAAAAGAAAGCAAAGGAAGATTTTGCGTCCGCTCGGGACCAATATCAAACAACCAAAGCCAATTTAATGGAAATTTTAAAAAAAAGAAGAAATCTTTCCAATAATGTAGTGGGGGAAGACACTACAAATCCCTCAATGTTTCATAGTTCAAGCATGTTTCCCCCAACCACAACTTTTGATTTGTCGGAGGTGTGCATTAAAGTGCCACCTTGTGATACGAAAGACTTCTACGGAAGTTACGAAGAATGGCCAACTTTTAGGGATATGTTTACGGCCATATATGGTACTCATGCCAGATTGACAACAGCGCAAAAATTATATTATCTAAAAAGTAAAACAAAAGGTGAAGCTGGGAGAATCGTTGATCGATTTCCTTTAACAGATTTAAATTTTACCCTAGCATGGGATGCATTAAAGAAACGTTACGAAAATAAACGTGTGTTAGTAGACAATCAACTCAGACTTTTGTTTGAAGTTCCACCTGCAAAATCTGAGAACAGTGAAGATATAAAACGGATCCAATTAACTATTAGCGATTGTCTCGCAATTCTCCAGGCTCACGAAATCAGTGTGAGTCAGTGGGATCTGATATTAATTTATTTATGTTCTACTAAGCTTCCTATAGAGACATTGACATTGTGGGAACAATCTCTTGAATCTCATTCCGAGTTACCAGAGTGGTCTCAAATGGAAGAGTTTCTTATTAATAGGCATCAGGTGTTGGAAAGAATTGATCGCCTCAAAAGTCAGACAGTTCCTCAACCTTCTAGATTTGATTACGGAACTCAACAAACTTCCATATACCAAAATTCAAATAGATGTGCTCTATGTGGAAAAAATCATTTGTTGAAAAATTGTTCAAAGTTCAATAGCATGGCCACACTCCAAAGGATTGAAGTGGCAAGAGAAAACCGACTATGTAATAATTGTCTAACAAGTGGACATATTACTCCAGAGTGTATCAGCATGCATAGATGTATGCATTGCAGCAAGAAACATCATACGAAGCTTCATTTGACAAACGCATCACAAGAACAATCGACTGCTAATCCCGTAACGCGTGAAATAAACAGTTTTCCTCAACCACGAATGAGTCGACAAACTGAAACACACTTCACGACTGGTGAACAGCAGAATGAATTGCCTTGCTCCTCCAGTTCGGTATCCGAAACCAATACTCAAACGTACATGACTTTGAGTAACGATGATGTTATGTTGCCAACTGCGTTGGTACAAATTAAACATCGTGGTAAAATTTCTACTATAAGAGCTATTTTTGATTCAGCTTCTAAACGATCTTATTTGACGAATGAATTAACAGAGCGCTTGAAAATAGAAACTAAACAGGCCGAGTTCCACATTAGTGGATTATGTGGCACAATGGTGGCTGATGCTAACAAATCTTGCAAACTAGCATTATGTGCCGAAAAACACAATTTCGAACTCCACACTGAGGTGATAGTAGTTCAAAATCTGACTGGTTTAATGCCAACAAGATCACTCCCCAACTTGAATTTAAGCGAAGTGGTAGATTTAAATCTTGCTGATCCAGAGTTTGCCATTTCAGCACCGGTGGATATGTTAATTGGAAGTGACATACTCCCATCCTTAATACTAAATGGTACAAGAAAGAATGTGCTCGGAAAAATGATAGCACAAAATTCAGTTTACGGTTGGTTTATTTTCGGACCAATAACATACGGCAGTATCGTGTCGGCCCCAAACGTGGGATATTCAAAGATAGAAGAAGACAATACAAATATAAAATCAATCAAATTCTGTGAAAAAGAGGAAGTCAAACGGGCTCCTATTCTAACAAAATCCCGTAAACAACTTTACGATGAAACAAACAACCGTCGACAGGACGGAAAATCAGATGCTAAAATGCCATTATCGTTTTCAGAATCGCCTCGATTCGGAATGTTACCTAATGATAATGAAGAATGTGTGGAAAAATTATACGATGAAAACACGATCCGTCGACCGGACGAAAAGCCTGATGTAAAATTTTCGTTTTTAGAATCGTCCCGATTCAGAACAAGACTCCACAGTACGAACGTGGAAAGGGCAAAACAAATAAAAAAATACGAATCCCTTGCTAGTACTGGCAATGAATTGTCAGAAAAGAACATAGTCATAAAAAATATCCAACAAAGTAGATCAAATATAAAGCATATTGATTCAAAGAGATATCTGTACTACTTCTTACATTACGCGGTCTTTCGCCCGGAAAGTACCAGTAAAATATGTATGTTTATTAATGACTTATACCAATCAAAACGTTCTTACTCACTCAATGCTAAAGTAATTATAAGCAACGAACTGATTTCAGAAAATTTTAAACAGTACATTTACATGTGCGTATATAACGGTGACATCGAGAAGATGTACCAAAAATTAACACACGAATCTGATATTCCGTGTCAGAGTATTTTGTATCGAAAGGACATACACGGTCCCTCTGTAGATTATGGAAATTTTAAATTTGGTGTTAACTGTGAGTCATTTCTGGCAATAAAAACGTTATTGCAGGTGGCCACAGAATGGCAAGTTGACCGGCTGCTAGCAGCAAATGTACTTCGAAAAGAATATGTGGTTGACATGTTAGCAGGCGGTCACACAAGATACTTAGCTTTAACGGCACTAGAATATATGACATTTACAGGGAAATCGAGCGGATTTCCGTTAAAGAAAATAACGATCGTTCATTTTCTTAATATATATTCTCAATATTTATTTTATGACAAATTGAACAAACATCTTTCGTCTGATCTTGCAAAAGAAATACTATTAGATTCCGCAAATCGGTTGGAATTTATATTTTTGACATTTACGAGGAAATCAAACGAATTTCCGTTGAAGAAAAATTTGATAAATGTTCTATTTGATATTTATCCTCACTATTCGTTCTATGCTGAATTGCATGATAATGATGTCATCACTGTTGCAATCGCAACACAAAGCAAATCCACTGTTCCAGCGGATCAGCTGGCTTATAAGTCGAAAAGAAATACCTACAAGGAACAAGTCTGTGGTATAACATCCACGAAATTCGTTAATTTGATTCGAATTATTGCATATGTATGGTGCAAAGACGAACAAAACATAACTAACGGGCCATATATCGTATGGTCAATTTCTGTTTCTTTGTTCCATAAGTATCTTTTCAGAAATATTCATGGATTTCACGTGGGATATGCTGTTTATTGCAAGTACAACACTATGTTGGCTGAGTTCATATCGAAGAACCCGGCAAACTTCGGAAAAGAATATTTATCAGAAATCCATGACCACTGCAGAAAAGTTATGGTGAAGAGTGGAAATAAGTCAAAAATCAGATCGCAGCGACAGAAGGGTCAACAACGGAAAAGCCTGGATGAAAGTTCCAAATACCCCGCCCTAACAAATCAATAATTTTGCACCCGTGCAAGGGGGGGAGCATGTCGAGGTTTGAGCCACCCCGATACCAAACTAGTATATCGATATTGAATGTTATCAAACTCGACTATTACATGGCTGCCTTATCGATAATTTACCATCACTACTTGTCAACCTAATTGGGGATAAGCAAGATCGTCTTGATCGTCAACACAAAACCAAAAATAAAAGTTTTAATTAGTGACCGCCTGCGTCCATATTTTGAAACGTTTGTTTTTATTTTTTTTATTCTTGTGTGGCAATTTAAATTGCATTTGAATTACACCACGTAAGTATATTTGAAATACTTGTGGTGTCCTTTCTGTGTATTTGCTGTTTTGTTTAGTTGTTGCATTTCCCGCCAACAACGATTTACTTGACCTTAATTTACGTCCGTAATTTAAGTCAAAATTGCAGATTCCTCGTCCTTTTAGGGGAAATCTGTACAGCCTTGGTACATAAGCTGTTTTGCCTTGCTGCCTTGCTTTCCTGCTTCATTTTTGACATAATAAAAATAAAATAATAAAGGAGGCTGAGCAAATTTCGAACTGAGTTTCCCTTTTCTTTTTTATTCTTTTATCAGAAGCAAGCAAGGCAACTAGGCGAGGCAGCTTATGTACGTAGGCCTTAAGAAACTTTAACGTAAAGGAACAAAGCTAAGTCCCGGTCCACACTAGCGTGAATTTCATGAAATTAGATGTTCTTAAATCGAATTCCCCACTACAGCAATTTTATGATTTTACTCTACTATGGGCGTCGATCTAGAGACGCACAATTTCATATCAAAATTTCAGTGAAATTACTGTAGTGTGAAACGGGACTAACATTTAACAATGAAAATAGTTGTCGATGTATAAAAATAATTATTTAAGCCAAATTATTGGTATTATTGGGCTCCATTCTGTTTCTATGAAAATGTGGAATGAAAACTTTTGTAAAGGAAAAAACTGTCAAATGAAAAGAATTATAAAGGAAATATTTTTAGTTTCAAATTTTAATAGAACAAGAATGCAGCCCCTTGACTGCAGATATATATCATGTGTGGGAAGTCCGTATTTCCCGAGATATAGGCTAGTCCCGGTCCACACTAGAGTGATTTCATTAAAAAATTTCATAAAATTATGCGTTTTTAGATCGAGTTACATATTAGAGTAATATCATGAAATTTCCGTAGTGATAAACACGATCTAAGTCCCGGTCCACACTAGAGTGATTTCATTGAAAAAATTGCATGAAATTATGCGTCTGATCGACCTCCATAGTAAAGTAAAATAATTAAATTGCTGTTGTGGGGAATTCGATTTAAGAACACCTAATTTCATGCAATTTTGTAATGAATTTTACGTTAGTGTGGACCGGGACTAATGCCAAGTTTACACTTGCGCTCCAAAATCCACTGGATTTCACGAAATCCTGAAATACACCCCGGTGTTTACACTTATTTTTTTGTTGATTTCAAGCATATCACAATGATCAAGGTAGATGCATATGCGCAGCTGATATAACATGAATTTTCAAAACAAGTTGTTGTAAATTGAATTAATCATTAAAAATATACGACAATATAGAACTTTACAACTTTTTTTTGGAAAATTATCGTAAAATTATCTATATATCGTATTATTTGTGTATAGTAGTAACAAATGAAAAAATAAAAAAAATATTTTATCGTTGAGACATCATAATAATAAATTTTGATAGATAAAAGTTGTGCTCAGAACCTGCACAATATTACAATTTTGGACTAGTAGAAACTAGCAGCAAGCATGTTCATTGGCATCTAATATGATAGCTGACACGTTGATTTTGACATTTATGCTGGAGTTTTTACAATTTCCGTCATTTTTCCGTTCCCGTACTTTTTAGAAATTTGTATGGGGAAGCAATTTCTGACAATTCGCTCTTTTTTCTAACATTACCATTAAAAAAGTACAGGAACGCAATGAAAAATAGCATTGTAAAGGGCTGTTTACACCATCTATCAATGTCATATGAGCTGCCATTTCTTTCACCCATTCGACATTCCCTATGTTTGTCAAAATTGACGTCATCCACACAATTTTCAATTTGTGCGTTCATACCTGCAAGTGTTATTTTCGTATGACATAACCTAAAAATATAAAAACAGCTGTTTTTGTCATTATTTACATTTATTGTTGAGTTGCAATTTTGCGCAAATTTTAAATTTTGGTAGAAGGAAACTGAATTGGTAGAATTGGTGTTTGGAGTTATAGATGCATTCATGTTTTTGCCACCAAACAATCATTTCAAAAACTGCTTCTTTCGACCAATCGATCTGAAAATAACATTATAAACGCCATTTATTTACTTTACTGAATATTTAAATATACATACCCTTCCATTTTCTTTTTTAAAAGATTTTGTTTTTCATTTTTTGTTTGAGAATGTCAGAAAACAGCTGATAAATTTATGTTTACATACGAGAATGCCGTATCAAATAGAGCGCTCCCTAAATGAAAAATTTACATATGAGTTGCCAAATCATTTTGATAGATGAAAATTTTCATAGTGGTTACACTATGTGTACAACATTCGCAGGTAGAAAATTTGGCATCTCATACGACATTGATAGATGGTGTAAACAACCCTTAACAAAGTATTTTAATATTTTTTTCACATTGTTTACAAATTTTGATACTAAAATTTTTTGTTGCAGAAATTGACCATCTACCTTGTTTATTGTGATACGTGAAAAGTGTTGCAACTTTTGGTACTTTTTCAGGCAAAAACAGGGTTGTATATCATGTGTACTGTGATTTCGATGTTGATTTCGCTGAAATCGCGAAATGAGATGACTTCATTTTTGTATGCGAAATCATGATAAATTTTGCTTGATTCCGCGCTAAATCACGAAACGCCTTCGAAATCACGAAACGACGCCGAATGTAAACTAAGCAAAAGAACGGCTAATTTCACGATATTTTTAATGAAATCGCTCTAGTGTGGACCGGGACCTACGAAAGTTTCGAAACCCCATATGATCTTTGCCAAAAACTAATTTTGAAAAAAATTATGATCGCGTTAGCCCTGTTTAGCATATATCCATAGGAGGAAATCTTAAATCCCGGCCGAAGACTGGCTATTTTCAACAAAAATTTAATTTTTGAAAACTTTCTATGGAAAAAATTTCAAACCCAGCCACTACATTCAACTTGCTTCTTTAACTGTTTACTGTTGTTTTTGTAGAGCAAATTAAATTTTGTAATGTCAATCTTTTCAATCAGCTGGGGCTCAATTCTGTTTCTATGGAAATGTGAAATGAAAACTTTTATAAAGGAAAAAACTGTCAAATGAAAAAAAAATTATAAAGGAAATATTTTTCATTTCAAATTTTCTTAGAACAAGAATCTAGCACCTGTAGTGCGATTCTATAACTCATTTTTTGAGTTACCGACAAAAATCGGTAACATTAAAACGCAAAATTATGAATGAAATATTCAAATAAAAGTTGACAACGCTGTTGCTATCGGTAGAACTTTGCGACTACTTTCTATTGGTCGCTAACTTACCGAATAATATCGTTAATTACCGAAATTATAAGCATTTTAATTTTACCGATTTTTGTCGGTAATTTAAAAAAATGTCATGGTACAAATACACAGGTAGCCGCATCGGCAATTGTTAGCAACATAAGATGTCAAAATTTGACATCAATTCAATGCAGTTGACACATTATGTTACCATCAGCTGGCATGATAATGCTACCTGTATTATTGTACCATGGTTTTTAGGTCGATGGTCAGACTAGCACGATTTCAACATGGCGACGTCAAGTTTATAGGCGAGGGGTATGAAGTAGTGAAACCCATGTACATGGTTTTCTGTGTTTGTTGTGTTGCCTCTTCTTGTTCTTCGTTGCAAGATTTTTTCTTCAATTTTTTTCATTTTTATTTTCTCAAGCAAACGTTAACAACAAAACAAACATAAATATATTTAATAAAAACATTTTATTAATGAAATAGTGAAAATTTAACTATTAATATTAATTTAATTATTAATGTTAATTATTTTGTGTTGTTTTTTGGTTTATTTATGTCTTTTTTGTTTTTATTAGTATGAGAAACAAAACAAACGCGAATGGTAAAATAAAGAGGACACGCAAAGATCTTAAATTTCACGTTAACGTGTGTGGACATTAACGAAATTTGAAAAGAAACTTTAACGAAATTGGTTTCATGAAACCTTGCTAGTCTGACCATCGACTAGGCAATAGCATGGTACAATAATACAGGTAGCATTATCATGCCAGCTGATGGTAACATAATGTTTCAATTGCATTGAATTGATGTCAAATCTTGACATCTTATGTTGCCAACAATTGCCGATGCGGCTACCTGTGTACTTGTACCATGGGCAATAGGGAGTAGGAAAGAGTATTGAGGAGCTCTTTCCTCTCCGCTCTCTCCCAAAAAACTCAATTTACTTTCCCGAGAAATTTGTGTGTCTAAACACAGACCTACATCTGGCTTTCGTTTTTCGATCTATAGGTCCATCTGGCTGTTCATTTTTCGATCTATAGGTCCATTTAGCTTTCATCCCTGTAATTGATTTTGTGACGTTTTTTCTAAAGCATCAAATTATTTTTTATCTTTTAGAGTAGGAAGTAATCAATGACAAAGGACGAAATCTCGAAAATAACATACAGCGATGCTATCGATATGTGAGGTATAAACCTTCAAGTGTCTCTTCCAACGAGGTAACAAGGTATTGAAATATCAATTTGCTCAATTTGTATTGCCACAAAAGAAGGAAAGTGGTAAAATATTCGATTATTAGAGCTGGCATTTAGATTTTTTCAAGTTATCCATCCATGGAAATTATCGACAAAAACAACGTTATATAAAAAGGTAAGTTTATGTTTTAAAAATAGAAAATACAAAATAGAGCATCGGATCACTTTGTTGTCTCGTTGATTTTGTGTGTATACATGGTCACTGTTTACATTTGTTAGTCAGCTGTGAGAGATTGCTTTGTGCTTTTTAACTGAAGTTTTTATTTTTAGGGTGTAGTTTTTTTTTTGAGAAAATAATAAAAGATATATTAAAAATATTAGTTTTTTGTTTAGATTTTGGATTGAATTAATTTTTATTGTTGTTGTTTTGTTCTGCAGCTACGCTAGGCATCGCACCTGTCGAAGAGGCGCAGCGTTGCACTGAAAGAACAGAGGGAGAGAGACAGTAGAGTAGCTGTCGTCGTTGGTGTTTTTTAAAGAGACTCAAAATTGATAGAAACAACAAAAAAGCTGCTGCAACTGGTGCCTCTGCCGAGGACCAGCCGCCGCGCAAAAAAGGACGACGTTCAGCAGCAGGGGGTGCCACATCATCAGCAGCAGCAATCACGACATTGACCGACAATTTCTCTGGACCTAGTTATAGTGGTGATCAAGTCAGTTCATTGTTATTGGGAGACACTGAAACAGCGACAACTTCAAGAGCTGCATTCGAACAAGAGCGAATACGCAATCAAAATAATCGCGAAAAGCAGACAAAAGGTGATTCAGCAAATCAAAAAGCAAACAATACCAGCAATAACAAAGAAAACAATCAAGCAGCAGAGAACAAACAACTCGGACAACAGCAACCTCTAGGTAACAAAGTCGACGATACCGAAAAAAAATCCAGGATAAATATGGATAACATTGCAATGGGCCCTTCCACATCTGCGGGAATAGAGGCGACAACCGTTGCCAGTAATCATGGAAGTGACTCATCATCAAACATCAACAATTCTACAACAACAACCAACGGTCACGATCCCAAACATAATGGATTCACTGCCAGAAACAATAACGACTCTACAGAACCTTCAAATATTCGTGATGATCAGAACAATCAAAACGATACAAATAACACAATCTCTTGGTTAGGAAAATCAAACCAAGAAATTATAAGACTTATTGGACAATATTTGCAAGACTTGGGTCTGGAGAAGTCTGTCAATACTTTAATGTCCGAATCTGGCTGCTATTTGGAACATCCATCTGCAACAAAGTTTCGCGAGCATGTTCTTTCAGGAGAGTGGAGCAAAGCGGATGCAGATTTAAAGGTGAGATACATTTTTTACAAAAAAAAAGTATTAAAACGGAATACACATTTAAGACAATGGGTAAAATCATTAAAAAACGGGAGGGCTATGTTTTGCGTACAAAGAACTCAATCATTTAAATGAATGCGTAGTACAGGCGATTCCGCATTACTGCAGTTAAACTTCTACATACATATACCGTACCTAAAATCGTAATTGCCTTTTCCTTCATATGATGTTTTGTTTAGATATTTTTATCAGTATATGGCTTTCACACACAAAGTTCAAACCACCGATTGTACCGATTGCAAAACCATGTGGAAAGATCATTACTTTGTAAGCAAATAACATTTTCGGAGTCCACCCATGATTACAGGAAATATCAAACATTAGACTTCAAATCAGGGATGGCCACAAACAAAAACTTTCCTATGCCCTCGGCATACGAAACACATGTACACTAGGGCTATAACCAAAAAAATACCACCAGATAGCCGTGTAGAGCATGGAAAACTATTTTGAAATACGGTGTCAATTTTTCTCTATCGCGAAAAAAGTTTCCGCACCAAATGCATGGAAGTTCAGAAATGCATTTTTTAATTTTATCGGTTATAACAACATATTTGCTTTTCATTAAAATTTTTATTTTTTTGTAATCTAATTTAAAATCATTATCAAAGCGTTCTGGACCAATTTGATCTCAAATCGCGCCATTTCGGAGCATATTAGGAACTTTTGACACTATTGCAATTTATGGTTTTTCTTTATAAACTCGTGAATTTTATGTTTATATTTTTTGTACCTATCGGACAAGAGAATTTGGGGTCACTTGCAACGAATTCGCGAAAGTTACAGGCTGTTTTTGTTGACCTTGCCTGTGAGAATTGTATTCTTTTTCTACAAAAATACAACACCAGTACCATGTGGGGAATTTTGTCCTAATAATGAAAACGCGTTTCTAACATCGATTCGATGAAAAAAGTTTCAGCGCCGACCGCAATTACTAAAACCCTTTTGGTATTTTTTCTACTTATAATTTTAAATTTGCTTTGTTTGAATAAATATTTATAGACAAAAATACATTTCTCACAGGCAAAGTCATTAAAAATGGTCTGTAACTTTCGCGAATTTGTTGCAAATGACACCATATTCTCTTGTCCAATAGGTACAAAAAATATAAACATAAAATTCACGAGTTTATAAAGAAAAACCAAAAATTGCAATAGTGTCAAAAGTTCCTAATATGCTCCGAAATGGCGCGATTTGAGAACAAATTGGTCCAGAACGCTTTGATAATGATTTTAAATTAGATTACAAAAAAATAAAAATTTTAATGAAAAGCAAACATGTTGTTATAACAGATAAAATTAAAAAATGCATTACTGAATTTCAATGCATTTGGTGCGGAAACTTTTTTCGCGATAGAGAAAAAATTACACCTTATTTCATAATAGTTTTTCATGCTCTACACGGCTATGTGGTGGTATTTTCGATATCTGCAAAAAAGTGCAAAAAGTTATATCCCTAATGTACACTATAAATACATTCGTTAGGTTGATGCATTGTTTACGTTTCCACTCACACTAGCGCAATTTATAATCTGCAAATGTGTGTTTTTGGCCATCCCTGCTTCAAATTAACAGCCTCAAACCAAATAAATTTTAGAATACTCGATGTAGTAAATCCGGTGGATTTAAATTGTCACTTAAATTTTTATAAAGTACGAAGATTCATCCTTTCACAAGTCGCAAGCCCATGGAGTATTCTTTAGTTATTTCTTTGAGCATTGGTCTACGAAATACAAGTCTTGGTCAATATCTACATTAGCCAATTCAATTGCTTAATGTAGATATTGACCAAGACTTGTATTTCGTAGACCAATTCTCAAAGAAAGAACTAAAGAATACTCCATGGGCAACATGATACTAATGTCCGATTTTTCGAGATATCTATCTACAACCTGAATTTCCACTTTTTTCATAATAGCCTGGACGTGAAACCAGATAATATTCAATACTGGTTATTAGTCAGCGGAATCCTATGCAAATGCATATTTTGTAACTAATTGTTCTTCGTTCGTTTACCTTTTTCAAAATTTAAATGGAATACAAGTTATTTTAATCATTGGGTGTGTTCCAGAACTGCAAGAATCTACTAATTTTTACTATTTTTTCTGATAACATAAAGGAAAATATGTAATCGTAGTAAAAAATAGTAGCTATCTTGCAGGTTCTGGAACAGAGCAATTTATAGGCAAGAACATTCATAGGTGCAACAGGAAATAATTTAAAAAAATTAATTTCATAGAAGTTTTTCAGATTTTTTTTTTTCAAAGTGATTTGTGCGGAACCTTTTTTTATAATAAAATGAAATGAATGTTATTTTAGGCATTAATAGGACAAAGTTTATTCATTCTCACTACAGGAATTCATTTTTGAGAAAAAAATGTCAAAAAGTCATAACCCTAATGCATATATGCTTTGAATGGTTGTAGAGAAAATCTGATTAGAAAAATTCATTTTATCACAAAATAAAACGAACTAAGCACACATAATTTTGCATATTTTGTACATATTTGTATAAAATGAGCATTTGCAGGGTTTGCTAAACGTACGATTTTTATACCCTTTGTCTTTGTCATTCCGTTTGTAACACATCGAAATATTCTTTGGATACCTCTAAAGTATATACATTATCGATCAGCACATGTAGTTATTAGCTGTGGTCATTATTGTTGTACTACGTGTATTATTTTTTATTTATACATCCAATATTGTCTTAAATAAGTCTACCAACTAATTTTTGCAAAAACACGACATTTTGATCGCAATTATTTCTCATTTTTCATCAATTAATACAAAATAATTTTCGTTTCCTTTCATTATACGACTATATCTTTATTTCTGTTCCATTCCCATATGTTGTATGTAGAAGAGGATCTCTTGACCTTTCCATTGATGCGTAATATGTTGATGTACGTGGTCAGATAACAGAGTTTCAGCCAAATATATACCGGGATCCACAGTTTTAATTGTTTGTAATGTAACCATAATCGCGCTAGAGGACACATTTATAGTTCATTATCGACAACATTTCCCACGAAGGAAGATGCTAGTAATTGTGGAAAATGATAGAATAGTATTTGGCTGGTGGAAATAATAACATGGTGTTAATAAAAATAGAAAAGTTGAATTTTTGTTGGATATTTTAATTTAACCCGGAAATATTCCCTTAAAGTTGCTTAAAAAATATATGGAAAAGAACATTTGACTTTTCCATTGATGCAAATTAAATTAGCGGTTAAATAATGGAATTGCCAAATATACCGCACCTGTTCAAGAAAAGTTACTACCCTTTCGAAATTTTGAAATTTTCACTTTTCATCAAAAAACGATACACAATAATAAACTCCACCTACTGTAAAAATCTCCCACTGTTTTATCTACTCTTTCATCAAAAATACCATTAAGTCACTTTTCAGGTCTTCAGAGTAACTTCTGTGTATCAACAAAAGAGACGTATTTCTAGTTGCGCCTACGTGTTTCAGGCATTTACATCGGCATTTTTTCAACAAAAGAGTAGTATTTCGAATTATTCCCTCTTTTTGTTATCAATCGCCGCCCATTTTTTCAGTTAAACGGGCGTAAGTCGAAATAATATCTCTACTAAAACAAAGAATTTTATCAACAAAATGGTAGTAACTCGAAAAATGGTTAGAAATATAACAAAAAACTTAACGAAATAAAAATAAATCCAGTGCTGTTGTGTTGTGGATAAGATATCTTTTCGATGGCATAGTTTTCTTTTTATAATATACCTTTAACATTAATATAAAATTTTTTTTGCCTCTACTGAAAACCTTTTGTTGAACAGGTGCGATATGTATACTTGGTTAAAACTGCAATGCAGTTATTCAATTATTAATTTTTTGAGGTAAAATCTTCCACTGATCCGAAAAGTTCAGTTCAAACCATTGACCGGATCGAATATTAAAAAAATTGAATGTTTTTAAAATTAAAAAAAAAAAAAAAAAATATGATTCAAATACATACAAATGTATGATCATAGGGCTCGGGATTATGACGGACTGTGTTGCAATTGCCTATATAATCAGCGGAAACATCAATCTTTATACCCTACACCACTATGTGGGGAGGGTATTATAAGTTGGTTTTGCCCAAAAAGTTTGTAACGCATCGAAATAATGGTCGTAGACCCATACTTATATATACCAAAATGAATGTCTCGGCGAGCTGAGTCGATCTGGCAATGTGTGTCCGTCCGTCCGTCTGTCCATCTAAACCTTGTAATCACGCTACAGGTCGCAATTTTCATCGGATCGTCACGAAATTTTGGTGTTGATGAGGGTCCCGGAGGGAAGATGCCTATTTATTTTGGTGATGGTCGGATAATATTCAGGGGTCGGAATGGGCAAAAAACTTATGTGGATAAAAAGACAACGTTTTTTTCCAAAGCGAATATCTCAGCTTCTATATGGGGTATACCAAAAGCAAGACCAGACAATAAAAGTAGAAAATATCACCTTTCTAATGATGTAAAGTAAGTTCTCGTAGGTGATCAAACAACGGAGATATTACAATAGTCGCAAATAAAACCCAAATTTTCATTCTTGCGATTTTAGTTATAATGACGAATATCACAGCTTTGCTTAGGGACTTTCCAAAAGCAACGCCTGACTATGAAAGTAGAAGATCCCATCTTTACAATGATGCAAACTAGGTCGGCGTGGGTGACCAAATAACGGAGATATTGCAATAGTCAGTAATACATCCCATTTTCCACTTTTTTGGAAATCAAGCTACAGGTCGCAATTTTGATCGGATCGTCACGAAATTTTTAGGGTTAATGGGGGCCTCACATATGAAGATGCCAATTGATTTTGGTAATGTTCAAAAAACTTATTTGGATAAAAAGACAATGTTTTTTTCCAAAGCGAATATCTCAGCTTCTATATGGGATATACCAATAGCAATACCTTTCTAACGATGTAAAGTAAGTTCTCGTAGGTGATCAAACAACGGAGATATTACAATAGTCGCAAATAAAACCCAAATTTTCATTCTTGCTATTTTAATTATAATGACGAATATCACAGCTTTCGTTGGGAACTTTCCAAAAGCAAAGCCTGACTATGAAATTAGAAGATCCCATCTTTACAATGATGCAACCAAGGGAAGAAGCCTATTGATTTTGGTGATGGTTGGATAATAATTAGGGGTCGGAATGAGCAAAAAAGTTATTTGGAGAAAAAGTCTACATTTTATTCCAAAGCAAATATCTCAGCGTCTATAAGGGGTATATAAAAAGCAAATTTGCAATGAAAGTGGAAAATATCACCTATGAAACGATGTAACGTAGGTTGTCGTAGGCGGTCTCACAACGAAGATATCGCAATAGTTACTAATAGAACCCAACTTTTCATTTTTGCGATTTTAATAATAATGACGGATATCACACCTATGGTTGGGGACCTTCTAAAAGCAAAGCCTGACTAAGAAAGTAGAAAATCCCATCTTTAAAATTATGCAAAGTAGGTTAGCGTAGGTGGTCAAAAAATAGAGATTTCGCAATAGTCGGTAATGCATCCCTTTTTTTACTTTTTCTGCAATCACACTACAGGTCGGAATTTTGATCGGATCTTCTCGAAATTTTCCCAGAGAGATAGAAGCCTATTGATGTCGATAGCAGTCAAATATACAATTAAATATTAATTATTTTGGTTCAGTTCGCCTTAAGTCATTTGATATAAAAGCCAGATAGGTGAAAACTTTCGTATCTCCCTAAAAGAAATGTTTTCGAGTGAAAAGATTATGCACAGAGGTAGTGGTGTAGGGTATCACATAGTCGGCCCAGTACCGACTATAGCTTCCGACTTTGAGCAGACGCGTCGTACGTCCGGCTCTGTGTCTGCTGGGAAAGTTACAAACCATTTTAGCCAATACATTCATAATTTTCTCTCTACATACCCAGCAAACACAGAGTCGGACGTCCGACGCGTCTGCTCAAAGTCGGAAGTTTTTTTTTCCGATGCGCCTGACCGACTTCGGTCCGAACTCTGTCCGACTAGTCTGACGAACTTTTTCCGACCTCTCTCTCCCTCTCTGAAGGGAATTTTTCTGTTTTCCCTTGCGCTGCTTTGCCAAAATTAATCGTAAATAAGCAGAGAGAAAAGAATTGTACATGTTTCGCTCGCACATTGTAAATGTGTAATTGTTGAACGAAAAATTGAGCGATCGGGTTTTAATTTCTTTATCGGAGAACAAATTTGGTTCATTATACCCTCCACCATATGGAGGGTATAATTAAATTTGTCATTCCGTTTGTAACACATCGAAATATTCGTCTGAGACCCTATAAAGTATATATATTATTGATCAGCATAAAATTCTATGTCGATTTGACCATGTCCGTCTGTCCGTCCGTCCGTCAGTCCGTCCGTCTGTCTGTTGAAATCAAGATACAGCTCGCAATTTTAAAGATAGAGAGTCAAAATTTTGTACAGAAGGTTTTATTACTTGCAGGATGGTTGGTATTGAAAATGGTATATATCGGTCCACGTTTTGATATAGCCCCCATAGAACGGTACCTCCCGATTTTCGGTATTTTTAAGGTTTTAGCTTCATTATCCTATCAAAATGGCTGAAATTTGGTACGTAGTCTTTTTTATATATACCAAAATGAATGTCTCGGCGAGCTGAGTCGATCTGGCAATGTGTGTCCGTCCGTCTGTCCATCTAAACCTTGTAATCACGCTACAGGTCGCAATTTTCATCGGATCGTCACGAAATTTTGGTGTTGATGAGGGTCCCGGAGGGAAGATGCCTATTTATTTTGGTGATGGTCGGATAATATTCAGGGGTCGGAATGGGCAAAAAACTTATGTGGATAAAAAGACAACGTTTTTTTCCAAAGCGAATATCTCAGCTTCTATATGGGGTATACCAAAAGCAAGACCAGACAATAAAAGTAGAAAATATCACCTTTCTAATGATGTAAAGTAAGTTCTCGTAGGTGATCAAACAACGGAGATATTACAATAGTCGCAAATAAAACCCAAATTTTCATTCTTGCGATTTTAGTTATAATGACGAATATCACAGCTTTGCTTAGGGACTTTCCAAAAGCAACGCCTGACTATGAAAGTAGAAGATCCCATCTTTACAATGATGCAAACTAGGTCGGCGTGGGTGACCAAATAACGGAGATATTGCAATAGTCAGTAATACATCCCATTTTCCACTTTTTTGGAAATCAAGCTACAGGTCGCAATTTTGATCGGATCGTCACGAAATTTTTAGGGTTAATGGGGGCCTCACATATGAAGATGCCAATTGATTTTGGTAATGTTCAAAAAACTTATTTGGATAAAAAGACAATGTTTTTTTCCAAAGCGAATATCTCAGCTTCTATATGGGATATACCAATAGCAATACCTTTCTAACGATGTAAAGTAAGTTCTCGTAGGTGATCAAACAACGGAGATATTACAATAGTCGCAAATAAAACCCAAATTTTCATTCTTGCTATTTTAATTATAATGACGAATATCACAGCTTTCGTTGGGAACTTTCCAAAAGCAAAGCCTGACTATGAAATTAGAAGATCCCATCTTTACAATGATGCAACCAAGGGAAGAAGCCTATTGATTTTGGTGATGGTTGGATAATAATTAGGGGTCGGAATGAGCAAAAAAGTTATTTGGAGAAAAAGTCTACATTTTATTCCAAAGCAAATATCTCAGCGTCTATAAGGGGTATATAAAAAGCAAATTTGCAATGAAAGTGGAAAATATCACCTATGAAACGATGTAACGTAGGTTGTCGTAGGCGGTCTCACAACGAAGATATCGCAATAGTTACTAATAGAACCCAACTTTTCATTTTTGCGATTTTAATAATAATGACGGATATCACACCTATGGTTGGGGACCTTCTAAAAGCAAAGCCTGACTAAGAAAGTAGAAAATCCCATCTTTAAAATTATGCAAAGTAGGTTAGCGTAGGTGGTCAAAAAATAGAGATTTCGCAATAGTCGGTAATGCATCCCTTTTTTTACTTTTTCTGCAATCACACTACAGGTCGGAATTTTGATCGGATCTTCTCGAAATTTTCCCAGAGAGATAGAAGCCTATTGATGTCGATAGCAGTCAAATATACAATTAAATATTAATTATTTTGGTTCAGTTCGCCTTAAGTCATTTGATATAAAAGCCAGATAGGTGAAAACTTTCGTATCTCCCTAAAAGAAATGTTTTCGAGTGAAAAGATTATGCACAGAGGTAGTGGTGTAGGGTATCACATAGTCGGCCCAGTACCGACTATAGCTTCCGACTTTGAGCAGACGCGTCGTACGTCCGGCTCTGTGTCTGCTGGGAAAGTTACAAACCATTTTAGCCAATACATTCATAATTTTCTCTCTACATACCCAGCAAACACAGAGTCGGACGTCCGACGCGTCTGCTCAAAGTCGGAAGTTTTTTTTTCCGATGCGCCTGACCGACTTCGGTCCGAACTCTGTCCGACTAGTCTGACGAACTTTTTCCGACCTCTCTCTCCCTCTCTGAAGGGAATTTTTCTGTTTTCCCTTGCGCTGCTTTGCCAAAATTAATCGTAAATAAGCAGAGAGAAAAGAATTGTACATGTTTCGCTCGCACATTGTAAATGTGTAATTGTTGAACGAAAAATTGAGCGATCGGGTTTTAATTTCTTTATCGGAGAACAAATTTGGTTCATTATACCCTCCACCATATGGAGGGTATAATTAAATTTGTCATTCCGTTTGTAACACATCGAAATATTCGTCTGAGACCCTATAAAGTATATATATTATTGATCAGCATAAAATTCTATGTCGATTTGACCATGTCCGTCTGTCCGTCCGTCCGTCAGTCCGTCCGTCTGTCTGTTGAAATCAAGATACAGCTCGCAATCTTAAAGATAGAGAGTCAAAATTTTGTACAGAAGGTTTTATTACTTGCAGGATGGTTGGTATTGAAAATGGTATATATCGGTCCACGTTTTGATATAGCCCCCATAGAACGGTACCTCCCGATTTTCGGTATTTTTAAGGTTTTAGCTTCATTATCCTATCAAAATGGCTGAAATTTGGTACGTAGTCTTTTTTAAGGGTATAAAACTTTCCCCCAGAGTTTTGTCGGTATCGGTCCACATCTTCATATAGCCCCCATAGAAGGGTACCTCCCGATTTTCGGTATTTTGAAGGTTTTAGCTTGATTATCCTACCAAAATGGATGAAATTTGCCACGTAGTCTTCTTTAGGGGTATAAAACTTTCCCCCAGAATTTTGTCGGTATCGGTCCACACCTTCATATAGCCCCCATAGAACGGTACCTCCCGATTTTCGGTATTTTGAAGGTTTTAGCTTCATTATCACACCGAAATGGCTGAAATTTGGTACTTAGTCTACGTTGGTGGTATAAAACTTTCCCCCAGAACTTTGTCGGTATCAGTCCATGCCTTCATATAGCCCCCATAGAACGGTACCTCCCGATTTTCGGTATTTTGAAGGTTTTAGCTTCATTATCACACCGAAATGGCTGAAATTTGGTACTTAGTCTACGTTGGTGGTATAAAACTTTCCCACAGAACTTTTTCGGTATCAGTCCATGCCTTCATATAGCCCCCATAGAACGGTACCTCCCGATTTTCGTTATTTTGAACGTTGTGGTCTCAATATTCCACCGAAATGACTGAAATTTTGGATTTAGACTGCGTTGGGAATACTCAAACTTCCCCCTTAAATTTGTCGGTATAGGTCCACGCCTTCATATAGCCCCCATGGAAAGGTACCTCCCGATTTTCGTAATACTGAAGATTGTGACGTCAATATCCAACCGAAAAGGATGAAATTCGTTATTTCGTCTTCCAAGAGTTATAAAATATTCCAGAAGAGTATTATCAGTATAGCTCCACGTCTTATTTTTTAAGTTTTAGCCACATTCTCTTACCGAAATATAGGAAATTTGGTAGTTAGTCTTCTTTGAGCCTATAAAGTTTCCGTCAGAAATTTGTCGGTATAGATCGACGTTTTTAAATAGCCCCCATAGATTGGTGCCTCACATTGTTTTACCGAAATAAGGAAACTAATTATTCGATTTTACCGGCCCGGCCGAACTTAACGCCATTCTTACTTGTTTTTGTTATGCGTGTTGATGCATGATAGTGTTTAAGTGTTATTTTTAGTGATCGGTTGCATACATATTTCTTTATTTTTATGAAGTTAATGAAATTAAAGATTTTCTTCGCAAACTTCAACACTATTCCGTGGAAAGTCATATGTTTTATATTTGTATATGGCCATAGTTAAGTTTCTTAACACTTTTATGTGTATCAAATTTTTTTGCATGTGAAGACATGTATTTTTTCATATATTAATAGCTGTGTTCGTTTACTCAACAATTTGTACAAGTTCAGTAACTTGTAACCGCCTAAGGTCTTTTGCATTGTACTGTAGAGTAAACGCACAACATCAGTAACAATTTGAGTAAACGAACACACATAATAACAATTGTTTTAAATATTTTTCCACCAAGTCGCGCATTTAACACAGCATAATATGATATTAAAACCTTTAATATGTTTATAGTAGATAAACTTTTATAGGATTTGGATATTTCATGAAGTAGCTGGGTATTTTCAACATCTTTTCATAATAAAAACAAATTCTGGTCGAATACTGGTAAATAAATCAGAAATTCATACGATAGTTCATCTGACTTCGGACCAAATTCGGTCCGAAAGTCGGCAAACACTTTCGAATTTCATAAGATTTTACTTCCGAATTTGGGCCGATATCTGTCCGAAAGTCGGTAAATAAATCAGAAATTTATACGATAGTTCATCAGAGTTCGGACCGAATTCGGTCCGAAAGTCGGATAAAACGTCCGATTTTCATCCGAATTTCGGTCAGAGAACATGTCAACCACGCCATATGACTTTTGGTCAAAGTTCGGACCGAATTCGGACGTTTCTTCCGATTTATTTATAAATGTATTTGTGAAAAAAAACAATATTTTTTTAAATTAATTTCTCGTTGGAATCGTGCTTAGTGATCAATGATGCAAGAAAGAAGAAAAGTTCGATGACAGCGAAGCTGATATGTCTGAAGAGCCTCTGCCAAAGGCGAAATATGCAAGTCACATAGTGGTGGTTGCGTGGGTTCGAATCGTCGGCTTTCCTCTTTCACTTGCGTCATTGTTCATTAAAATCGATTCCATCGAGAAATTAATTAAAAATTAATATTAAAAATGATCTTCGTCCTAAAAAGGCAAAATTTTCAAATAAATAAAAAATTTGATTTTTTACAAATTTTGCAATATGCGTAGTATTTGAACACATACATCATCACAATTGGCATCACTGAAAAGAGCAAGAGTCCATCTTTCATAATCAGTGCGCTTATAAAGCAAAATTGGGCATAATTATTTAGTATGATAAGCTATTTTTTTTATATTGGGCTGGGAAGCCACTATTATATTTTGAGCATGCGCAATGTTTTTAATTATAATTATTGAATTTAATTATCGATGAATTGTTTGTATTTTTAACTAACTATTTATATTTTTCTATTGTAATATAGTATCATCGGCCTTAGTAGGCTTATATATATTACATCGAAATAAAAAAAAAAAATAGCTATCAATTATACATTTTCGTTGCAAAATACAGTAGAATCGCGATAATTCGTACCTGGATAATTCGTAATCTTCGATAATTCGTAACAAACTGCCGGTCCCTTGAAGCCAATTACTTCACATTTTAACCCCGCTAATTCGAAATCCTCGATAATTCGTAGAAAATGGCCGGTACCTTTGATTACGAATTATCGAAGTTCTTCTGTAATTAAAATATAATATAACTTTTCCTTTGCTTTTCAAAATGGTCAGGCCTTATCCCTTGGTAAACATGGCAAATTTCTTCCCACTAATAAATTAAAGTTGTTTTAATGAAATATTAAAACGACTATTGGATTAAGAGTCGTTTAAAAATTTCATTAAAACAACTAATTTATGATTGGGAAGAAATTTGCCATGTTTACCAAGAGATGAGCAGGGAAGACTATAGTTTCAGATCTCGCCACAGATCTTCATCAGTTCCCTTGTTTTTCAACACAAATCTTTTCACCACAGATATTCGTCAGTTCCCTTGTTGCTTGTTTTTCAAAAAGAAACTTTTTATACCCAAGTGTCAATTGCTCGCTCAAATAGATAAGTGTCCAAAGAAACACTCTGATCGAGAATTTCCTTGGCACTACCTAAACTCTAGCAACTTCACTTGCAAACAAAACCAAATCTTTCCCACTACTATGCGTTCGTTGATTCTCAACGAAAAAACACATAACTAATTTGTTGGTATTGCTTTTTAGAGTGTTTATCATCGTTCATTCTTATATGACCTAGCCAACGCAATTGTTGCATCTCTAGACGTTTATCTATACTGATGTCGTTGTATAGCAGATACAGCTCGTGGTTCATACGACGCACAGTGCGAAATATGGGCACTTTAGTGGAACTTTACTTTTAATCTAAAGGACGTAGGTTACTAAAATTTTCCAAAAATGTGTCTTATAGTTGAGGCTCGTATGTGGTTTTCTATAGCCCCCACGTATCGGTGGCGGCAGCTTTTACGTATTAGGTTCATTTTTCAACCGATTTTGCTACAAATTTGTATATTGGGGTTTCAGTGGATGTAGAATATCTGTACAAAATATTGTCAATATCTGTCTTAATACAGCAAATAAACCAACACTTTCTCGACGGTGTCCGGTCTCACAATTAGGAGGGTTGGCGTTTTTATTTGGGATGACTTCTTTTTTGCTTTTCAAAATAGTCAGGGTTGATCACATAGTCGTTATTTTAATATTTCATTAAAACAACTTTAATTTATTAGTGGGAAAATTTTTTCCCAAACAAAAAACGCCAACCCTCCTAAATATAACTTTTCCTGTGGACTTGCGACCTTCTCGTACTGATATTTCCAAATTCTGTGGACTTACGACCTTTTCCGATAGGAGCAAAACATATAGAAAAACGCGACGTAATACCATTTTCTTTAAATCATACGACGTGTTTTGACTTGTACTACCATTCTGTAACAAAAAAACGATTTCCAAAAAGCAGGTGATATAATCATTGCTCCTTGCTTTGTACTCTATTATTACGATGACCATGGTCAACATTTAGGAGGCAGATTCCACATCAAACTGCATTGACTGAATAAATATAAATTAGAAAAACATGCCATGTACATATATCAACTGTTATTTTATTGTTATTTTTATTCATTTATTTATTTATTTGAAGGAATTGGAACCGCTTATAGACAATGGAAAACCATCAACTATAACAGAAATGAAATTTATATTGTTGGAGCAAAAGTATTTGGAAAATCTAGACGATGGATGTCCTTTGGAAGCCTTGCATGTTTTACGAAATGAACTTACACCGTTACAACATAACATTTCGAGGGTTCATCAACTGTCATCGTACATGATGTGTTCAAACAACCATGATCTTTACCAGCGTGCCAAATGGGAAGGTAAAGGAATTTTGTCTCGTGCTCTTGTAATGGAACGATTGCAGACGTATTTGCCGCCATCGGTAATGATGGCTCCTAGGCGTTTGCGGTCATTGCTGCAACAGGCTGTTGAATTGCAAACACAGAATTGCATGTTCCATGATATGGCATGGGAGACTAATCTGCAAAACGTATCTTTGCTCACGGACCATTGCTGTGCTACAGATGGCTTTCCGCTTCAGACCATTCAAATTTTATCTGATCATTGCGATGAAGTGTGGTTTTGTAAGTTCTCGCCAGATGGTTTGAAGTTGGCTACTGGGAGTAAGGATGGCGCAGTAATCATCTGGGATGTCGATCCCTATAAATTACAGTTGAAACAACGGCGCGTTTTAGACAGCCAAACCCAAATGAGTGTAGCTTTTATCAACTGGAGCCCAGATTCAAAAATGATATTGGTTGGCGGACCAGAAGACTCGACCGAAATTTGCATCTTCAATGTCGACGATGGCCGTCTATTGATGAAAATGAATAATATGAACCAAGAAGATAGTCTGTCTTGTGGCGCATTCAATCGCGATGGCACCAGATTCGTATGTGGCGGACAAAAAGGACAATTTTATCTGTGCGATCTTAAGGGTACAGTAATCGATTCTTGGGAAGGCGTACGCATAAACAGCGTAGCATATAGGTCCGATAATAAAACAATATTAGCAGCTGATAATCACTATCGGATCCGAGGGTTTGTACACAGTTTCCATTATATTGAAAGCTAAACCTATATTTTGTTCCTTCTGTCAATCATTGCAGGTATAACTTTGAAAATCCTCGAACAGATTTCGATGTATTGAAGGAATCGCACCCAATCATGACATTTTCAGTCAACTCGGCGGACCGGTTAGCATTACTTAATATTTCAAATCAAGGACTACATTTGTGGGACTTGGAGGACAAATGTCTGCTGCGCAGTTTTCAAGGTATTCGTCAAAGCAATTTCGCTATACATTCGTGCTTTGGAGGAGTAAATGAGAGTTTTGTTGCCAGCGGGAGTGAGGATAAACATGTCTGTATCTGGCACATAAAAAGAGAAGAACCATTGGCGAAATTGTCGGGCCATGCTAAAACTGTTAATTGTGTTTCTTGGAATCCCGTCTATCCCTCTTTATTGGCATCGGCCAGTGATGATTCTACGGTTCGCATATGGGGACCAACATCTACACACAATATTAATTCTACACCCGAAAGTGATGATTGTTCTTCGTGTTCTTCTTCTTCGTCCTGGAATATGACTTCCTAGAGCATAGCAGCAAAGATGTTTGATGTCGAAATAGTGAAAATATCTGGACGCCTCGTTATAAGATATTTAACATTATAATATTTAAGTCACACTCTCACGCAAATTAAAAAATTGCTTCTAGTTAATTCTGATTCAACTACATGTGTACTCGGCGGAAAGTCGATTAATAACCTTATCAAACCCGAAGAAAGAACAACTGCTGTATCCTGTCGTTAATCTAGCTTTAAATCATACAATACTATAGCATTAAATCGAACTTTAACAATGGCTTCATTAAGCCAAGACTATTGAGATTGTTTGGCGATTCTGATTTCAGCCCGTCGATACTAGTTAGATTAATGTTTTTAAACGGAAATAAAATTTGCATTGCAGCATTTATCTAGTTCTCAAACAGTGTTCACCTTTCATGACGTGAATTGCTGTTTGAATTCTGCAGGGCGCAGTGAAATTTCCGCTTTGGAACGCAGCTGGCAAGACTACAGGTTCATTGGCACAGATATACGTCTCAACGAATACGCAAAAAGAACAGCGACTGCCATCCTGTGTAGAAATACATGTTTAATATGTTAGCACCATTTCCATTAACACCATCAATGTGATTCGAGAAAATATAAATATAAACATATACATAAATATTGAAGTAGATTGATTTGTTAGGTGATCACATTATTTGGAATATTCTAAACTGGAACAACATAGATATATAAGACTTATTTTTAAACAAATCGCTAATAAAATACACGTTTAATTTTAAAAATATAGAATCCAATCTGAAATCCAAAAACTTTTTGTTCGTTTTTTTATGTGTTTATTGCAAACCACCTAATTATGTATATCGAAGAAGTGGGTCATCAGAAAATCCTTAACCACGTATATGGCGAGCACAACCACTGTCGATGTCAAAGGTCGACATCGACTCACCACCATATATACGGAGACTAATGCACACAAATGATGACCAGTTACGAAAAATCGGTGAAGCGATGCACCAAACTCGGTGGTGTTCTCCCGCCATAGCATAATAGGCAGCAAGAAGAACTTAGAGAAATTTGCAAGTGCATAAGCTTTTAGCATTTGGTAGCTACTTTCTTTCACACCAACTTCAGACAATTTCGAACCCAAAACGATATTTGCAATCACCATTAGTAAGGTGCACAGAAAAAATTCTGAAAGTAAAAGAAATTTGTTTTTGGGTAAAGCACCAACGAATATGTTCGTTCACTTTTTTTAACCTACCACCAATCTTGTGAGCGAAGCAGTTATAGAATCCATGTTCATATGGGGGCGAATCGCTAAGGTTGAGTCTAATTCTTTCTTCGTTCTGCTCTCTCCATAATGTTAGCGATTCAAAGAGTAACAAAATCAATGATAGCTTCCAAAATAACTGTAATTAGATTTATTTTAATTTCATTCCAACATCGAATAGAAATTTTTAAAACTTGCATTTTAAGTTAAGACGATTTATGGTAATTTTAACGTTTTTTTTTGTCCAAAAATCGAAAAATGACGATTTGACGATTTTACGGTCCAAAATTACGATGTTTCACGAAAATCAAAATTTCCTAAATTTCAGGAATGATAATAGCAAAAACAATATTGCAACCTCGATTTGATGAGTTTTTTTAACCCATTCCCGCCCATTGTACACGCTTGAGTACAGAAAAAATGCAACATTTAGGCACCCAACATTTTTTAGCAAAATAAATTAGGCAATGTTGCGTTTACTTTAACATTCCAATAGACATTCAATAGACATATTAAGAAAAAATTTTGTGTATTTTTTGGAACACTTTGTCATTTTTGTAAAATTTGCGAAAGATCAAACATTCGTCAAGTATCCCGAGTCCTGCCTGATTTATTATACATTCTTCCATCCCCTTCTGATTATGTTGTATTTTTGAAAACTTTTTGAGCTAGTTTAACTGTTCGAGATTCAAGAACAAAAATTTCCACCAGAATCGAATGGCTTTTTTAAAAACTTTACAAAATTAGAAAATAAAATCCGGAAGAATGAAATTGTGGTGGACCCCCCTTTTACAACAATGTTTAGAGTTTTTCCCGGATTGACCTTCTTTTTGCGGATTTACTGGACACATACGGATTTATCGAAATGTCATTTGTGTTGAAAAGGTGTGGTTCAAAAAATGTCATACATAGAAAAATAGCATACCCATGGCTCCATTGTACCCGTCCGAGTACAACTCTAAAAACCAACTTAAAATTTGTTTCCTTTAATTTTTTGTTTTTTCTATATTTCTTAACGGTATTTAACTGCCTGTTTCTGTTTGTCGAAAGAAAGAAAGAATACTACCAAACTCGTGTGTTTTTCAAATTTGTTTTTTGTTTTTAAGCAAAAGCAAAGGTAAACATATTTCGAATACTAAAGTTTGGACGTGATTCATTCGCACACTTTTTCGTTCCGACATACAGAAACATGCTGTAAGTATAAATAAATGAATTTCCAGATTTTCTATTTTAAAATGTCTTGGGTTTTAATGGGTTAACGTTTTTAGCAATTTCTAGTCAGATTGGTTATATCAACCCTTTGTAGCCCGATGTCGCCTGTGGGCAATTTTGCATGTTTGTGTATGCGTATTTCCCACACCGTTTGATATATTTATATATACTAAGTGTCGGTGTCGGTAGATTGATTTCAGAAAAATAAAAAAATGGAAATTACTTTTAAATAATCAGCTAGATTGGCGAAGTTCTGCTTGTTTAAGTATAAGTAGTCGAGTAAAGATTTGGACATGAAATATTTTAGTAATTTTATAAAATGCCGTTAAATGTCAAACGAATTGAATAACTGCAGCCAACATTTTTTTAAAAATGTTACTGAGATGTTGGTCAAATAAAATAAAAAAAGAACGTACAATTTACAGTTCCAATCAGTAGTTATATTTTTTTATTTTTAAGTTTTGAAGTGGCCTTTGGGCAAAATTGGACCATTGTGGTAATAAAGTGGTAACATTAGTGGAAGTCGAAAATGCTGGTTAGTGGTATTCAATGAAATACAAAGGTTCATTGGGACATTCGGGCTTGTGAAAAATTTTGTATGTAGATAATTTTAGTTCGGAGATTGGACTTAAATTAAGAGGAGATTGACACATTTTTAAGTGAATATACATATTACATATTAGGAATTTGTAAGATATCAAGCGAATATCTGTTCAAATATCTATGTTGATAATTTTATATATTGGATGAAGGCCAATATTATCTGGTTTAGAGTCTACACACCAAATAGATAATATTTTTCAAACGCTTCTAATCTGAATAATTTCAATATGAGCATTTCAAATTATATGAACACCACCATATACGTCAAAATTGGCTAATTCGTGAACTATATATGATAAATATAGAATAATAAAAAATATAATTATAATAAAAAGACTTAAGAAACAAACTTAGTTAATTTTTATAACCACAATGGCCCAATGTTGCCCACAGGCAACATTTGGTAACTGAACCACGAGGAATTTTAAAGATTTTTTCGCAGAGGACTTATTTTTGCGACTACTAATCATAATAAATATGAAAAATATTTTTATCTCTACGGGAAAAATATGGGGTTCAAACGGTTATCAAATCGGTATTACGAATGGCGTTGAAATACGAGAAAAGAGACGTGACCGATTTTGGTTACGACTCCATGTAAAAATAAAATAAAGTCAACTTGAAAATGATTTTTAGGCAATAATTCATGCAAATTTCTCAGTTCTTATAAAAAAGATCACTACGAACGAATTGTTTTACAATTAGAAAATATATTTTTGTTGTTATTTTTGTAAAAGAAAAAATTGTCGTCGTAAATTTTTCGTGATACCAAAAAATAACCCTACGACAACGACTACAAAAACGTCTACACAAAACAATCAATTTGATTGTAAAAACTGTAGGGTTGATTTTTCTTTTGGATTAAAAGCTTAAAATTGACCTAATAAGTCCCAATTTACATTGGGCGAGTTTACTTGCGGCAATTGTCAGTTTGTAGGTGAGAGAGGGTGCTGAGAGGCAAAGGGTTACAATATGCCTCACCTCTCTCTCTCCTACAAAATGACAATTGCCGCAAGTTGTTGTTGTAGCAGAATATAATGCTGGGTTGGCAACCGCTGGCCGAAACACTTTTTGTACGTAAGAACCCGCTGCCGTGGTATTGATTGCCGCAAGTAAACTCGCCCAATGTAAATTGGGACTTACAATTCTATTTATGTATATTTTTGCTTTTTAGCACAAATACATTCATAATAGTCCCAATTTACATTAGGCGAGTTTACTTGCGGCAATTGTCAGTTTGATGGAGAGAGAGGTGAGGTATATGGTAACCCTTTGCCTCTCAACACCCTCTCTCACCCACAAACTGACAATTGCCGCAAGTAAACTCGCCTAATGTAAATTGGGACAAACCAATGAGTCGTTACTGCACGTCATCTTGCAATTTTGGCCACGACAAGGCCAACCGTAATAAGGGCAATTATGTAGTCAGTCTCTTTGATATAACAATCTTCGAAAAATCGCTTTAAAAGCTAACCAAATCTAGTTTTGGAACATAATGACGATTTCCACCACAATAAGAAACAGGACATTAAGGGGTCGATTATGGATGGCAACCCAACTCCAGTTGCGTTATCGACAGCTCATTTAATAAAAGAAAATTCCATTTCTTATTGAAATTCATACATTTTACAATTAAACTAATAGACAAAGTCTCAAACCACAGATCTTGAAAAAATGTCGGCCGTTTCACTTATTTTTATTATCTGATTTTCACTTCTGGCAACGTAACTTCAGTTGAGTTGCCATCCATAATCGACCCCTAACTAAATCTAAGGCTAATTTCTGAGCTGTTAAAAGATTAAATATTATCGAGGTGCATACCTTAAAATCTCGGTTATGTAGTGCATGTCGGTAAGAAGAATGCGATAGAAGCATAAAGTCCACAATTATTATAACAGGTTCGAATTCTACATATTTATCCGCGGTGGTTTGACATTGGTCCTGAAATATAAATCAGTTAAATAATGAAATATATAAATCTCGAAAGTTTCCCAAATGGCTCCACTTATAGGCATATCCTTTCCTTTACCGACACACCGCAGAAAATTATGAAAAAAATTACCACAGATAGCGCTTTTCATGCCGATTCCAACGATTTATTTCTTTTGTTGCGGAAATGTATACTTACCGAGATATAGGCCTCCGAAGTTCCGAAAATTCCCTTATTTACTTGGGGAAAAATTTACGATTTAAAAAAAGTTTGTTCGCGTAGCCGAAATTCTCTCCTGTCCATAGGAGAAAGTCTTAAATCCCCGGCCGAAGACCGGCTACTTAAGAAAACTTACGATTTAAAGGAAATGTTTGCATTTTTTCTGCGAAGGGTCGGTAAAGGAAATTTGTTCCAACATTTCTTTTCAGTTCCGGATATTGGAGGTTCCCGGATAACCGAGGTTCGACTGTATTATAATATAATATATTATGTATGCAAATAAACCAATTTGGAGGCTTTTAAAATATACCTAATTTTTACATTAAATGTAATGCCAAGGAGCAAGCACCTCCTTGAAATTTAATCATCACTTATGACTCTAAGTTAAATGGAACGCTAAAAATCTGTTCGGTAAATCCAAACTTATAAAAGAAGACGTATAATTATGGGGGTATATGGTATTTTTTTAATAATTTTCTAAGAGTTATAAGGAAGTTTCGAGACCCATATCTTGGAAGGTATACATTTCCGCAACAAAAGCTATCGCTGAAAATTTATATATTGCGGAAATTGTCAGGAGAAAGAGATGTGAGGCATATGGAATCCATATCCTCTTAACATAATCTCTGTTTGTTATAACAATGTTAACGTTGGCATAAATAGAATAGTCTCCCAGCTGGCGAAAAAAAATCTGAATTTTTTAATTTTTACCATAGATAGATCTTTTGGCTTATTCCTAGTTTAGCTATAACTGTCGGATAAATCTGAAATTTTTACCATAGATAGATCTCGAGGCCCTGATTAAAAAAAATATAAAATTTTACCGGCGGTCATAACCGGTTATCCGATTATTTGAACCGAAAGTACGGGTAGAAAACCGGATATATAACCGGGTTTTCTGGACCGATATGGGTATCAAATGAAAGCTTAAAATAACACCTTTTTATTGATTTATTTTCTGTTGAGATGCTAAACCCGGTTTGGGAGTTAGGGAAAAAAGTGTATTTTTACTATATTTTTTGCTTAAAAATTGTGGTAATTATTAAAATTTTAAGGAAGAAAATTTGAACCCGTCCATAGGAGATAAGAAAACAATTTTAAAGGAAATTTTGTTCGCGTAGCCGAAATTTGCACCTGTCCATAGGAGGAAGTCTTAAATCCCCGGCCGAAGGCCGGCTACTTGAGAAAACTTCAATTTTAAAGAAACTTTTGCCCGCGTACCCAACATTTGCTCTAGAATTGTAGCCGGTTTTTATAAAGCTGGATATATTACATTTCTGGATAGGTGTTTTCCTAAGCTTTCTTTTGATAGCCATACCGTACTTTCGATTATGACCGCCGGCAAATTTTATATTTTCGTAATCAGGGCATCGAGATCCGTCTATGGTGAAAATTTCAAATCGATCGGACGATTATAGTCAAACTAGGAATGTTCCGTAGTTAGAGAATCGCATACAGTATTGCTTATTTTATCCTGATTACAAAAATATAAAGATAAATGGGGTGAACTCCACACTTCCCGAGATTTAGGTCTCTGAAGTTCCAAAAATTTCCTTGGGCTTCTGCCGGCTATTAAAGGATACATTGTATATGATAGTGTATTCCGCAGGTTTTACAATGGTACCCATGTTATCATTATCCGTTCAAAAACGGCTATGTTATAAATAAAGGGAATTTTCGGAACTTCAACCCACATCTCGGCAAGTATGGACTCCCCCAAAGAACTTTATATTTTTGTAATCAGGATACAATAAGCAATTCGGGATTTTTCCGTTAGCTGGGAAAGTATTGAATATGCTCCACGATTTTTATCAGCAACTCTTGTAGAACCACTATTGGAACATCAAACTTACACAGTTTACAGTTTTTATTATTTTATTGTACTTCTTGTAGAGGTTGCATAGTCTCTTGCCGCAATTAATGCAAACATAGTTTTCTTTCTGCAAAATTCCCGTTTGACCCATTTATCCATATGAAATCTAACAAAAGCTGACAATTAGAGTTGCGTAGTTCCGGAACGAACTAGTTCCAAGGAACTATTCCGGACAAGGAACTATTGGAACTATATCCAGATCTTGCGTTTATATAGTTCCTTTAGTTCATATAGTTCCTTCCGTTTTTTCTCGTTGCTTCAATTTAACGCCTACGTCGATCTTTCGTTGTTGCTGTTTGTTCGCTGCAATTTATTTATTTTTATGTCAATTCATCCAAAAAGCAATGAAAACATTTCGGTCTCGGAACTATTTGGAACGAAAAAAAAAACAAAAAGAGCGACGAAAGAGAAAAATTCGTTAAACTATTGCGGATTCGGAACTATTTGGAATGAAAAGAACGATGAAAGAGAAAGATTCGTTGAACTATATCGATCTCGGAACTATTTGGAACTACTTTACTACGATAATTTTTCCTTTATGTTATCGGAAAAAACAGTAAAAACTAGTAGATTCTTGCAGTTCTGGAACAGAGCTAATCATAATTCAAACTAAAGTTAACTATGAAGAAGCAGAGAACGAAGCCGATCGGCTGAATGACGGCGAGCAGCCGCCGCCGACGTATTATGAGTGAGAGATGTGAGCCGCCGCCGATGTAAGCGACTTTCAACGGCTGTTATTTACAGTCGACTACATCGGCGTATCAATTTTTGTTGTAACCAAGACCTACAGAAGGTCGGCCATTCAGAATTCTGTTAACAACTTTTGACAACAAACATAATAGATTTTACATATGGCCTGTTCCCGTACTTTATAAAATGGTAAAAGTCGTAAAAGTTGTAAAAGTCGTAAACGATTTTCATATAAATTTTGTGTACAGGAAAGCAAAATGTGTAAAAGTGGTAAAAATTGTAAAAACTTTTTAGTTCTGGAACAGAGCTATTATTGTGATTTGAGTTTCTTTGTATTTTAAATCACAATAATAGGTGTGTACGATAACTCTTATGTTACACGCTAAAACTTGCATACGAAACTTTCCCATTATTTTGGCGTTCTTAGGTCGAGTTCCCCATTACAGTAATTTTATAAAATTACTTTTGTATGGAACTCGATCTATGAACGCCAAAATAATGGGAAAGTTTCGTATGAAAGTTTTATCGTGTAACATAAGAGTAACTTCGCAAGTAAAAAGTACTTGCAAGCACTCAGCAAGTTCTCAGTAACCTCTCTCCACCAATTTTACTCTCTCGAAGCAAAAAATTTGCAGATTGTTATCGAACAGCAATTTGCAAAAACTTGCAAGAAGTCAGCTGATTTGATAAACAAGAAGTTTGGGGAAAAGAATAAATTTAACGGCTTAAACGCCGTACACATTAGAGCCTTTTTGCCGGGTTAACCTTCTTTGTGAAGATTTGTTTGACATATAACCAATGGAATTGACATTTAAAACCCAGTGGATTTGTTAAATCCGGTTATATATAAACGTACTATTATCTTTCCTTTACCGACTCACCTCAGAAAATTATAAAAAAATTAACACAGATAGTGCTTTTTATCCCGATTCGAACCATGTATTGCTTTTGATGCGGAAATGTATACTTCCCGAGATATGGGCCTCCAAAGTTCCACAAAGGCCCTAGTCTAAAATTTTGGCAAACCACCGTAGAAAATTATTAAAAAATTACCACAAATAGTGATGTTTATACTGATTCAACGATGTATTATTTTGTTGAAGGGTATGTATACTTCCCGAGATACCTGCAAAAATATCTAATTTAAAAGAAAATGTTGTTCCCATTCCCGAGATTTCCACCTGTCTATAGGAGAAGTCTTAAATCCCGGCCGAAGGCCTGCTATTTAGAGAAGAATAGGTTATGGCCTTTGCGGATCTTTTCAGGCCCATATCTCGGTAAGTATACATTTCCGCAACAAAAGCAATACATGGTTGGAATCGGGATAAAAAGCACTATATGTGGTAATTTTTTCATAATTTTCTGAGGTGATTCGGTAAAGGAAAGGAGTTCCAATTTAACAATTGAAGGTGTCAACCATTTTTTTTATTTTCCTTTTAAAATTCTTCTTCGATTCATTAAATCTTGTACACACTTAACAGCTATATTATTTGATTTTGTGTCAGCAGATGTGAAAATAATCTTTTCTCCTTCTCTGGCCTTTCCTACATCTTGTTCTGAGTGGATTATGACAATAATTTGTGAGATAGCGCAACACGGAAATCCAAGACACGAAAATCCAATGATGTTGTAGCTTGTGCCTTCAAATATAGTGGCTCTCCTTCCACTTTATTTGACAGTGGTCGATTGATTTATGCAGGCAAACCCGTTGACTTGACTTGCTCCAATGATCCGGAACTGAGTTCCACCCGGCTATCGCATTAAGGCCTCGGTACATAAGAAGCCTGGGTTTCTGGCTGAAAGCATTTCTGCCTCTTATGTGACGAGGCCCTTAGTGTTGCTACAACTATAATTCCCTTTCCAATGCACCAATATAAAACATACTGGAACGCAGTGCGATGTTTGGCATACATATTTATTGATATCGTTGAGAATACCTGCACTGCTATTTGCTTAGATTTGATACCTTTAAAATAAAAAAAATAGTCACCAGAAACTACAAAATAAGTTATTTTACTTACATTACCGTTTTCCATAATTTATTTAATAATTTTTCCCCTTTTTATATCTATTTATTTTAATATCCAAACGTTTGTTTATGTTTTTGCCAGAAGTCCGCCACAAAACATTCGAATTTAAATCAGCTGATCAAACTTGCAAATTATTACAAGAAAAATTTTCCTTGCAAAAACTTGTAAACAAAAGTCTCCAAAACTCTCCAATATTCTCTCACAATTGTCTCCAAATTCTCTCTCTTTTACTTTGCAAGTTTGTTATCGAACAGCATTTTGTAAAAGTTTGTGCAAATTTGCACAAACTTTTGGGTTATCGTACAGACCTAATGTTTTGACAACAAACATAATAACCCATCAAACAATTTTGGAAGTTGTGCATGTGGAGTTATGATTTCACACTCCGTTGGATACAATTTATAAGCAGTTGTTTTAGAGATCCCTATATAAAAAAAACTGTTGGTTGAACCCCCACCCGCCGATGGCGAAATCGTTTATTCTAAAAATAAAAAAAAAAAATAATAAAATGGAGTGTGTACATTTCTAAGAATCTCTTATAAAATAAAGAAGTAAAATCTTAAGTTGCGAACATTTTTGCGGTAGTTCAGAGACGGAAATTTTTAATGGAGTGCACTATAGGTAATTTGACCAGTTTTTGAGGCAAAAAGTCGATTTTGCTACTTTTAATAATAATTTTTTAGTTGGCATTGAAAAAGGAACATGTCAAAATATATGAATATGAATGATATTTTTCAAAATAGCGTCATTATCGCGGTTTAAATTGCAGTCAAAGTGAGAATTTCGAAGAACTAAAAAAATATATATTGTAAGGCATATTTCAATGTACTTAAAACCGCGGAAAAATAAACCAAACATAAATATATGTAAAATGGAATAGATTAGCAATTGCGAGAGGAATTTATTTAATATATAATATAGTTTAAACATTTTGGGTAGCGACCAAAAACACAAAAAGTCAGAAATAAATATTTCATTTTTCTTAGGGCCTGTATGTATGTCGATAAGAAAACGAATAAACAAGAAAAACTACCAAATTTGAATGTGCTTTTCAAATGCGCACACATTTTCGTTTCGAAATATTACTGATTATACAGATCTTTCCAACATGAGCTTCAACATACAGTACAGATGACAATTCCAATGGAATCGACTTGTCCCTCAAATTTCTTCTAATATCATTCATGTCCTGTACATTTTCTTAATCATCAAATATAATAATTCCACTGAACTTATCATTTTAAAATAATTTTTTTGGCGAATTGTGCCTTTTGTATTTAATAGAGTTCACAAGTTTTAAAAAATACTGATCGATAACACCTTTATCGACAACCCAGTTGGGTTGACACCAATAATACAACATTTCATCTCAGTTGTGCTGACAATTGACAATGCAACTCAAGTTTAATGACAATGCATAATCGACCCCAAAGTTTCCTCGTTTTGTCCCAATTTACATTAGACGAGTTTACTTGCGGCAATTGTCAGTTTGTAGGTGAGAGAGGGTGCTGAGAGGCAAAGGGTTGCCATATGCCTCACCTCTCTCTCCGACAAAATGACAATTGCCGAGGGTAATCTCGCCCAATGTAAATTGGGACTTTCATGGTCGATGGTCAGACTAGCACGATTTCAACATGGCGACGTCAAGTTTATAGGCGAGGGGTATGAAGTAGTGAAACCCATGTGTGTTTGTTGTGTTGCCTCTTCTTGTTCTTCGTTGCAAGATTTTTTCTTCAATTTTCTTTCATTTTTATTTTCTCAAGCAAACGTTAACAAAAAAACAAACATAAATATATTTAATAAAAACATTTAAGCTTCGTTCCCGTACTTTTTAATGGTAAAACTCGTAAAAGAGAGAACGACAAAAAATTTGTTCTCACACACACGTTTTTTGAAATAGTTCGGGAACGGAAAAATGGAAAATACGTCAAAAAAACTGGAACAAATGTCAAAGTCGGCGTATCAGCCAATCAGACGCCGGCAACCATGTTACTATTTTTTTACCCGCCCAAATTTGTCGTGTAAAAAGTTTTTAAAGAGAGCGTCATTCAGCGCCATTTTTGTTTAAAGAGAACTGAACATTTTACAACTTTTTTGTGTACGGGAACGCTTTTTCGAGTAAAATGTGTAAAAGTCGTAAAAATTGTAAAAACTTTTTAGTTCTGGAACACAGCTTTAATTAGCTGAAAATGTAACTAATAATATTAATTTAATTATTAATGTTAATTATTTTGTGTTGTTTTTTGGTTTATTTATGTCTTTTTTTGTTTTTATTGATACGAGAAACACCACAAATGCGAATGGTAAAATAAAGAGGACACGCAAAGATCTTAAATTTCACGTTAACGTGTGTGGACATTAACGAAATTTGAAAAGAAACTTTAACGAAATTGGTTTCATGAAACCTTGCTAGTCTGGCCATCGACATGAGAATTTGAACACATAACACGTGTAACATAAGCTCTGTTCCAAAACTAAAAAGTTTTTACAATTTTTTACCACTTTTACACATTTTGCGTTCCCGTACACAAAATTTATATGAAAATCGTTTACGACTTTTACAACTATTACCACTTTATAAAGTACGGAAACAGGCCAATATATTAAATGAGCAGGAAACCCCATAATCTTTCCTGCGAATGTATATTTTACATTTAATTGCACACACTTTTCGTTCATATTTTCCATTAATTCTGAAAATTTTGGTATTTTCTGTACATTTTTATATGTTTCTATTTTCAAAATTGATGAGAGAGAGAGAGAGAGAGAGACATGTCAAAACAATGTTTGTGTATACAGACTTTCAGGCAGGTATTTGACTTTTGTTTCTAGATTTGTACGCGAACTTGAAACAATGGGCAAACAATGTAACTGCAATGAAATAGAATAGAAAATTTGCTATGCTTTGAATGTATACTAATCGTTGAACCGTTTACTTTTCATGCATGTTTTGCAGTTTTTCTAATGCCCGTAATTTCTACCCCTAGGTAACCGGGTAGGTAGCTACCTATTAGTTATCTTTACCTACTCGTTTGGTAATTTCTACGTGCCTTTTACCGAGGCGTGTACATTTTGAAAACATGTGGTAACATTGGTGATTTTCATCCATGTGGTCTGTTCCTTTACTTTTGAAAATTATACAACCGGCAAAAGTAGTAAAAGTTGTAAAGTGCTCCCATATGAAGTGTATGGTGTCACAAGTAAAGGGACGCTTTTCGAGTAAAAATGGTAAAACTTGAAGATTTTTGCACGTAAAGGAACAGAGCTATGATTTCGTAAAAACATTGCCACATATAAGATTTTTACAATTTTTAATACTTTGGCAACGATCAACCACGCAAAATCCTTGGTGTAATTAACACGGCCGTTTTTGACCGTAACGTTACCTATGGATTGAAATTATGAAATTTTGCTTACACGGGGGATAGCCATGAACTCAAAGATAACTACGCGTAGAAATTACGGGCATTATTTCGATAAATGCTCTCATTTGTTAGAGATGGGACATATTTTATCATTGTTCGGAGAGTATTTCTACTTGAACAGCGTAGAAAAATCGTCGTTCGTTCTCAGAATTTTGTATGGGGAATCAAGTAATTTATGCGTATTTGAGGGTCGAACAACGAATAGAGAACGAACGACGTACCGTTGAAACGAGCTATTAGGTACATTTTTGTAGTTGACTGTATCCTAAATTTTTGGGCGGTTCGGTATCTGTGGACCGAAATCGAAAAAAGTATAAAAATTTAACATTTTCAAAAGTTTTTGGCTATTTTCACATTTAAGAACCGGTCATAGACCTTTTTTATGTTCCAGAAAGTTGTTTGCAGATATCTTTGCAACATTAATGTGGTCCATTGTTTTCTGGAATGTTGAACGGTTTAGTATATTTGGAGCAGGCACAGAGAGAAGAGGATGAAAATCGCATTTGATTTGCTATTTTGACCATTAAGAACCGTTTCTACAGAGTTCGTATGTTCTAGAAAGTTGTTTACTAAAATCTAAGGTACATTTGTCTAGTTGGTTGTTTGCTTAAATATTGATCGGTTTGATATCTGTAGACTAAAATCCGAGAAAAGTAAAAGGGAAATTTGACCTTGACGATTTTGACCTTGAAGGTGAGGTTGCATGGATTTTATGTGTGCACAATTATATTTATTTAAGACGAGAGCTACAACTTTTCTGCTACGAGTAAATCCAAATTCTTAGCGGTTTAGAAGATATGTGCCCGACAAAATGATCCCTTTTGACAGCAAGGCCTCAGGTCTTTGGGGTCCCATAACCGCGAAAGTTGAATAGGGAAAAACGCCGGGACACGTGTCTTCTTACTTTTTGGTCTTCTATCCCGCTGTGGTGTCATAATATGGTTAATAATTTTCGTATCGCACATTGTTAATTACCACATCCTTCTTTTCTTACGTGGTGTGAGGTAGCCTAGAGCGATAAGGTTAGATTTGGGGTCCCTATAAATAATTAGCCTTGGGGACCATGGTAGGGTAGGGTTACGAGGCTCAAACTCCTATCATCTGGAGTTTGTATTTGTGTAAATCTAGAATTGATCTCAGTTTTTTCTTTTCAATGTTGGACCGACAGGGGTACAGTTTTAGTCCAATATTCAGCCCTCCTACACTTAATTTTTTATTTTTTTATCGGGAGTCTATTAAAATTTATTTGTTTATGTACAGAAGTCGTACGACAGAGCCTAATTAGGACCAGATCCCGCACACATCCCGGCGGTTTGCTAGTTATTAACAATGGCTCCCTTCGTCCTAATTTTGCCACAATTAATATATTCCATTTCTTGGATGTCCACCTTCTCTCGTGAATTTTTCTTTAAGGTTTAAACGTTGAACCTTTCATAAATAGAATGGCGCCCAACGTGGGGCATATGATCGAATCCTTCAGGACGAAAACGCATATCTTTAAAGCAGGAAATCGCAAACGCAATGAACAGACAGATATCGATAAACACAAAAACTCAGGAACAGATTAATAAACTGACAGAAACAGTCAATAAATTTATTTAGATGACTAATCCTAAACAAACAAGCACATATCACTTGTATAAGACCCTACTTGCCAGAAATAGAATAATAATTAATGAAATCGAAGTATTAATAATGTCAGTCACCTTAGCAAAAATGGGAATAATAAATCCTACACTTCTAGACTCTGATTTGGAAAATGTAATAAAAATAGATTGTATGAACTCAACCATTACAGACGTATTGGAGGTATCAATTGTTAAAGTCCTTTTAGACAAAAAGCAACTACATTTTATTATAAAATACCCTAAGCCTAGTTTAGAATGTAAGAAAATCATTATTTTTCCTGTTCAACGAAATGGAACAACGCTGCACCTCCCTAACAACAATGTTGCAGATTGCGGAACCCGTAAGTTGGCAATTGGAAACTGCAGCGCTACTCTAACATCAACATTTTGTCAAGAACTAACAGAAACAACATGTGCTCAACAGATTTATTCAGGCGTTCAAGCCCATTGCAGTACGCGACCTAGTCACCTTGAGCCTTTGGTAATTATTGATGATGGCGTCATGATTCTTAACGATAACACCGCAGTAATCAACAACACACATGGTTCTGCAACCACAGTTCGCGGCACATTCCTAATTACCTTTGAGGATGAAGTTATTATTAATGGATCCACTCACAGAAATCGAAAAGGTATTATAATGAAAAAACCTGCGACGGCCTCAGTAGCAATTCTCAATATCACGAGTCACCAAGACATACTAAGTCTTCCTTACCTGCAACGATTAAGCATAGAGAATCTTCAGTATATCAACGACGTAAAGGAAAAGGCAATGATTGGTCCTGCAATTTCGGGGCTAACAACTGCAGTCTTAATTTTTGGTATTTTCATGGCTCTTAAATTGCGGAAGAAGCAAGAGGTACAGAACATCGACATTGAAGCTATCATCGAGAGCTACAAGAGGTCCGAGGACGGCCCTCACTTGAGTGTGGGAGGAGTTAACACAGTCTCCATCGGCTCACCCTAATATTTGAATAATAATAATAACTGCAATGTCATCAAGAGACATTGTTCACCAATAGCCAAGCCAACATTCTGTAATGCAACACCCCACGGGTAGCAGTTCATCAACAGTCAACATCAACATTCTGCAATACAACACTCCACACGTGTAGCGGTGTCAGCAAGTTGTTGAAGACATTAATGATTATAAGTATCTGTTTCTACCAACGTAGAGTTCAATAATTTTCTAAACATACGGCAAATGGGAGATAGTTTTGTGAAACCGCAAGATAATAGGTCTGTTCGTTTACTCAATAATTTGTACAAGTCCAGCAACTTCTTGTAATCGAGTAAGATCTTTTGCATTGTACTGTAGAGTAAACGAACAACATCCAGTAACAATTTATACAAATTGTAAGTAAACGAACACACATAACATTTTTCCCGGAGCTCAAAACGATTAAATTTAAAATCAGCACTCCAGAAATCATGTATCTTGAATAGTATATGCCTATTTTTACACATTCTAACCATATTCAGAAACCTCAATATCCTCTATGGATAGAATGAAGTTCTACTGTTAAATATACCCATATATTACGTGTGTATGTAGTGCTTTGTTGGCAGTTATATAATGGTAGGCCTTGGTTTAGCGCAGAGGTGTAATTTTTAATTGCCAAACGGTGCCACCGAGGTGCACTGGTATGCACACCAGCCATGCACGCTGAAGGTCGTGGGTTCGATTCCCCGGCCGGGCAACATCAACAAATTTTCAACGGTGGCAAAATACCCCTCAGTAATGTTGGCGACATTTCCTGAGTATTTCAGCCTTGTAAAACTTCTCTAAAAGTTGTGTCTTAGACACGCCGTTCGGACTCGGCGGTAAAAAGTAGGTCCCATATCATTGAGCTAATATGAATCGGGGTGCACTCATTGATATGAGAGAAGTCTCCCTTGTCCCTCATGGGATGTTTGTGGAACAATTATAATGGTGTTACAAATTGATACTTCTTCACATAGGATGCATTTTAGTGATCTAATATCTGTAAAGACCATCCAGGACGAGGATTTTCTTAAATAAATACACGGCCTTAAGCAATTTTTGAGAAGTTTTTGCGCTTCACATTAATTTCGGTAATCGGTTAACAATTTCAATAATTCCAGATTTAATTGTACATTTGTTTTTAAAGTTTTGGCGACTTTCTGAAATTTAAGTGTAACTTACGAAATATTGTTCACTATTGTGCAATATTTTGAGATTCTTTCAAAAAATGATTTGTTCAATACGTTTTGAATAAGAATTAACTTCAATATAAATTAATTCTTGTATATTAATTGAATTAAATTAAAAAAATATTAGGGTGTGCTAATTACACTGTGCTACAGTGAAAAGTTGAAGGGGTTCTGATGCATAAATTCGGTATTGTGTGAGTCCATGGAAGACGAAAATGCCTTTGGTTTCTTTGGATCACTTCGTTGTAGTGAAAAACGGGGGTTTCACACTTAAATCACTATAACTCAATCATTTGTTAACCGATTTTTAAAAAATATGGCTTGTTCGAAAGACATGATTTTCACCTTTTAAATAAAATGTTATGTCCGTTTTAATTTGAAAATCCAAGAAACCAAATTTTTCACTACATTCACCGTTATAAAATCAAAAAACGAGGTGACCCAAAGAAACCTTTGGTATTTTAATTTAATTTAATTTATTTCAATTCTCTTATGCCCAGTCTTTCGACCTTAAGGCTGTACACTACAATATAATGCCATTATAATTTAAAATTAAGTAATTTAAGGGAGGGATAACAATACTACTCCAAAACTCAATTACTATGTATAAAAATATATGTAGTAATTATAATTAATCTATATTGAATATAAAACATTTTGATTGATTGAATTATTATACTCCAGGAAATGAAAGGGATGTTAAACTACTCCATAACAAATATACAGAGCTTTAGTATAAAATAAATATAAATAAATAATAAAATTATAAATTTTTGAAATATTTTGATTTTAGTGAAATTTCAAAAATGAAGCATTTAATGCAAGCAATCGAAGAATTTGAACTACTCCAATAACAACTGCGTTCACACATGAATATGAACTAAACCACCAAATCGTTCATACTAAAAAAAATTTCAAGCAAATCACGAAGTACGGGTACACCCACATTCATATGTATACACAGCATATAAATTTTACATTGTCTCATAAAGAAAAATGTTGAGTATTTAGTGGACCATAAAAAAATTTAAAAAAATTATTTAAAACACAAGATTGCAAAAAAAGATATTGAATATATTGAATATAAAACATTTTAATTGATTGAATTATTATGCTCCAGGAAATGAAGGGGATTTCATGGACTCCCACAAAACTGAATATATGCATCAGAACCCATGCAAAAAAAAAAAATTGTCAACTTTTGTAGCACAGTGCTATATGTGCTATATGCTATAAACCACCGCGGATGATACTATTTACATATATTATTGAATCTGCTTTGGTACATCATAGGGAAGGATTTTGAATTCGAAAATGTTCCAATATAACCCAACAAAACCCTTAAGGCCTGCGTACATAAGCTGCCTTGCCTGCTTACCTTGCTTACTTCTGATAAAAGAATAAAAAAGAAAAGGGCAACCCAGTTCGAAATTTCCACGGCCTTCTTTATTCTTTTATTTTTATTATGTCAAAAATGAAGCAGGAAAGCAAGGCAATCAGGCAGAGCAGCTTATGTACGCAGGCCTTTAGCTGGCTGAAATAATTTTGCTTCATGGGGGTGTACTAATTACGTGACCAACACTGTATATGTCATTCCGTTTGTAACTACTCGAAATAATCATTGTATACCCCACAAACTATATACCGTCTGGCGTCTGTGGAAATCACTCTAGCGTCCGAACGGATTGACGTAGGTGGATGAAATCTATTATATGTACGTAGGACTTTTGGTATTGAAAGCGGGCTATGTAGTTCCACTCTTTCGTACAACCCCCATACAAAATGACGCGTGACGCGTCGTCTTTTTAAGGATTTTTTAAGATATTTGTCCCATTTTACCACCGAATTGGTTGTAATTTGGTATTTTGTGTCTCCAGAGGCCAAAAAACATTCCTACCAAAGTTGGTTTATATAGGTCCACTTTTTGGTATAGCCCCCATATAACGCCCCATATAAAGTAAGCGTCATTTTAATATATTTTGAATGTATTAGTCCCATTTGACAATAGAATCGGTTGTAACTTTGTATTTTGTGTTTCCAGAGGCTAAGAAACATTTCTACCATAAAATGTTTATACAGGTCCACGTTTTGATATAGCCCCCATAGGACGATATCTCCCGATTTTCGGTATTTTGAAGCCTCATAATCACACCGAAATTTGGTATTTAGTTTTCGTTGGGGGTATAAAACTTTCCCCCAGAAATTTGTAGGTATAGGTCCACGCCATCATATAGCTCCCATAGAACGGTACCTTCCGATTTTCGGTATTTTGAAGGTTGTGGCCACATTAATCCACCGAAATGGCTGAAATTTGTGGTAGAGGGTATAAAAGGTTTGACCCGACCGAACATAACGCTTTTCCTACTTGTCTGGTTTCACTTTATTCGTGCTATTAACAGAGTTAAGTTCGAAAATATTAGTTATAGGATCAAAATATACGAAATATTGGTTTGTCTACTATGGAAACCTTGTATTGGAAATACTTACTCTTAATATTGGTCTCAGAATTTGGCAGATAGGAAATTACATTTTCCATATAGCCTACAGCATGCAATTGTGGTTTCTGCGTAACTTTAGTTATTCTTTTTACAAGTTATTTCTTCAGAATATCTCGACTTTACAAAACTACGTCAGAATTTTGTATGAACAAAATTGAAATGGTGCACCAATTTACATTTATAAAAAATAAATGTACCATTTGCTCTGTTCCAGAACCTGCAAGAAGCTACTATTTTTTACTACGATAACATTTTTTCCTTGATGTTATCGGAAAAAATAGTAGATTCTTGCAGTTCTGGAACAGACCAATTAATGCCCATCGAAATAATGGTCGTCACCATAAATGCCGAAAGTCGTAACTAACAAAATAATAATTTTACAGGAGAAGCAAAAAAACGTTATAAAATGAAAAACTGTTTTATGGAATATTAATCTTATGAGGGCGAGTATTTGGGATATTATCAAACGCCTTCGGGCATTTATGGTGACGATATACCAAAATGAATGTCTCGACGAGTTGAGTCGCTCTGGCTACTATGTGTGTTCGTCCGTCCATCCGTCTGTCCATCTAAAACTTCTATTTACGCTACAGGTCGCAATTTTGATCGGATCATGGGGGTCCCGGAGGGGATATAGGCTACTGATTTTGTTGATGGCCGGATAATATTCAGGGGTCGGAATGGGCAACAAAAAAATTATTTGGAGAAAAGTCAACGTTTTATTCCAAAGCAAATATCTCAGCATCTTAATGGGGTATACCAAAAGCAAAACCTGAAAATGAAAGTTGAAATATCACTATCTAACGGTGTCGTAAGTGGTCAAACAACAGTAGTCGCTAATGAGACCCAACTTCTCATTTTTGCGATTTTAATTAAATGACGAAAATTACAGCTTTGGTTGGGGACCTCCCAAAAGCAAAGTCCGACTATGAAAGTAGTAAATTCTATCTTTACAATTATGCAAAGTAGGTTGGCGTAGGTGACCAAATAACTGAGATATCGCAATAGTCGCTTATACCTCCCATTTTTCCAATTTTTTTAATCACGCTACAGGTCGCAATTTTAATCGGATCGTCACGAAATTTTAAGGGTTAGTTAGGGTCCCATATATGAAAAAGCCTATTTATTTGAATTGTATTGACGAGTATCTCAGCTTTGGTTGGATGCGTTTCAACAATGAAGACATTCTGAGCTTAGCAGAATTGATGAAATGCTTGTCATGTTGAAAAAGACGCTGGCATATTCCAATTTATAGAATTTTATTTCCATGTCAGATATTTCGGTTTCTGTTGGAAATGTTCCAAGAAGAGAGCTTGATAATGAAATGGTAAAATATCAGAGTTATTGCAAATGGCGCTAGGCTATCACAATTTTAATATTTTAAAGTTTTTAATTTAATGACAAATACCTCTGCTTTTATTGGTGTATAAAAGACATGTAAAATGTTAATCAAGAAGACCTGCAAAGCTTTCAATCAGTATCAAGTAGATGTCGTCAGTAGTCAAATATAAAATTAAATATTAATTATTTTGGTTCAGTTCACCTTAAGTCTTTTGGTATAAAAGCCGGATACAGTTTGACAACAAATGTATTGCAAAGGCCAAACTTGTAAAAAATGCCATATTAATTGTTCGCTTATGGCAACAAATTATGTAAAAACTATACGGTTTTTTGTGCAAATCTGTTGCTGTTGGTCCTCAAAACAATATTCCGTCGAAATATACAAATATAAAATTTGCAATTTATAACAAATACGGACTAAAATAAGAATTACCTACTATTTTGAGGTGACAATAAATGTATTGCAAAGGGAAAAGCAGTACTACAAAAATAAACATTTTTGAACATTTGTGTAGTGGGCAATATTTTACAAACATTATTAGCATTACATTACAAACATTATTATATTAATACTAGATTTTTTAACCATAATTTTCATTTTCTATTTATGAAAATTTACGTACAATAATAAAATCATCTGTATGTTTTTTATAAGGGATTCTTTCATATAAATTTGTTATTTGAACCACCCTAGTAATACTTTTTAGCCATTGCACTTTCAAAATAACAACAGGAATAGATAACTACATATTGGCAATGTTAAAAGGGTAGTAGTTATATTAGACCATATAATTGATAAAGAAATCATTGATAAGCGCTACTGGTGTTTCGTTATCATTAAAATTATTGGACATTTTTCGAAGACATACCCAAATATACTATGTATATTAGTAAATCAGTAGCGAGTGTTTGTAACGGACATGAATGTATCGCTAGTTGTCATGTTCCTACAAAAACAGTAAAAGAAAAACAGACAAATATTTCGGAAAAGAAACCATTTTGCAAAAATCAACAATAATATGAACGTCTCATTCAAAGTTTTCTTCACTCTATGCGTTCTTTTTGTGTATATAAAGAACGTTAGCATACATGGACTAGCAGATAATACTGATATCGATTCAAGTGAAAAGACTGCTGCAGAATTTCCAGTGCCAAAACATAAAAATGGTCAATATTCACACGAGCTTCATCAAGACCACATATCCAATGCAATGTTGGATAATCGGACGGACAGAGGACCATTGAGAAATGTACCCGAGACAAATATGAAATTTCTGTATAACTTCAGCAACATTGATTTTGATCCAATACTCTCACAACTTGATCGTGATTACGACTATAGGTGCTTGATGGATGATTTCAAAAGCACATTATTATGGTGGACATTTGCGAATGGAACGCTTAAAAATAGGAACTTACATGCATGTATGTTTTTTGTGTAATCGAATTTATAAAATTGGTCTGTTCCAGTACTGCAAGAATCTACTAATTTTTACTATTTTTGTCGATAACATAAAGTCCCAATTTACATTGGGCGAGTTTACTTGCGGCAATTGTCATTTTGTAGGAGGGAGAGGTGAGGCATATGGTAACCCTTTGCCTCTCAGCACCCTCTCTCACCTACAAACTGACAATTGCCGCAAGTAAACTCGCCTAATGTAAATTGGGACAAAGGAAAAAATGTTATCGTAGTAAAAAATAGTAGCTTCTTGCAGGTTCTGGAACAGGCATAATGTGTATATAATTTTGGATTGTTTTTTTTGTGTAATCGAATTTATAAAATGTGTATATAATTTTGGATTGTTTTAGCGACTATTACTTTCCTGGATGTATCGCATCAAGAAACATTCAGTGATGATGAATTGCTTAATAGAACTCGTACGTTCGGAGTAAGCGATATTGTTGTTTTTTCAGCAGCTCATAATAATTTATCCAGTGTACCATACAACACTTTGAGCAGCATGTCCTCGAGTGTAAAATTCTTAACGCTTTGTGGCAACAATTTCAACAATTTTAAAATGTCAGACACTCAAAAAGGAGACGGTGAGTTCAGAAGTCGTTATTATTGCCAAGTTTCACGTGTTGTAGTTGTATTTGTGATAGTTTTAATTTTTTCTGTTCCACTTCAGGCAAAGGAGCCATCTCATGGGCAACATTTCCGTCTATGCCCACACTAATGGAATTGGACATGAGTAATTGCGCAATACAACAGATCACAAAGGAAACCTTTCGCAATTTAAGCAATTTGAAAAAACTGTACATGTCTGGCAACAAAATATTAGAGCTACAAGCCGATACATTCTTCCACGTGTCGTCATTGCAGTACTTGGACTTATCATTTATGAATGTGTTCGATTACACGACCATTCCAACACAGACACTGGATACTCTTTTTTATCAATTGAACGGCGTAAAAATACCACAGATGACATTTAAATATCTACCCAACCTAAGCTATTTGGACTTCTCCCACACAAAATTATCAAGGAACAGTGCTGTGGCTTTCACACAGCTGGGCAGTAATCTGCGATATCTCAGTCTGTGTTATACCGCTTTCCCTATGATCGGCAGTGCCATATTTAAGAATACGGCACTTGTGGGACTGGACCTGTCCGGAAATGCTTTTACCGCCTATAATGTACTTGATGATGCCTTTGAGGGCATTTCGGAAACGTTAAGCGTTCTCTTTTTTGAATTATCCAATTTAAAAAATATTTCATGGGTCCGGAGCCTTAATAATCTCCGGGTTCTGGGATTAGCTGGCAATAATATCAATTCAATAACATTTGACATATTTAACAATCTAACTAGTCTAGAAGTACTTGACCTCAGCACAAACCATATCGGCAACTGGTACAGTCGAGTTTTCACAAATAACGAAAAACTTCGCGTTCTCAGTCTTAGAGATAATAACATTAACATAATCACTTCTGAAATGCTGAAAGACTTTGGTTTATTGCATTTTCTGAGCTTGGGAGACAACAATTTTGTGTGCGACTGTTTGTTAAGGGATTTGGTTGATATTGGAAACACAAATACTAGAAATTTGGATTGTGCCCGAGAAATAATCGACGATGCCTTGGAATATGCAAACGATAGTCTCTCGGAAAACATAACAGCGGCTAATATTATTGCTTTACACACGCTTATGAGACTTCAAAATAAAGTCAAAGATCAGAAGTCGGCAAACAATTTGGGACTAGAGGCCGCTTTGAGGAAAATTCGTTTTATTTTCAATAGAACGGACAAATCGTCCAAAACGTGTTCACCCCCAACGCAACAAACCAGTCCAGTTGTGATGAGTAAGCTAAACGATTCAACGATTCTGGACTTTCAACTATTAGATTATGATGATGAACATTATTGGTGTTTTAATGAGACGGAAAAATTAAGCTTTTTCGATTTGAACTGTCATCAAAGGTCACTTGTCGATGACATAGTACAACAACTGGATAGTCTGACATACTATGTTGTAGTGATCATTGGTACTTTATTGACAGTTTCTCTGGTCGGCATAATCATTTATATGAAACGCTGGCATATCTACTATTACTACTCTTCACTTAAATCTGCTGCTTTGATGTCAGAAGCTGTAAAAGAAACCAACGAAAACCTGCAATCCTGCCATGAAAATGGTGGTGCGAATATGATCTACGACATCTTTATTAGCTACTGTCAGACTGATCGCGATTGGGTGCTAAATGAACTCATGCCCAATGTGGAAGACAATGATGACATTAAAATTTGTTTACATGAACGAGATTTTCAGGTGAAGTGTCCTTTTTTTGAATTGCATACCTGAATTATTTCATCTTAAATGTTGTTATATCCAGATCGGCGTTACAATTCTTGATAATATAATATCGTGCATGGATAGATCTCGGTCCTTGATGCTAATAATATCATCCTCATTTTTGCTAAGTCATTGGTGCCAATTCGAAATGCACCTGGCCCAACGAAGGTGGTAACATCTACCTAAGTTGATATTATTTTTATTTCAACTGATGGTATTTTCATTTGCAGGATGTTCGATGTTTGCAGAGATTGTTTGATTCTTGTGTTTCTTGAAGAGATACCGAGGCATAAAAGACCAAAGAATTTGCAATACCTAATGGACGTCAAAACATACATAAAATGGCCTGGTGGTAAAAGTAATAATAGATCGCGTCCAGAGGACTACAAAATATTCTGGAAACGTTTGAAACGCTCAATGCATAGAATAGCTACTGACGGTGTCCAATAGTGCTATTGAGGAAACAGATCAAACAATTTTATTTTACTGAAATGTACCTGATATCTTGTTATTTATTTACAACAAACACTGATTACATGTATATATGTATGTATATATTAGCTTTAACCCAAATAATACTTTTGTTTGCAAATAATTATAATATTGTATTGCAATTGTAACGTCGAATTCCTGAATACCAAAAACTTCAAAATTACTAAAAACAAAAGCAACAAGAGGGTTTGTATAGTCCCAGTCCACACTAGAGTGATTTCATTCAAAAAATTTCATGAAATTATGCGTCCCTTTATCGAATTCCGTGGTAGAGTAATATCATGCAATTGCTGTAGTGAAGAACTCGATCTAAGCACCCCTAATTTCATGAATTTATTTCATTGAAATCACTCTAGTGTGGACCGAGACTTACAAAATGAAAAATGAATGAAGTGTCATGAGGTCTGTACGATAACTCAAAAGTTTGTACAAATGCCCCTCTCTAGCTATTCCTGGCTACGCCCATGTCGAGTTGAGGATATGATTAAAACGCATTTTATATTTAACATGTTTTATAAAACATGCATCATTTAAGTTGTCAATTCCAGACAATATCTGTCAAATAAATGACGTAAGCTCCTAAAATACTTGTTTCAAATGCAAGCATAGACAAAACAAAGTGTCGACGACGGAATGCTCTCACCGAGTATGTTCGAGTTGAGTGTGGTGGCTGACCAAGAAACTTAATATAAAATGCCATGGTAGAACAAGAAAAGGTAGCAGCAATACACAGCTGACTGAACTGGGTTGTAACGTTAGTGTCAAATTTCATATGACATTTTATACATTTATTTCTATTTCGATGTACATTAGGGACATATATTTTTTGAGAAAAAAATATATCATTCGGAAAAAACCATTTCCCAGAAAGACTTCTTCATATCAATGATATGTAACCTCCTCCAAGTTCGAACGATAAGCCGCGCAGTAAATCACCGCTTGTAGAGGCGATACAACGTTTGTTAATATGTGAGGTATTTTGTTAAAATTTAAAAAAATAAAGCCCTAATAAACATGTGCTTCTTTGATTTCTAAAAAAAAACATTGAAACAGCTTTTCCTTTTTCTATGAATTTCCAGCGACCCCAAACTTTTCTGCAAGAATTCTACTTTCTGCGAGAATTTATGCATTTAGTGGAATGATGTGGAAACATAAAAATAGAAAATGTAACGAATTTTCATTCATGTTTTCCAAAATATTCAACCAAATGTGAAAAATTATTAGTTTTTTAAATTCCAATAATTTATAGACATTTCCTTGTTTTGTTTACAAATATAACTGGCAGTAACGTTACAAACAAAAACAAATTCCTTTGTGGTTGTTGTTCGAGTTGTATTTGTTGTAGTATTAACTTTACCTTGTATTTGTTCTACCATGATAAAATGCTAAAAAATACATATTAATAAATATTTTCTTCTGGCCAACAACTACATGGTATTATTTTTTTATGGGAACTATATTCTCAGATAATAATATCCAAGAAAATATTGTAATTTTCCCCAAAAATTGTCTTCGAACTTTTTTGAGTTTTCGGGTTTTTTTATATTTTCATTAGTCCATGCGATTTAACTCTAGTTTAGTAAAAACTCTCAGATTTTTTTTTTTAATTTTTATCCTGAGGTATATATTGTTGCGCTGATCACGGGAATGTAAAATTTTCTTGGAGGACGGACCCGGTTACCCGGCTATTTGACCGAAAGTTCGGGTACAAAACACTGGTTAGACCCGGCTATACTAAACCGATTCATACAAAATGGTCATATGATGGGGTTATTTCAGGTGATGTAGCCCAAATCACCATTTTTGGACCCGGGTTTTTCCATAAAACTCTCAAAAAGTCGAAAATGGGCCCTCTATGGTTGTTCGCTTAATGCATGCCAGATTATAGCTCGCACTTTCCATTGAATACACTAACAATCCCTTCTCATGACAATGTTATTAATGTATATAATTTTCTCAAACTCTTGAATTTAATTGTAAGATATATTCAGTAATCCTACATCTTATCCAACACCAATTTTAACCACATTTTAGCCGATAGCCTTAGATGCTAGTGCTATTTTTATATAATTTTATTGTAATTTTTTATTATAATAAATATTTGAAATGAATAAATAATAAATAAAATATAGCTCGCACTTTAACCTTTCCAAAATGGTACTATATGTTGCAATATCTTAACTGGATCCAGAGATATGGCCGTTAGAATCTTGACAACCCGGTTTTTCTAACCCTGCGTTTACACATGACAGGACAGTTGAGTTCATGTATTGATTGTCAAAAACCCAAAACTTGCCTATGTGACGTAGGCGTCCCGACAACTGCAAAAACAGTTGTAAAGTTATGAATGAATCGTCGATTTCTATTTGTTTTTCTTTCACATATTTTGTTTTTGTTCATGTTCTTTTGTTTTCAGCACATTTCAATTAATATCTCACTTCTTTTTCACAAAAATGTCAAAAATTTGTTAACCCTGCTGTCTGCGAAAGAATGATGGACAGCTGGAAGCCAGCCGACAATATTATGTATGTGTTAGTAAATCAGAGTTGTATTTGAAGACAAACTGTCTGGTGTAAACGCCTAATAAGTGGCTCTTTAGAGAAAAATTTATAATTTAATAGAAGATTTTGTTCCCGTTCCCGAGATTTAAATCCCCGACCGAAGTCCGGCTATAAAGAGAAAAATGTATAATTTAAAAGAAAATTTTGTTGCCGATCCCGAGATTTGCAACTGTCCATAGGAGAAAGTCTTAAATCTCCGGCCGAAGGCCGCCTATTTGGATAATAATTCTAATGCAAAAGAAAATTTAGTTCAATTTAGAACTTTAAAATTTTCCGAAGATGATTACTCTTGTGCCAGACACTGAAAATAACACATGAAAATATTTTAGCTTTTAGGAGAGAGCGGCGGTGAAGGAGCCCCCTTTCTCCCTTCTTACCCATAACCACAAAACATTTTCATGAAAATTTTCATAGTCTGGCACAAGACTTACGAGCGAAAAATCCTAAACTTTGGTTTTCATGGCAATATTGACTTTGCGTTTGCTTTAATACCCTAGACAGACGCAGAGTTAATTTGCATTCATGGTAGAACAAATATAAGGTAAAGTAAATACTACAACAAATACAACTCAACAACAACCACATTGAAATTTGTTTTTGTTTGTAAACCTTAGTGTCAACGTACATGTAAACAAAACCAGGAAATGTCAATAAATTATTGGAATTTAAAAAACTAATAATTTTACACATTTGTTTGAATATGTTGAAAAACATGAATGAAAACTCGTTAGATTTTCAATTTGAATATTTCCATATCATTCCACTAAATGCACAATTTCTCGCAGAAAGTAGAATACTTGCAAAAATGTTTCGGGTCGCTGGTAATTCATTGAAAAAAGAGAAGCTGTTTCAATCGTTTGCTTTTGAAAACAAAAAGCACATGTTTATTAGGGCTTTATTCTTTTCAAGTTTAACAAAATACCACACATATTAACAAATATTGTACCGCCTCTATAAGCGGTGTTTTAGTGAGCGGCATGTCGTTCGGACCTGGAGGAGGTTACATGTCAATGATATGAAGCCGTCTTTATGGGAAATAGTTTTTTTCTGATGAATAAATTTGTTCTTCAAAAATATATAGCCCTAATATACATCGAACATAGAAATAAATACATAAAATGTCGTTCGGAATTTGACACTAACACTACAATCCAGTTCAGTCAGCTGGGTATTGCTGCTACCTTTTCTTGTTCTACCATGATTTGCATTAAAAATTCCTTAATTTGAATTAACTTTTTACCCTGACAGACGTCAGGTAGTTTTTGCATTTATAGCTGTGTTCCTTTACTTACCAGAGGTTACCATTTTTACCATTTGTTAAAATTTTTAACCTGCAAAGCGTTACTTAACCCCGAAAAGTGGCAAAACTGGAAGCAATTTTTAAGAGAGTGAGAGTAGCGAGAGAGCGAAAATGGCTTTCTCTTCTACCACATTCCACTCACATCCAAACTGCGCTGTCCATGTGGTGAACAGAGTGGCTGTAGATTTTGTGGCGGAAATCTGCATATTCCTCGAATGGAAAAAGGTGGTAAGACCGGTTAAATAGTTGTTCAGTCTCTCACAGATGTCATCAGGATAGGTACCAGACGGCCAGATCGTGCAATCATCCGCATGCGTTACGATCTCGATGCCGTCTGGAGGGGGCGGAATACAGGAGAGGTAGAGGTTAAACAGTTCCGGAGATATCACCCCACCTTGGGGAACTTCCTGTTTCACTCTACGGGGTTTGGACTTCTTATCCCTGAATTCCACGTACGACTGGCGTCCACACATACAGTCAGGGACAAAAGTTTACATACACCCCATAAATCTCGGGTTTTAGGACAAGTAATGACTTTTACGAAATTCCAAGTATGCAGTTTTATTTCTTCTCACTAATAAACAATATTTGAAACAACAAAAGTATAATCCACAATACAAATAACGGTAAATTTTACAAAAACCAAAAAATGGTTGGGACAAAAGTTTACATACACCCCAAGGAAATTGTGTATTACCGTAGAATTTATGGAAGTAGCGGCAAATTTTATACATTTTATTGTTTCAGGGAACGTCTCTGGGTGTCCAAGATATATTTTAGAGAAACAAAAATAATTTTTGGGGCTTAAATGCCGTTATTTAAGGTCAGAATTCTTGTATTCCTCATCAATGCTGACCCTTGCTTAATTCTTTGCGTTTTAAGGTATTGTACTTTATAAAAAGCATAAAATTAGTGTCAGATGGCAAATTTTGAGACTATAGAAAGCTTTGAAGTTGTTCTTACTCATAATATACCTTCCTGGACGTCGATAAGGCACGTTTTCCCTGAGATTTCGCTGGAAGTTAATAGATTCCGCCGAATTCTTTGCGCAAATTGCATACCGAAGGCCTTGAATTGCCTTGTAATATGGTCTGATACAATCCTTGGACATCAGTTGAACCAGAAATGTGAAATATTCTTTTACAAACCTGCTCCCAAAGCTTCCATAGCATAAAAATATAAACACTACCAAAAAAGCATGAAATTTGTACCGTGAACAATGTCGTTTTTGTATTATGATAATTACCGTCACTATAGGGGCGAAAAGTTTCGGATAATTGTACATTTCTGAGTCAATTGATGTCCAAGGATTGTATCAGACCATATTACAAGGCACTTCAAAGCCTTCTGGATGTCATTTGCGAAAAGAATTCTTCAGAATCTATTAACTTCAAGCAAAATCTGAGAAAAAACGTGCATTATCGACTTCCAGGAAAGTATATTATGAACAGGAACAACTTCAAAGCTTTCTAGGGTCTCAAGATTTGCCATCTGACACTAATTTTATGCTTTTTATAAAGTACAATACCTTAAAACGCAAAGAATTAAGGAAGGGTCAGCTTTGATGAGGAATACAAGAATTCTGACCTTAAATAACGGCATTTAACCCCCAAAAATTATGTTTGTTTCTCTAAAATATATCTTGGACACCCAGAGTCGTTCGCTGAAACAATAAAATGTAGAAATTTTGCCGCTAATTCCATAAATTCTACGGCAATACACAATTCCCTTGGGGTGTATGTAAACTTTTGTCCCCACCATTTTTTGGTTTTTGTAAAATTTACCGTTATTTGTATTATGGATTATACTTTTGTTGTTTCAAATATTGTTTATTAGTGAGAAGAAATAAAACTGCATACTTCGAATTTCGTAAAAATCATCACTTGTCCTAAAACCTGAGATTTATGGGGTGTATGTAAACTTTTGTCCCTAACTGTATAGTTGACTATCCAACGTTTCAAGCTTGGCCGGAGGGTTGTCTGCTCAATGTCCTCAAACAGCGTGGAGTGCCTGACTGTACCAAAGGCTTTTGATAAGTCAAGCGCCACCATCACTGTTCTATCGCACGGCGTCTCTGGTTGAGTCCTTGACAAATATGTTTGGTAATGGCGTGCAGCGCAGTTGTCGTGCTGTGCTGCTTACGGAATCGATGCTGATGATCGGCAACTTGATAGCTATTTCTGATACTGGGGAGGACTAAGGCCTCAAGGGTCTTTGCTACGGGCGACAAAAGCGAAATCGGCCGGTACGATTCTCCTTTGCTGGCATCCTTGCCGGGCTTCCGTAGTAGGACCACCCTGCCCATTTTCCAGACTTCGGGAACAATGAGGGTGGATAGCGACAAGTTGAGAACTTTAGTTAGATACTCTACTCCCGGCTCATCCAGCTGCTTCAGCATTACCATGGAGATTCCATCAGGGCCCAACGCTTTGGATGATTTAGCGTTCCTGATGGCATTGGCAACATCATCGGTTGTAAACTGTGGTGGTTCCTCCTCGGCAGGAAGAGATCTGATGCGACGTAATACTCTTCTCTTCGCCCTGTCACTCTCGGGGTGCTCGACACACTGTCGATTGAAAAAAACTTGCGCACCTCGTCGGGTCAGTCATCGTAACGTCGCCAAACGTGACAAAGGTCCTATCTTCCCTTCTGACTTAACCGATGCCCACAATTCACCTATACCGGCTCCAATGTTGCAACTCTTCAGCAGTGATGATGTCTCGGAACGTCCTTTCCGCTACCGAATATCAGAAGGATTGGGCAGTTCTCTAAAGCGGTGATTGGTGAACTCTCTGAAACCCGACCTGTACAAATAACTTTGTACATATCTTTGGGTGAGGTTAGGGCACTGGGAAAATCAAACCATTAAAAATAAATATTGCATATTATCAATTTCCCAGTGCCGTAAAATACCATATGTGGATAGCGACAAGTTGAGAACTTTAGTTAGATACTCCACTCCCGGCTCATCCAGCTGCTTCAGCATTACCATGGAGATTCCATCAGGGCCTAACGGTTTGGATGATTTAGCGTTCCTGATGGCATTGGCAACATCATCGGTTGTAAACTGTGGTGGTTCCTCCTCGGCAGGAAGAGATCTGATGCGACGTAATACTCTTCTCTTCGCCCTGTCACTCTCGGGGTGCTCGACACACTGTCGATTGAAAAAACTTGCGCACCTCGTCGGGTCAGTCATCGTAACGTCGCCAAACGTGACAAAGGTCCTATCTTCCCTTCTGACTTAACCGATGCCCACAATTCACCTATACCGGCTCCAATATTGCAACTCTTCAGCAGTGATGATGTCTCGGAACGTCCTTTCCGCTACCGAATATCAGAAGGATTGGGCAGTTCTCTAAAGCGGTGATTGGTGAAGTCTGAAACCCGACCTGTACAAATAACTTTGTACATATCTTTGGGTGAGGTTAGGGCACTGGGAAAATCAAACCATTAAAAGTAAATATTGCATATTATCAATTTCCCAGTGCCGTAAAATACCATATGTTTTCAATACAGCGCTCTTACGCGCTGGCGCAGACGGCAATTATTAATCTATTTTAAATATGTATGATGAATTCCGAGCCATCGTAAATCTGTGTGTGCGAGCACTGAAGATTGTATGTCTACGTGTAGGCTAAGATAGATTAGTTTAAGTAGTTCTTAAGGAAAATATTTGTAAATAAAATTAGAATTGAAACCTCAACCGAACCGAAAGGTTGTCTTTTCTTTTCTCGCCTTTACACGACCAATTAGCTTTCTTATGATTGACGAATGTGCGGCGTTTAGAGGTGAAGAAGTCGGGTGGTCTGCTAATGGAGACAATTATGGGGAGATGGTCTGATCCAAGGGAAATGACGGGTAGCCAGGTAACGTCATTTGTCAGACCAGGTGGTTATGTCTGGCGAGCTGTGGCACTCTCCTCCAATTCTGGTAGGGGCGTCCTCATTGACCGTGCAAAACGTAGAGCTGTCAATCAGCCCAGCCGACCTCTCTGGTCGTTTCCGAGGGCCGAATGCCACATCTCATGATGCGCATTAAAGTCCCCCAGGATCAGACGATTATGACCTTCCAAAAAAATCATACACAAGTTTAGTTGTTTTCCGTTCGTTTTCATTTTCGTTCGACATATTGAAACAGACTGTTACTTTCCAATGATACCCAATCGGATCAGTATAGCCGGGTCTAACCCGGGTTTTGTACTTGAACGTTCGGGTCAAATAACCGGGTTGGAAACATTGGAATTGAACGTAAATCAAATTTTCATTCATTTTCAAATTTATGTAACCAAATCTAAAAATATTTATTTTTGAAATTATAATAATTTATTGACACTTTATGTTTTTTTAACAAATACCAGTGACAACAACTCTTGCCTCTACCTGTAATAGCTCAACTGGATTTAATAAATCCAGTACAAATCTCATTGCATTTAGATATATGTATGTACCTTTGAAGCAAGGCAAATCTATATAAGGTAAAAGCATGAATTACAACAACTAACACATTTACAAAAAACAACATGGTTGATTCAATGTAAAAGAAAATATTGAATAATGGGGTCGTTCTAAAAAAATTCTCAGGAAAAACCAATACATTTTGAAAATCCTCTAAAATAGAACAAATTTGAATACCATGAAAATAAGTATTTTATGGTAGCAAATTTCGAATTTTCAAATTTCATGAGTAGACACCCTATTAAATATTGAAACCCAAATTTAAAAAAAATAAAAATACAGGTGAAATTTACAAAAAAGTAAAAATACTGGTGATTGTCACTTCTACCTTATATAAATTTGCCTTGCCTTTGCACATGGTAGAACAAGAAAAGGTAACAGCAATACCCAGCTGACTGAACTGGCTGTAATGTTAGTGTCCAATTCCATACGACATTTTTATACCCTACACCACTGTGTGGGGAGGGTATTATAAGATAGTTTTAGCCAAAAAGTTTGTAACGCATCGAAATAATGGTCGTAGACCCATACTTATATATACCAAAATGAATGTCTCGACGAGATGAGTCGATCTGGCTATGTGTGTACGTCCGTCTGTCCATCTAAACCTTGTAATCACGCTACAGGTCGCAATTTTGATCGGATCGTCACGATGGGGGTTCCAGAGGGGAAGAAGCCTATTGATTTTGGTGATGGTCGGATAATATTTAGGGGTCGGAATGGGCAAACAAGTTATGTGGATAAAAAGACAACGTTTTTTTTTTCCAAAGCGAATATCTCAGCTTCTATATAGGGTATACCAAAAGCAAAACCTGACAATGAAAGTATAAAATATCACCTTTCTAACGATGTAAAGTAGGTTCTCGTGGGTGATCAAACAACGAAGATATCACAATAGTCGCAAATAAAACCCAAATTTTCATGTTTGCGATTTTAGTTATAATGACGAATATCACAGCTTTGGCGGGGGACTTCCAAAAGCAAATCCTGACTATGAAAGTAGAAGATTCCACCTTTACAATGATGCACATTAGGTCGGCGTAGGTGACCAAATAGCGGAGATATCACAATAGTCGGTAATTCATCCCATTTTTCCATTTTTTTTTTTGGAAATCACGCTACAGGCCGCAATTTTGATCGGATCGTCACGAAATTTTGAGAGTTAATGGGGATCTCAAAGAGGAAGAAGTCTATTGATTTTGGTGTGGGTCGAATAATATTTAGGGTCGGAATGGGCAAAAAACTTATTCGGATAAAAAGACAACGTTTTTTTCCAAAGCGAATATCTCAGCTTCTATATAGGGTATACCAAAAGCAAAACCTGACAATGAAAGTATAAAATATCACCTTTCTAACGATGTAAAGTAGGTTGTCGTGCGTGATCAAACAACGAAGATATCACAATAGTCGCAAATTAAACCCAAATTTTCATTTTTGCGATTTTAGTTATAATGACGAATATCACAGCTTTGGCTGGGGACTTTCCAAAAGCAAAGCCTTACTATGAAAGTAGAAGATCCTATCTTTACAATGATGCAAACTAGGTCGGCGTAGGTAACCAAATAACGGAGATATCGCAATATTCGATAATACATCCCATTTTTCCATTTTTTTGGAAATCACGCTACTGGGCGCAATTTTGATCGGATCGTCAGGAAATTTCGAGGGTTAATGTGGGTCTCACAGAAAGAAGCCTATTGATTTTGATGATGGTCGGATAATATTTTGGGGTCGGAATGAGCAAAAACTTATTTGGAGAAAAAGTCAACATTTTATTCCAAAGCAAATATCTCAGCGTCTATAAGGGGTCTACAAAAAGCAAAACCAATGGCAATGAAAGTATAAAATATCACCTTTACAACAATGTAACGTAGGTTGTCGTAGGTGGTCTAACAACGAAGATATCGCAATAGTCGCTAATAAAAACCAAGTTCTCATTTTTGCGATTTTAATAATAATGACGGATATCACACCTTTGGTTGGGGACCTTCTAAAAGCAAAGCCTGAAAGTAGAAAATCCCATCTTTGAAGTTATGCAAAGTAATGAAGATATCGCAATTGTCGTTAATGCATCCCTTTTTTCCACTTTTTCTGCAATCACACTACAGGTCGGAATTTTGATCGGATCATCACGAAATTTTCTCACAGAGATAGAAGCCTATTGATGTTGGTGATGTCGACAGTAGTCAAATATAAAATTAAATATTAATTATTTTGGTTCAGTTCGCCTTAAGTCATTTGGTATAAAAGCCAGATAGGTGAAAGCTTTCGTATCTCCATAAAAGAAATGTTTTCAAGTGAAAAGATTATTCACAGAGGTAGTGGTGTAGGGTATCACATAGTCGGCCCCGTACCGACTATAGCCTTTTCTCACTTGTTTATATTTATTTCTATGTTCGATGTATATTTTCGAAGAAAAAATATATTCATCTGAATAAAACTATTTCCGATAAAGACATATTTATATAAATGACATGCAACCTCCTCCAAGTCCGAACGACGTACCGCACACTAAAACACCGTGTATAGAAGCGGTACAACATTTGTTAATATGGTGTAGTATTTTGATAAGTTTGAAAAAATAAAGCCTTAATAAACGTGTTTTTTTTTTTTTTGATTTCAAACACAAGACATTGAAACAGCTTTTCCCATTTCAATGAATTTACAGCGACCACAAACATATTTGCAAGAATTATTACTTCTGCGAGAAATAATGCATTTAGTGGAATGATGTGGAAACATTCAAATTGAAAATCGAACGAGTTTTCATTCATGTTTTCCAAAATATTCAATCGAATGTGAAAAAATATTAGTTTTTAAATTCCAATAATTTATAGACATTTCCTTATTTTGTTAACATTTATATTTGACACGAACATTACAAACAAAAACAAATTTCTATAGGTCTGTTCCAGTACTGCAAGAATCTACTAATTTGAACTATTTTTTCCGATAACATAAAGGAAAAAATGTTATCGTAGTAAAAAGTAGTAGCTTCTTGCAGGTTCTGGAACAGGCATTATGTGTTTGTTGTTGAGTTGTATTTGTTGTAGTACACTTATACCTCGATTTGCGTTGTTTCGATTTGCGTTAACAAAAAACAAAAATTGCAGATATTGTTTCGATTTGCGTTAATGATTCGATTTGCGTTTTCAAAAAATAATAGATTTTGTTTCGAATTTCATTACTGAATCGATTTGCGTTATTTAATCATGAGTATGGTAAAACTGTCACACATTTTTTACCGATTTTTGTCGGTAACTTAAAAAATGAGTTAGTGATTTGCACTACGATATAGATAAAAAATATTAACCAACGAAAATGCTTCTATACCAAATCCTAGCTTTATACATTTTTAACGGTTAAAGGAAGAGTTTCTCATCTACAAATCTGCATAATGTTGCATTAAAAAATGACCACACAGCGCAGATATTGCAGCAGCGAAAGAAGTTGCAGGTGTGGAAGAATAAGACATTCATGCGTTCTTAACGTCTCATGATGAACTAATGGACAACGAAGACTTACTTTCCATTAACATTAGAGTTGGGCAATCTCGTTCCTTTTGCGGTTCGATCTTTTCCGTTCCGTTCCGCAAATGGAACTAGGTCGTTCAGTTAGTTCCATAGTTCCTTTTAGTACCAACCTTTATATGTATACTCACACTCATACTCGTTCACTCAGTTCATATCCTTCGTGATTCTTCTTCATCAAAACAAAAGAAAAAAAATTGTTTTCGGCTTTCTTTATGGTAGAAAAGAAATATTTAAAACAAATTTACAATCGTTTTGCTAATTAAAAATACTTCAATTACTTTTTTTAATCCGGCAAAGATCAGTTTAGTAAGAAATGAAAAACGAAATGACACTATGAGATTTCTTATTCACTAATAAAAGACAGGGAGAGAGAGTGACAACTGATGTTAAAAGAACTGATGGAACTAACTGAAAGAGAAGAGCAAAAAGAATGGGAGAAAAAGGAACGAGGGAGAAAAATGAACGAGGGAGAAAAAGGAACGAGGGAGCAAAAGGGACTAGCTGAACCGCAGAGTCGGACCTAGTACCGGTCGTTCCTTTTGTGGAGTAGTTCCTTTGAACTAGTTCGTTCCGGAACGACACAACTCTAATTAACATGGTACATGCATTAGAAGAGGAATCACTTGAGGCTTATTGAGCTCTTCAATTCAGCTATTAATTTTTCTGCTTTGCTTAAGTTATTTCTGGTAAAATATTAAAGACAAGGGCAAACCAGTTCAAATATATCTCGGTCATTATTTATTTGTTTGCCAGAAATACAATCCAAGAAAATTCATTGAGTTTTGTCCTTTAAGGCCTCGGTACATAACAAGCCGCCTAGCTTTCTTGCCATGCTTCAATTCTGACATAATAAAAATAGATGAAAATAGGAAAAAAGTCCAACCTAGTTCGGAATTGGCTCGGCCTTCTTAATTCTTCTATTTTTCTTGTGTCAGAATAAAGCCAGGCGGCGAGTCTTGTCATTTACTGAGGTCTTTACGTCTAAGAATGAGAAAAATTTTATATTTAAAAAATTGTGGAACCAATTAAAAAATTCTTCACATAAATATATGGAAAAACGTGTTTCGATTTGCGTTGCCGGAACCAATTATTAACGCAAATCGACGTATTAGTGTACTTACTTTACCTGTAGTGCAATTCTCTAACTCATTTTTTGAGTTACCGACAAAAATCGTTAACATTAAAACGCAAAATTATGAATGAAAAGTTCAAATAAAAGTTGAGAACACTCTTGCTATCGGTAGAACTTTACGACTGCTTTTTATTCGTCGCTAACTTATCGAAAAACATCGGTAATTACTGAAATTATTAGCATTTTAATTTTATGCCTGATTTAGACTATGCTGGATTTAGCAAATCCAGTGGATTTAAGTTGTCATTTTCATACAGCACATGTCAAATAAAGCCAGATAATTGCTAAATCCAGCGTAGTCGAAATGAACTTTTACCGACAATTGTCGGTAACTCAAAAAATTAGTTAGAGAATCGCCATACTGGGGCTCAATTCTGTTTCTATGAAAATGTGAAATGAAAACTTTTATAAAGGAGAAAACTGTCAAATGAAAAAAATTTAAAGGAAATATTTTTCATTTTAAATTTTCATAGAACAAGAATCCAGGGACTGGTTTGTTCTACCATGGTCTTTGGAGTAGATTTGTACAATCTAGTTCATTTGGAGGATCTAGTTCAATAGTTCAGCTCTTTTAACTGAGCTAGTTCAGTAATCTAGTTCATAGTTCGCTATCCAGTTCAATAATTCGGACCATAATCGTTCAATCAAACGCATACATACACCAAGTAGAAACAAACAATAGAACAATATAAACTGTGTTCCAGAACTAAAAAGTTTTTACAATTTTTACGACTTTTACACATTTTACTCGAAAACGCGTTCCCGTACACAAAAAAGTTGTAAAATGTTCACTTCTCTTTAAACAAAAATGGCGCTGAATGACGCTCTCTTTAAAAACTTTTTACACGACAAATTTGGGCGAGTAAGAAAATAGTAACTGGTTGCCGGCGTCTGAATGACTGATACGCAGACTTTGACATTTGTTCCAGTTTTTTTGACGTATTTTCCATTTTTCCGTTCCCGAACTATTGGCTTGTTCCCGTACTTTATAAAGTGGTAAAAGTCGTATAAGTTGTAAAAGTCGTAAACGATCTTCATATAAATTTTGTGTACGGGAACGCAAAACGTGTAAAAGTGGTAAAAATTGTAAAAACTTTTTAGTTCTGGAACAGAGCTTATTTCAAAAAACGTGTGTGTGAGAACAAATTTTTTGCAGTTCTCTCTTTTACGAGTTTTACCATTAAAAAGTACGGGAACGAAGCTATAATTTAACTACACCAGAACAAAAATATTACATTTACGTGTTTTATTCCCCTCATAAAGAAAGATTAAGTTGGTATAAATTTAATAAAAAAACAAAAGTGAATGCCGTCAAATTTGAGTTTATATTTGTTTCTTGTCCATATTCCAATGAATAACAGCCTGTTTCTGTATGTCGAAAGAAGAGTGTGTGCGAAAGAAACACGTCCAAACTCATGTGTGTTTTCCAAATTTGTTTTTTGTTCTGAAGCAAAAGCAAAGGTAAAATTATTTCGAAAAATAAAATTCGGGCGTGTTTCATTCGCACACATTCTTCTTTCGACATACAGAAACTGGCTGTAACAGAATGTTGTTGTGATATCGTAACAACAGAGGTTAACTCCACCTACAGTTAATTTTTCACAATTGACTTTAGAGGTAGTTTACACTATCTATCAATGTCATATGACACGAAATAAAAACATTCCATATCTACCCACGCAGGCATGGTAGAACAAGAAAAGGTAGCAGCAATACCCAGCTGACTGAACTGGGTTGTAGCGTTAGTGTCAAATTTCATATGACATTTTATACATTTATTTCTATTTCGATGTACATTAGGGACATATATTTTTTGAGAAAAAAATATATCATTCGGAAAAAACCATTTCCCAGAAAGACTTCTTCATATCAATGATATGTAACCTCCTCCAAGTTCGAACGATAAGCCGCGCAGTAAATCCCCGCTTGTAGAGGCGATACAACGTTTGTTAATATGTGAGGTATTTTGTTAAAATTTAAAAAAATAAAGCCCTAATAAACATGTGCTTCTTTGATTTCTAAAACAAAACATTGAAACAGCTTCTCCTTTTTCTATGAATTTCCAGCGACCCCAACCTTTTCTGCAAGAATTCTACTTTCTGCGAGAATTTATGCATTTAGTGGAATGATGTGGAACCATAAAAATTGAAAATGTAACGAATTTTCATTCATGTTTTCCAAAATATTCAACCAAATGAAAAAAATTATTAGTTTTTTAAATTCCAATAATTTATAGACATTTCCTTGTTTTGTTTACAAATACAACTGGCAGTAACATTACAAACAAAAACAAATTCCTTTGTGGTTGTTGTTCGAGTTGTATTTGTTGTAGTATTAACTTTACCTTATATTTGTTCTACCATGCCACGCAGGCAATGTGGAGACGTAATTTTATTACAATTTTGCTGGTGTGGACGCGCAAAGTAAATGGCGTAAGGATCGTACGGTCTAGGGATACGCAGTGAATTGCAATAATCGATTTTTCGATTATTCGGTTTTCGTGAAAAACTTAAAACTCGACTTTCGATTAATCGTTAACTGCCAAAAACCGATTATAATCGACTATAATCGACCATTTTCGTTGATGCGATCCGTGATGGTTATATGTATAAAAAAGTATCGTCGATTATGCGGTTTTAGCACACCCAATAGTCAACTACGACTAATAGTCGACCACGATTAATAGCCGACTACGAATAATAATAGACTACGACTAATGGTTGACTACGAATAATAGTTGACTCTGTCTTTCGAAAGTCGACTAAAAATAATCGATTATCCGGTTTTCGCACAGTCAATAGTCGACTACGACTTTTGGAAATTTTACGGTTAATAATCGATTAATCGATTAACCGAAATCGATTTTACGTATCCCTAGTACGTAGAGCTGGCAAACCATCGATGTTCCCAACATTAGATATTTTCGATATAATATTTTAAAATATCGATTGCTATCGATATTATCGTTAAGTTGTCATCGCCATAATTTGGAGGTGAAAATGGCGGAAATGTCAATGATTTTCTTGAAATTATTGAAATTATGCAAAAGTAGTTCACAGAAATGTAAAGGAGAATAAACAACTGTTATTATTTTATAAAAAATTTAAAAAATACATTTTATTTTACCGAGACTTACTTTCGTACACACACATAACCGAAAAGCAGCGAAATTTCCATTTATATCAATGGATTTCAGGTTAGAGGTTTTTATTCCGATAATATCGATAGGCAAAACTATCTATCGATATTGAAATTTTAAATAATAATCGATATTATCGATAGTACCATCGATTTTTTGCCAGCTCTACTAGTACGGTCGCCGACTGATTATAGTTCAGTGAACTATTGAAGTATAATGAATTATATCGACTGATCTAGTTCATACGCTCTATTCAATGAATCGTTCAATTGAACTAGTCGTTTTGGAGGATTTAATGCATTGGTGGGCAAATTGCGAGAGACTCATGTATTTTTTACACTTTTGTGTATGAGGCCGAGCATTTCTGCCCAACAGTGATTTAATGGCAGTCAGCTGATTTTTGTTCACAGCACAATTACCAAGGTAGATGCAAACTGTATTGTTTAATACCCCGGTTACACTATTGAAGGTTAACCCACTGGGTCTAATAGATCCAGTGGGTTAACCTTTGCTGGTTACACTTAGCTTTTCGAGGATATAAACTGTCAGCTGATGTTTGTTTACGTATACATACAAAATAACTAATAAAGTCGTGTTTTACACTTTTACAATTTCTCGTATGAGATATGGTCCCCTCTTTGCTCATATTGGTATATTTTTCACACAGGGATACATTTTTGTATCATGGTATCAAGCGTACTTTTTGTTAAAAAAGTGTCTAATGTAAAAAAATAAATAATTTTATGATTTTCAAATAACTTTAGATTTATTAACTCCATAAAATCTCATGCGACCAATCGTAAACGTGTAAAACACGACAAACTCTGTTGCAAAAACAGTTGCAACTTTTGGTACTTTTTGAGTAGAGTTGGATTTTTTTGCACAAATACCGAATACAACACTGTATTTTTAGTGGATTTGTGCCGGATTTAAAATAAACCCTGTCGTGAGAGGATTTAATTTTTGTATGGCAAATCTGGTCAGATTTGACCAGATTAAGCAATAAATCCTCATAAAGTGGGTTAACCCGGCAAAAAACTGTAGTGTAACCGCACTATTATATTGAAAATGTTAGCACATTATACTGCTAATATGCCTGTCTGCGTACTCGATAATTTGTAATAATTATTACTTATGTTTCTAAAACTGACAGTTGTATAAAGAAAAAGTTGCTAAAAAAATGTGTTTCAGCAACATTTAGTAAGTACAAGGACAGACCTAATGCTACCTTGTTTCTTGTACCAGCTTGCAACTTTTTGTATTTTCTAGCAACATGTTGCAACAAACAGAGTTGTATACGAGAATTTATTTCGGATGTAAAACAAATCCACTCAATACGAGATATTATTTTTGTATGGGCAATCTGGTATATTATCGCCGGATTTAGCAAATTAATCCTGATAATGATGTAAATCCGGCTAATGAGGTCATATTTAAATGACCTATTATACTATGATTTAAATGGTCAATCCCATACAATATACGTTAAATAAAATCGAGTGGATTTAGAACTACGGCTTATTTGACGTATATACTATGAAATTGACAATTGAAATCGAGTGAATTTATAAGTTTAAACGTACTATTAACCGGATTAACCTACTGGTTTTGAATTTAAAATGTCAATTCCATAGCGCAAACGTCAAATAAATCTACTCGAAGTGGGTTAACCCGGCAAAAAACTCTAGTGTATCCGTACTATATTTTTGTGTTGGGAATCTGGTAGATTATCGCCGGATTTAGCTAAATCCGGCAAATGGGGTCATATCTAAATGGCATATTAAGTAATTGTACCATTGGGCTTTTCCCATCAAATCCCCAACTCCACAGTCTTAAGGCCTGCGTACATAAGCTGCTCTGCCTGATTGCCTTGCTTTCCTGCTTCATTTTTGACATAGTAAAAATAAAAGAATAAAGAAGGCCGAGGAAATTTCGAACTGGGTTGCCCTTTCCTTTTTTATTCTTTTATCAGAAGTAAGCAAGGTAAGCAGGCAAGACAGCTTATGTACGCAGGCCTTTAAATTTCTTTCCCCATTTCCGACAAAATATCCCCAGTTTGGGGGAAGGAAAATCGCCAACACTGGCAACACTGCAATCACAGTTTAAAACGCACAGACGTTACCTACACATACATTTATTTTTGTGGCAAGTGGAGAACAACAGTTAAAAACACGTTACGTTTCAAGGAATAACTGAAATGCAATTATGCGGCGTTTTAGAAACATATTTAAGGAATATAATATTCCTCCTGATCCCCCCAAGAGGACCAAGAGAGCTCCTAAACATACTTTAAAAAAAAGACTGAACAAATCTGCGGAGTCGGATTCTGAGTATGTCATTGAACCTTTTAGTGATGATGAGGATTTGATATCCATAAACCATTCTCTTGTAAAAAAGACCTTTGGAATACAAAGAAGGAATTTACAGCAAAATGTTAGCACTTCGAAACCGCAAGAACACCAACAAGGATCTGTCACTAACGGTCCTAGATGGATACGAAATGGTGAGATTATGTGCACACCACCCGAGGAAGACTGTGATGATGATGGTATGATGCCAAGACCACTAGTGATTAAACAAGAACCCTTAACACAACCCAGTGAAGAACTGCAGTCGCCTTGCTCAAGTTCATCCACTTTTTCCAGTGTCAACAGCATATCAACACGCCTACAAAAAGTCGGAAAATATACAACACAGAATTCTAATTCTGTTAGAAGAAAATCTTCGTTAACATTTAGTGGCTTGAATTCGTCGAAACGTTCGAAAATAGAAATCATGTCTAGATATAAACCTCTAGACATTACCATTACTAAAATGAGTTCAACAAAAATAAGAAAGTCTCCTGGTAAAGAAACAGCAACATCGCACAACAAAATAACAAGTTCTCAGACAGCGAAGGGTTTGAATATGTCTATGCTGGCATCAGACGCAGAACCCTCGAGTTGCGTTACAAACGATAGAGATAAATCTTTTGCCTGTGTTTCTCCCCAAACCCAAGTTATAAGTATACCCTCGGTTACACCATCGCCACGAAAATCCCCCGAATTAGATCTCATGAATGAGTTAATCAAAAAAGAGTATTCCACGAAAAAGAGCGCTGCGGAAAAGCAACATGTTAGCACTTTGAAGCCGCAAGAACACCAACAAGGATCTGTCACTAACGGTCCTAGATGGATACGAAATGGTGAGATTATGTGCACACCACCCGAGGAAGACTGTGATCATGATGGTATGATGCCAAGACCACTAGTGATTAAACAAGAACCCTTAACACAACCCAGTGAAGAATTGCAGTCGCCTTGCTCAAGTTCGTCCACTTTTTCCAGAGTCAACAGCATATCAACACGCCTACAAAAAGTCGGAAAATATACAACACAGAATTCTAATTCTGTTAGAAGAAAATCTTCGTTAACATTTAGTGGCTTGAATTCGTCGAAACGTTCGAAAATAGAAATCATGTCTAGATGTAAACCTCTAGACATTACCATTACTAAAATGAGTTCAACAAAAATAAGAAAGTCTCCTGGTAAAGATGCAACAACATCGCACAACAAAATAACAAGTTCTCAGACAGCGAAGGGTTTGAATATGTCTATGCTGGCATCAGACGAAGAACCCTCGAGTTGCGTTACAAACGATAGAGATAAATCTTTTGCCTGTGTTTCTCCCCAAACCCAAGATATAAGTATACCCTCGGTTACACCATCGCCACGAAAATCCCCCGAATTAGATCTCATGAATGAGTTAATCAATAAAGAGTATTCCACGAAAAAGAGCGCTGTGGAAAAGCAACATGTTAGCACCTCGAAACCGCAAGAACACCAACAAGGATCTGTCACTAACGGTCCTAGATGGATACGAAATGGTGAGATTATGTGCACACCACCCGAGGAAGACTGTGATCATGATAGTATGATGCCAAGACCATTAGTGATTAAACAAGAACCCTTAACACAACCCAGTGAAGAATTGCAGTCGCCTTGCTCAAGTTCATCCACTTTTTCCAGAGTCAACAGCTTATCAACACGCCTACAAAAAGTCGGAAAATATACAATACAGAATTCTAATTCTGTTAGAAGAAAATCTTCGTTAACATTTAATGACTTGAATTCGTCGAAACGTTCGAAAAAAGAAATCATGTCTAGATATAAACCTCTAGACATTACCATTACTAAAATGAGTTCAACAAAAATAAGAAAGTCTCCTGGTAAAGAAACAACAACTTCGAACAACAAAATAAATACAAGTTCTCAGACACCGAAGGGTTTGAATATGTCTATGCTGACATCAGACGAAAAACCGTTGAGTTGCCTTACAAATGATAGAGATAAATCTGTTGTTTGTAGTTCTTCCCAGGTTATTAGTACACCCTCGATTACACCATCCCCACGAAAACGACCCTCCGAATTGGATCTCATGAATGACGTAATCGAGAAAGAGAATTCCATGAAGAAGAACGCCGAGAAAAAGGCGCCAAGAAAATCTGTTAAAAAATGTTTAGCCGGAGGTTATATGGAAATATACAATCATTCATTGCTCAAGGCTAAAACTGATGCCAGATACTTTAAACATGACAAAAAGTATGGCTTAAGAACTGGTCTTATTTTGCGTATACTAAACCTAGAAGTTCAGCACAATATTCCAGTGGCACAAGTACAAGTGGATGATGATCGCAACAATGATGAACAATGTGCAAATAACGAAGTTTTTTTCATCGTTTTGCCAACTGAAATGAAAGCTCAAACTAAAATTGGTACTAAAGTTGAAGCTTTCTTTGATGAATCCACACAACCGTATAATTTGAAATCAAAAGATCGTGACGATGCCAAAGTTTATGTTAAGCCATATAAATTATTATTACTGTAAACATGTGTAGTTGTGAGTAGTTCCTAGGAAACTAATATGTCATTGTTGTAAGCAGGATTAAAAACGATAATATTATTAATTTTTATTTTCTTTGACTGAATTAATCTTTTTAGTTTTATGTTTTACCTTGATTATTTTTTATAACATTGCAACATTAATGTACATACACCTTTTTCAGATATAACTCGTATTATTTCAGTTGTTATTCGCAACATTTACAATATCAAATGAAATAATACGAATTTCAAATGGAATAATTCGAACTTCAAATTGAGTAATTCGAAGTACAAATGAAATAATTCGGATTTGAAATGGAATAATTTGAATTACAAATGAAATATTGCAAATTATAACTAATCTAATTCGAAAGGTGTAATACAAACAAATGTGCTGGATCCTGGTTATAACTATTATTGTTCATTTTTTTGTAATAACTACATATTAATGAAAATATGGAATAAAAGAAACGGTTTTCATCCTGAAATATTCTAATATTTAGTTGTGTGTAAGTTTGGTGTGGGGGAGATGGCGTAGTTAAGAGCTGGTTGAGTTCGGAGGGTGATGTTCGGAACTGAGTGAGCTCGATTACAACCCTGATAAACAAATGACAAATAATAAAGTAAATTTGTCAAAAAAAGATTCACAAATTATGTAGAAACGACGGTACGTATGTATGCTTCTATGAAAATAACTAAAATGCCATTTGTTACTCCAATAATTTACTTTTTACAATTTACTTTCTTCTCCGTTAAGTCCCAATTTACATTGGGCGAGTTTACTTGCGGCAATTGTCATTTTGTAGGAGAGAGAGGTGAGGCATATGACAACCCTTTGCCTCTAAGCACCCTCTCTCACCTACAAACTGACAATTGCCGCAAGTAAACTCAGCTAATGTAAATTGGGACTAAGTCTTGTTTTCAAAACAATAAAAATTATATTAAATATGAAATATATAAAAGATTTTTTTTTTTTTACTTTCACACAAACAGAAACTTGCCGCAAGTAAAATTGGCTAGTGTAGATTGGGACAACTATGCATTGCCTTGTATTCTTTTTTTTTATTATGAGAAACTAGTTTCTTATATAAAATTAAGGAGCAAGTTGAATGTAGTGGCTGGATTTGAAACTTTTTCAACAGAAGGTTTTCAAAAATTAATCTGCAACATCTGCTGAACAGGGCTAACGCGGTCATAATTTTTTTCGGAACCCCTTCCTTCCTTCACCGACCGACCCAAATTATGAAATTAATTATGGAAATTACCACAGATAGTGCTTTTTATACCGATTCCAACCATGTACTGCTTTTGCAGCGGAAATGTATACTTCCCGAGATATGGGCCTCCAAAGATCCACAAAAGCCCTAACCGATAACTTTGGCAAAACATTGCAGAAATTTATGAAAACAATTACCACAGATAGAGCTTTTTATTGCTTTTGTTGAAATGCATACTTCCCGAGATATGGGCCTCAAAAGATCCACAAAGGCCCTAACCTATTTTTCTCTAAATAGCCGGCCTTCGGCCGGGATTTAAAACTTTCTTCTATGGACAGGTGCAAATCTCGGGAATGGGAACAAAATTTTCTTTTAAATTTATTAAATATTTTCGTTGGATACGGTGTAAAAAGTACTATCTGTGGTAATTTTTTCATAATTTTCTGCGGTGGTTTGCCAACATTTTATACAAGGGCCTTTGTGGATCTTTGGAGGCCCATATCTCGGGAAGTATACATTTTCGCAACAAAAGCAATACATGGTTGGAATCGGGATAAAAAGCACTATCTGTGGTAATTTTTTCATAATTTTCTGAGGTGGGTCGGTAAAGGAAAAATAAGCCTTTTTTCAAAATTGTTTTTTTGTCAAAAATCATATGGGTGTTCGGAACTTTCGAAGCCTATATCTCGGGAAACACGGACTTCCCAAAGAAGATATATGTATATTGACGTAATCAGCATTCCACGATCAACCTGCGGACAAAATTACAAAATTGGAACAAATCTAGTTTAGTAAAAACTCGATGGAAAGCTTATGAAAATACCTATCCAACAAGTTGTCATATGATGGAATTATCTCCAGGGGTTCAGAAGTTATAACCAAAATACCTCTTTTTGGACCCGGGTTTTTCCATAAAACCCTCAAAAAGTCGAAAAAGGGCCCATTATGGGTGCTCAATTAATTCACGTAATTTTATAGCTCATACTTCAACCTTTCCAAAATGGTGCCATTTGTTATAATACCTTCACTGGGTCCAGAGATATTGACCTTAGAATGAGAGAAAAATTTTAAATTTAGAAGAAAATGTTGTAAGAATCGGTTCAGTAGAACCGGGTCTATCGGGTACCGGGTACCCGGACTTTCGGGTCGAATAACCGGGTAACCGGGTCCGTCCCCCAAGAAAATTTTACATTCCCGTAATCAGCGTAAAAATATCTACCTATGGAAAAAATTTCGAAGAAATCGGAGAGTTTTTACTAAACTAGATTTAAGCCACAAAATTTTCTGAGTCTTTTAGGCCTTGTATTATGAAATGAAATAAATAAAATAAAAATAAAAACACATATAAGAACAAATTTCCCAATTTTTTACGAGTTTCTTATATGCGTGGGTTACTGTACAAAACTGCCGAAAAATACAACCCTGCCTGTTATAAAGAAGAAAAAAGAAAAAAAGGAATTGACAGAACCATCTAAATAAAAAGTAAACAAGTCTATTGTTTATATTTTAGTTTCTCTCAATTAAACAATGTCGACACCTAGAAAGAATAAAAATTACAATTACACATCGCCCTATTCTAAACCAATTCAACAATACGCATCACAAAACGATGAATACATTTCATTAGAAATGGGTGGACGATCTCAGGAAGGGAGGGAGACCAGCAGTACAACTTACACAAAGAAAATGAATCAACGCCGCCCAAATTACAATGGTGGATACTATTCGAGAAACAATTATTCAAATGAAAACGTACAAAAATCTTGGTCTACACCAAGAAAGGGCAATGAAAACGGCAACAGAGGCTCCTCACAGGTTACATGGGTTGATTATATATACCACAGATAGTCCTTGGGTTCTGAGTATAAAGAGATACATTTTGTCTTGCACAAGTCGCTAATTTCTGAGGTATGGGCCTTCAAAGTTCCGCAAATACCAATGACATTACTTACAGAACATTTGTTCCATAAGCCGAACTAAGAAAAGATCTCCATTCCTCCCTATTTGTTGCTGTATTTCCAATCTGGGATATGGCATTTCCCATACATATTTTTACAGCAATATGTCATTGTAAAGCGCTCCGTTATGGACAAGGCCCAACCGGCTACGCTGTTAAAAGTTCCGTTTACAAATGAAAAGTTTATCCGACACCTGCAGTTGCAATCAAGGGGGGTTACTCTGTATTGTGATGCGTTTGGTGTTTTGTTAGCGCAAGATATTTGCGTTAACACACGATTTTGACATATGCTTTTGTATTACAGTTTGCGGCGGTGCCAGAAAGGAAGAAAGGAACAAAAATAATGCGAAATGAGATACTAAAACGTATTAGAGACGGATTTAATTTCCTTACGCATCGCATTTTCCTAACACATCGCAATAGAGAGTAACCCCCAAGATCTCCATATCTTTACAATGATATCCATATTGCATTGGTCGGCTGTAAAAATATGAGTAATGTCATTAGTATTTACAGAACTTTAAAGGTCCATATCTCGGGAAGTATGGAATTGTGCCAGGCAGAAGACCCCAAGGGCTATTTGTAATATTAAATTATTTGTAGTATTATAAACCCCGTACATTATTATTTTAAAATCGATCTACTTTATTTTTATACAGAATTCCAATTCGCAAGTTTATTCATATATACATAGCTCAATGACGGAGGACCCCTGGTCTGATTTAATGGCACGTATGGAATTTCTAGACAAGAGTATTATTTCATTAAAAGAACAATCGCCCGTGTTGGAAATGGTAGACAACGAAAATGACCACAACGCAGAATAGCACGTCTACGGATCAGCAAACTGCTAAAAGGACACATTTTGAACAATGTTCCTTAGACTTTATTCTGTACTTTTAATATAGCTAATTTCATGGTAAATAAAAGTCAAGAATTGTGTTGATTAATTACAAAAATTCTATCAACTTATATATTTATATTAACTTGTATAAATGCAACATCACGATATAAACATGAGATGAAACGACAAATTTCATTGTAATATTCCACAGCGTAGTAAGGCCAAAGTAAGACCGATTGGTGAGTAGGTGAACTTTGGTGTTTATAATTTCCGATGTTGATGTTTCTTCAGGTATGCCTCCCAGTCTTTACTTAATCGATTATAGATATGCATGGCAGCGCGCGCATCCTCAACAGAATTGTGTTCACCAGTTTGTATTTCTTGACCCAGAATTGCTTGACTCAGACGTTTAAGGCTGGGTGTACGTCCGTTTGCTACTAATCGACATAACGGCTTATATCTGGCTGTATCTCGAATATTGGAAAACGGATGCTTTATGTGTAAAACGGCTAAATCGTTTCGGATCGCATGACCAACGAGTATTTTTCCTGTATAAACAAAATCTCAGTACAACGACTTCCGACTTCCACAAATTGAAAACATACCTTGCAAAATTTTAACCACTTCATCCTGTACATCTTTAAATTCTTCGCCATTCTCTACGTCATGAGGTCGAATACCTGAAACGCTCGTTCGATAATCAGTTACAGCTTCTTGGGGCTTTACAAATTTATCAATTATTATTTCGCCGTTTTTATTGACAATCGAAACTCTGGCGAGCATATCCTCTTGCCCATTGAAACCAACACCGACCATCTCGCAGTCCATAGCAACATATTTATTTAATTGGTTTGTCTTTCGTTTCTGTCGAATACGTGCTGACTTACTCAAGCCAGTCGGAGATTGGGTGTTCTCCTCTTCTGCGTTGACTTCAGCACTACTCTGCGGTGTTTGACGTATTGCTTCCCAGTTTGAACCTGCCGCTTTTCGATCGACATTTACTTGTGGTACGTTATTGTTCTGAACCTTCAATCTTTCCATTGAAGTGTGTAGAGGTCTACTTTGTTCTTCGATGCTTTGATTTTCCGTCTCGGAAGATGTCTTCTTCCTGTTTCTTCTCTTCTTTCTTTTGGGAATAACATGGTCTTGATTTTCAGACATGCTTTTACTTTCTTCGAATGTTATTATTTTTTTCCTTAAAAAACACCAACCAAGAACGTGACAAAAATACCGCGAAAATAAACAATGGAGGAATACAGATAAATAATTTTGTAATGAAGAAATATAGAACGTTTTCAGACGATAAGGTTTGACTGCTCAAAAACGTGGTTTCCGTTTTGACTCTCATTCGTAATTTTCACATCTAGTGTTGCGTTTTTGAAGTCATTTTATACAAGCGTACTTTTTGAACAAAAAGAAGTACGGTTTTACATAAATGTACCAAAAAGGTTTATGTGTGTATTGTATTTGAAAATTAAAAAAAGTAATTCTTGTGAATCCCATAAAATTGGGTAAAATGTATGCGTTGTTAAAATTGTTGCCTCATGCGCGCATGCCATGTAAAAAATAATGTAATAATTCTTACCACCTGAAGGTAAGATGATACCTGCGTTACCAGAGTAAATTTTTCAAGAAAGATTTTTCTGAAATAGGGAAATACCTTTGTTATTAACAGGTACATAGAAGTCATGTTTTGAAGAACACCTTTATTTGTAAAAAATATGATGAAACATGTAGATAATATCTTACATGCTAGTGTTGTATGTATGGTACTTTATGTACGTTTTCGTTCACTTACTTCCACATTTTGTTTCAACACTGACACAATTTACGAATGAGAACCAAAACGGACAACGCATTTTTGAGCAGGCAAACCTTATCGTGTGAAAACGTTCATAGTGAGAGAAATAAAAAACAATGACCGACTTAGAGCTCATTTACACGAGGAAATAATGTTCGCTTGTTTCCTCTAAAACGTGTGTTCCGTTTTGATTCTCATTCATTAGTATTGCTCGTACGAGTCTCCTCTTTGATCATATTCGTAAATTTCACGCACAGGGTTGCATTTTTTTTGTAACATTGTACCAAGCATGGTACAATGAAGTAGAGGTAGGCCAGGTATGAAAATCACTGAGAAATGCCACCCTGCAGCCATGGCTTAAAACGTCAAATGGCATGGTACAATAATAACGGTAGATGTACCTGCATAGCTATGCCGTATTAAAATAACGTATGGAACTTAGAGCTTCACTTTTTATATGTTAAAAGTGCCATATAGTGTAAAAACATTTCTTTATCTAGGCTCCAGAATATTCTTGTTGGAAAAGTGTTCCAAAAATAGCAAAAGTTCTTCCCAAACTTATTTTCTAATTGACAAGTTTGGCTAATCTGACATCGTGATTGCTGGCATCCGATTTGCAAATAAATGTCAGCAGAATTTTTACAAAAATTGTAATTTTTACATTCCCGTTCCTTTGGAACAAATTTAAATTAAAATCAATATTTGATAAATCGTTCATTCGTAAGTTTTGCTAAAAAAAAACAACAATTTTATTTTGCCACGCGAATATACATTCTTTGTCCTTGTTTTCAATTTTAAGATATAGTGTTACAGCAGAAGTTTTTTCTTGGAACAATTCAGCGATACATCTACCTTTATGATTGCATAATGTCAAAAGCAGTACAAAATGTCAACCCTGCTTTTGACAGATTAGGCCATAAAAAGAAAAAAATTGTAATCAGCTGTTAGCTGTGGCCTACCTTCACTTTATTCTACCATGGTACCAAGTGTACATTTTGTTAAAAATTCTTTATGTCAAAAGAAGGTATTTTATGAAAAATATTTCATAAAAATCTTAAAAAGCTCAAAAAAATTTTATGCGTTAAATAATTTTTTATGCACAAATTCATTGTAAAACTTAAATTCTTACTATGTTTTGCAACTCTGTTTAACAAGAATAACCACCACAAAGAGGAGACAAAATCTCGTACGAGCAATCGTATAAATGTATAACACCACTTATGCTTGGTTTATATTTACGAAATCCATTCGATTTCAACTGTCAATTCCATAGGTTAAACGTCAAATGAAATCCAGTAGTGGGATTCTGTAACTCATTTTTGCTGTTACCGCAAAAATCGGGATTTTTGTGCCAATCGTACATCTTTACCTATGTACCGAATGTACAAAAATGTTTTAATGAAATATGTTGAAATAGAGATTACAAAATATGTGTATATATTGATTCTGATGAAAACATCATTGCAGGTAAGAAACATAATAAATGAGTGCAAAAAAATAATTATTTTGTGTATGAATCATGATGAAATAATAAGGTGGCGTAAAACGGCCAGCTGATTGGTTTCAATCTGTCTAATTTTTTGTTATTGTGAATAAATTGTATGAAAACGTAAACAAACATTTTGACATATTGAAGAATTTTTGGCCAAAACAGAGTTGTATTTGTGCTACTTACGTGACCTGTTAAATAGATCTTGGTATGAATATACATCAACAGTACTTTTTCGTACGTTTTCTTCATTACATTTTTCCACCCTGACAACATCTACGAATGAACATCAAAACGGAAACTGTGAAATGGTGTCGTCAAAACGACACTGTGTGGAAGTAGAGTTGGGCAATCTAGTTCCCGGAGCGGATCGATCTTTCTAGTTCCTTTTCCCAAGAGGAACTAGTTCCTTAATATAGTTCCATAGTTCCGAGACCGATATAGTTCAACGAATCTTTCTTCTTCATCGTTCCTTTCATTCCAAATAGTTCCGAGACCGAAATGGTTCAACGAATTTTTCTCTTTTATCTTTCTTTCCGTTCCAAATAGTTCCGAGATCGAAATAGTTCAATGAATCTTTCTCTTTCGTCGCTCTTTTTATACCCTCAGCCTTTAGGCTAGAAAGGGTATATACACTTTCATACGGGCAAAATGTGCCTCATCGAAATAATGGTTTTAGACCCCAAGTATGTTTGGACGAAATGTGTTTCAGACAATTTGGAGTCGATTTAGCAATGTCCGTCCGTCCGTCTGTCTGTCTGTCCGTCTGTCTGTCTGTCCGTCTGTCTGGCTGGTGCGCACGATAACTCTCGAATGGATCAACCGATTCGGTCAAAAATTTGGTTTTGGTAATATTTTGCTCAAACTTAGTTTAAGTTCGAAGATATCTGTCCACTACTCCTTCCGGTACCTCCCCCACAAAAGTTCGAAAATGTTCGGAAAATTTGTGCGCACGATAACTCTTGAAGGAAATAACCGATTTGATCCATACTTTCCACATCGTGAAATTTCTAGCACACTTAGATGAGGTTCGAATATGGACTCAATCGGTCCACTCCTTCGGGTACCTCCCACACAAAATTTCGGATAAGTTCAGATTAGGACCTGCTCTCGAATCGCTTCGACTTTTGTTGCAACAACTTGTATTCACTGCCCTCCATAGGACGGTACAAATTTCATCAGGGGCAAGTCCATACTTCCTGAGAAAATAGCCTGAAAGATGCAAAAAGCCCCTATGGCACCGTGTGTAGTGGTTAGAGCGCAAGATAACTCTCGAAGGGATCTTCGGATTCGGTCCAAAATTTGGACTTTGTAATATTTTGTCCAAACTTAATTTAAGTTCGATGATAAGCTATATCGGTCAACTCCTTCAAGCACTTCCCCCACAAAACTTCAAAAATGTTCGGAAAAAGTGTGCGCACGATAACTCTTGAAGGGAGTGACCGATGTAACCCATAATTTGCACATCCTAATATATCTACCAGATATAGATCAGGTTCGAATATGGACTATAGTTGTCTACTCGTTCTGATACCTCTCACACAAAATTTCGGATAAGTTCACTTTAAGGCCTGCTCTCGAATCACATTACGACGGTAAAAGTTTTTTTCAGCGGCAAGTCCTTATTTCTTGGGAAAACAGCCCGAAGGTGTAAAAAACCCCTATGTCAGTATATGTGGCGGTCGGAGAGCACGATAACTCTCGAGCTGTTCAACCGATTTGGTCCAACGTTGGGTCTTCGTCATATTATATCCAAACTTAGTTTCATGGCGCTATGACCAAATTGCTATGACGATATCACTTGAATGGGGCAACCAATTTTTTCCAAACTTTGGATCTCCATATATTTTGTCAAAATTTAGTTTAACTTCTAAAATGGACCATACCGGACCTCCCTAAGGGTTCCTCACCCACAAAATTAAAACATTTGTGTCTTAGTGTAGTTCATTCCTAATCCAGATTTTTATCGGCAAGTTCAAATGTCCAAAAAAGGCCACAAAATTCTGATGAGACCTTAAATACATTCGATCTGTCCGTAGGTTAAAGTGTCACTTTACATTGGCTGAGGGTATATATCTGTCGGCAAAGCCGACTGACACTTTTTTACTTGTTGTTTCCTTCGTTCCAAATAGTTCCGAGACTGAAATGTTTTCATGGTTTGGTGGATGAATTGCACATAAAAATAGATAAATTGCAGCGAACAAACATTGAAGGAACCAGAAAAATTAAGGGAACTATATGAACTAAAGGAACTATATAAACGCAAGAGCTGGATATAGTTCCTTGTCCGGAATAGTTCTTTGGAACTAGTTCGTTCTGGAACTACACAACTCTATGTGGAAGCCGATTTATGTCATGTTCACACGAGCGTTTCAATTACGTTGTTCGCATGTCGAACAAAGTACACTAAATAACCCGTTTCCACGACACCATTCGTAATTAACAGAAACATGAACAAAATTTCCTTCATTTTTGTTTCCTTGTTTTCACGAAAATTTGAACCGAAAACACATAAAATATAAATTAAATGAATAGGAAAAGTAATAGACTTTCCTTCAAATGTATCTTCTATATTTAACTACACACATTTCATTCATTTTTTCCATAAATTCTGAATAATTTTGTATTTTCAATATATTTTTATATGTTTCTATTTTAAAAATTAAAGAGAGAGAGACATGTCAAAACAATGTTTGTGTATACAGACTTTCAGTTATTTGTTTCTGATTTTTTACGCGATTTCGAACTAATGGACAAGAAATGTGTGTGGAATTAAGAAGGAAACACAACCATCTTCCTTCTGCATCTGTATAAAATATTTAGTTAATTAATTTTCATTTATCTTTTTCTTTTTTCTAAAAATTTTTGTATTTTCAACAAATTTTTCAATATTGAATTTAGACATGTCATAATTATTTTTTTCGATAAATTCTCTCATTTGTTAGTCCCAATTTACATTAGGCGAGTTTACTTGCGGCAATTGTCAGTTTGTAGGTGAGAGAGGGGGCTGAGAGGCAAAGGGTTACCATATGCCTCACCTCTCTCTCCTTCAAACTGACAATTGCCGCAAGTTAACTCGCCTAATGTAAATTGGGACTTATGCCGAGTTTACACTTGCGCTCCAAAATCCACTGGATTTCACGAAATCCTGTAATACACCCCGGTGTTTACACTTATTTTTTGTTGATTTCAAACATATCACAATGATCAAGGTAGATGCATATGCGCAGCTGATCGAACATGAATTTTCAACACAAGTTGTTGAAAATTGAATTAAACATCAAAAATATACGACAATATAGAACTTTACAACTTTATTTCGGAAATTATCGTAAAATTATCAATATATCGTATTAATGGTGTATAGTACCAAACAAACAAACAAAAAAATAAATAAATAAATAATGATTTTATCGTTGAGACATCATAATAATAAATTTTGATAGATAAATGTTGTGCCCAGAACCTGCAAAATATTAGTACTTGCAGTAGTTTTCCCGTTTAGTGCTAAAAATGCGTTCCCGTACACCGAAATCTAGCAAGACTTGCACTTCTCTTTAAACAAAAATAGCGCCGAATAACACCCTCTTCTCCTGTTTTCTGCCATAAAATTTTGGCCTAGTAGAAAATAGCAGCAAGCATGTTCATATGTTCATTGGTATCTAATATTATAACTGATGAGCTGATTTTGACATTTCTGCTGGAGTTTTTGCAATTTCCGTTCCCGTACTTTTTAGGAAATTTGTGTGGGGAAGCAATTTTTGACAATTCGCTCCATTTTCTAAAATTACCATTAAAAAAGTACGGGAACACAATGAAAAATAGCATTGTAACAAAGTAATTTAATATTTTTTCACATTGTATACAAATTTTGATACTAACATTTTTTGTTGCAGCAATTCGCACATCTACCTTGTTTATTGTCATACGTGAAAAGTGTTGCAACTTTTGGTACTTTTTTAGGCAAAAGCAAGGTTGATATACAACTGTGTACTGTGATTTCGATGTTGATTTCGCTGAAATCACGAAATGAGATGATTTCATTTTTGTACGCAAAATCATGATAAATTTTGCTTGATTTCGCGCGAAATCACGAAACGCCTACGAAATCACGAAACGAAGCCCAATGTAAACCAAGCATTAGGGATGGGACATACTTTTTCGTCGTTCTGAGAGTATTTCTAATGCCATGTTTATACCAGCATTTGAATCAAGTCGTTCTCATAATTACGTACACGAATTAACCCGTTCATACGACATGGTACACAATTCATAGAAACATGATACATATTTTCATGGTTTTTGTTTACTGATTTCAAACCACGTTTCAACCAAAAGTCGAGTAAAGTTAATTGAAATGAACTGAAAAAATATTTATCCTTCTTTATCTCGTTAATATAAAATTCGATTATTTTGATTCATGTTTTCTATTTTGTCTCACAATTTTGGTGTTTTCATTATTTTTTTTCTTCAAATTTTTCTATTTTAAAAATTAACGAGAAAGAGAGACCTGCCACAATAACTTTTGGTATAAGACTTTCCGGCAGGAATTTGATTGTTGTTTCTAAATTTGTACGCGAATTTGAAACGATGGACAAGAAATGCAACTGCAATAAAAGAGAACACAAAATTTGCTATGATTTGTATGTAAAATAGTCGTTAAACCGTTTACTTTTCATTCATATTTTGTAGTTTTTCCAAAAATGTTTGGGTTTTTAATAAATTTTTAAATTTTGAATTTTTCTTGTCATAATTAATTTATTTCGATAAATTCTCTCATTTCTTAGAGATGGGACATATTTTATAGTCGTTCTGAGAGTAACTTAAATTGAACTATGTACAAAAATCGTTGTTCGTTCTCAAAATTTTGTATGGGAAATGAAGTAGTTATATCGTAATTTGGGTGAGACCAAAGTTATTATGAATCGGGAAGCTGTTAATGAGTACTTTCATAATATTTACAAAAAGAACGATGAAATTTGTAAAATTAGCGTAATAAAATCAATGTTTTTATATATATTGAAAATTATTTTTTACAAATATTTTTTAAATATATTTAAACTTTTAAAAAAATGTCCAAATTTGACCACCTCCAAATCGAATTTTTTGTAAATACCTGTTGTGACTGTACGTAGTATCCAATTGAAATAGAACGGTAATACGCACATCTATCAACCGAGTTCCCTTAAAATTCATATTTAAGGGTTTCAGACATGGTAGAACAAGAAAAGGTAGCAGCAATACCCAGCTGACTGAACTGGGTTGTAGTGTTAGTGTCAAATTCCATTCGACATTTTATGTATTTATTTCTATGTTCGATGTATATTAGGGATATATATTTTTGAAGAACAAATTTATTCATCAGAAAAAAAAACTATTTCCCATAAAGACGGCTTCATATCATTGACATGTAACCTCCTCCAGGTCCGAACAACATGCCGCACACTAAAACACCGCTTATAGAGGCGGTACAATATTTGTTAATATGTGTGGTATTTTGTTAAACTTGAAAAGAATAAAGCCCTAATAAACATGTGCTTTTTTGTTTTCAAAAGCAAATGATTGAAACATCTTCTCTTTTTTCAATGAATTACCAGCGACCCGAAACATTTTTGCAAGTATTCTACTTTCTGCGAGAAATTATGCATTTAGTGGAATGATATGGAAACATTCAAATTGAAAATCTAACGAGTTTTCATTCATGTTTTCCAAAATATTCAATCAAATGTGAAAAATTATTAGTTTTTTAAATTCCAATAATTTATAGACATTTGCTTGTTTTGTTTACATTTACGTTGACACTAAGGTTTACAAACAAAAACAAATTCCTTTGTGGTTGTTGTTCGAGTTGTATTTGTTGTAGTATTAACTTTACCTTGTATTTGTTCTACCATGGGTTTCAGAGTGTAGAAAACAAGTATGTATAATTTTTTTGAAAATAGGTCAATATTTTGTCGTAGCCCCCACATAAAATTACTGTCCGATTTTAGATATTTGTGGATTTTAGCGACACATTATGACCGATTCGGCTGAAATTTGGTATTTTGACCTCTTGGAAGATATGAATCCTTCGTACCAAAAATTATTGACATAAGTCAATGTTTTGGTTTAGACCCCACACAACGGGACCACCCTGTTCAACAAATTTTTGCAGTTTTTGGTCATTTTGGTCGTTAAAACGTAAGAATTGCTGTTTGTGCATATTTATTATAAATAATAACATGGTAGAACAAATATAAGGTAAAGTTAATACTACAACAAATACAACTCGAACAACAACCACAAAGGAATTTGTTTTTGTTTGTAACGTTACTGCCAGTTGTATTTGTAAACAAAACAAGGAAATGTCTATAAATTATTGGAATTTAAAAAGCTAATAATTTTTCACATTTGGTTGAATATTTTGGAAAACATGAATGAAAATTCGTTACATTTTAAATTTATATGTTTCCACATCATTCCACTAAATGCATAAATTCTCGCAGAAGGTAGAATTCTTGCAGAAAAGTTTGGGGTCGCTGTTTTGTTTTAGAAATCAAAGAAGCACATGTTTATTAGGGCTTTATTTTTTTTAATTTTAACAAAATATTAACAAACGTTGTATCGCCTCTACAAGCGGGGATTTACTGCGCGGCTTATCGTTCGAACTTGGAGGAGGTTACATATCATTGATATGAAGAAGTCTATCTGGGAAATGGTTTTTTCCGAATGATATATAAAATGTCATATGAAATTTGACACTAACGTTACAACCCAGTTCAGTCAGCTGTGTATTGCTGTCTTATTCTACCATGCTATAATTTGTTGTATGTATATTTTTTTTTTCAAACTCAAACAACAACAAAATACCAAACTTATGCACAACCTGTTCGAAGATGGCGGTCTCAAGTCAATTAAGCTTGAATTTTTGCCACTCAATGTCACATCTGTTTACAACCCATGGACCAAGGTGGAGTAAAATCATTAAAATCGCATGGAAAAATGTAACGTCTTCTGTCATTCTGTCATTGGTAATTGTTTTCATATTGATTAATTAGTTGCCATCGATGACAAAGTTTTCACATCTGCCATATATAATGACGACATAATGGAAGTTTTAGGTGGAGGCAAGTCTAATGAAGAAATTCCAACGGGAACGACCCCAACGAAAACTCTCCGATTTTTTTCAAGTTTTGTCCGAAGGTAGGGTTTGTTGCGCTGATTACGGAAATGTATAATTTTCAATGGTTGCGGATCCGGTTATTAGACCCGAAAGGCCAAATTTAAAAACCGGTGTAGACCCGGTTCTACTGAACCGATTACTGTAAAGTGGATATCGTTTGAAAGCTTACGGAAGTATCTAACACATAGTGTCGATACTTTAACCGGTTCGCCTCATAATGTACTTACGCGGCTAATTTTTTTGTTTGATCTTTAGATCGAGATATCTCGAAAATGGTAAGTCTTTTCTAAGTATCATAAAGACCAATTTTGTAGACAATTATTGAATCTATAACTTTTACTTTAGCGGGCTTTTGCTAAATATTACCGTTTTAGAGAAAAATTAAAAAAACTGAATAATGCCTCCAAAAATGACCTTTGACCCCGAATAACTTGTTTTGCACACATGGGATCGATGGGGACTTTTAGGACGTTGCTTCTAATGTCCAACCCTAGCTCTCCACCAAAATTCAGCTTTGTGGGAATTTTTGCTATTTCCCCCTTATACGCATGTCTATTTTGACCGGACTATTTACTCTGATACGAAAAATAACTTTTGTGTTGTGCGCAGGAAAAAAGAGATGTTGACCGCTCGCTGAGAGAGCTAAAGATGAACTGAAGACGAGAAATAAACGGGAAAAAACTGAACAATTTGCAAAAAATCTATAAGAGTCTTATATGAAATTATGCGTCCCTAGATCGAGTTCCATAGAAGAGTAATATCATGAAATTGCTACTCGATCTAGAAACGCCTAGTTCCGTGAAATTTTTGCAATGAAATCGCTCTAGTGTGGACCGGGACTAAGTAACCCAAGAAAAATAAAAAGTTCTTTTATAAAAATCTAGGGCAAATTTCTTTATTTCTTTCAAGTTTAGTGTTCACAACGGCATATAATCGAATCACTTTGTGACAACATCCTATTTAATTTACAACTTACTTCTGGCTCCTTTAGCTTTAATATTTAGGAAAGGAGGCATAAGTGGAAACAATTCTTTGCTCGATTTGAATGCAACAATATCGGATATCTTAGAATGACGTTCCAATATTTTGTCAATCACGTCTTCTTCCACAGCTTTCTGTGTGGAAACAATATGAACCGCAAGTACTTTTCGTTCAATACTGTCCGGAGCAATAAATGTCTAAAAAGAAACAGTAAAAATCCATGTTTTGTAGATTGCAATTTTTGGTAACTTACATTATAGCATTGCAGCAACTCGTCCTTTGTTATATTCCGTAGTATTGCCACCTCAGTTTCATTCCTGTCAAAGTGATATTGAGCCAAAGTAATTTCGCTGTAAAATTGTATGAATTGGGAAAAAACGGTTTTCGGCTTTTCAAGTTTCTTTACAGCCAAAGCTTCCTTATGTCTTTCAAACTCTTCATCGGACATATCTTCTAGTACTTTCTATAAAAAACGCTTATTCAGCAGTTGTAATTTTAAAAAAAAAGCCACCAAGTTTACCTTAAAGTTTGCCAAAAAGGTCTCTATGCGCTCTTCAACAAATGATGGATGTTTTGCCGATTGAACGATAATTCGTATACCATTAGCACCATTCACCTTTCTAGGTCCACTAAAAACAATGTAGCCCAATTGTTCCTGATTAAACATTTAAGGCGTGATAATTTCTGTTTTCTGATTTTTATTCTGAGCTACTGACCTTAGTTCTTAGGCAATCGTAACATGGCTCTGTCAATATCTGAGAAATGAGATTGACCATGTTATTGCTTCGATCAGTTTGAGGACCGCATTGTAGGTATATTTGAGTGCAAGAACTTTTATGGTAAAGATTATCCTTTTCGAAGAGATAGCTATCTCCTGTAGGCGATATTTTAAAGTACAGTTTATAAATTTATTTATAAATCACAACATTACCTGGACACAATTTATATTCCCTTTTAGGCAGCATTTGTCTGGCCAACAAAGGCAATACTTTTGCATTTGTATCTTCCAAACGCTTATTAACCAAGCCGGCTATTTCGAGAGCCTTTTGCTTAGTGACATTGCCATAGATAAAACATTCTGTGTGTAGCCGAGAAAAAAATTCTTTGGCATACGCAAGGACTCTCTCATATGTTGCCACTGTTAAACAAAAAAAAAAAAAAAAAAGAGTTAGCTATTTCCCTACATTGTGAGCACTGTACTTACGTTCGACGGCATCTAGCAATTCATAGTTTGACCAAACATTTTCGGTTAGTAGCAGGGTCAAGTAATACATGGAGTGCTGGTACGGCTGTTCGGCGCTAAAATTCTTTAAATTGCGTATATATTCTTCCTTAAGGATGTTAAATCTTTTTTCGTCTGCTTCAAAATCGAATAAATGCTTAAGCAGATATTCCAGAAGCACCACCTGTTTATCGTTATAACCACGAATGGTGACCTACATACAAAAATTAAGTTTCAAAATCGTAAATTATCTCCTAAAACGAAACGTCCATCTTACTTCTATTCCGTTTGACTTATTTCCAACTTGCAATTTTAAATCCGCTAGCTCAGCATCATAAAGATATTCATTCAGTTGGTCCCGTATGAGTGAGACCATGAGGTAATTCAAATTGCAATTGAGAGGATCCAAATACGCAATGGGATTTGACATATCAAAAGACATGCAGGCCTTGGGTTTTAGATAAAAATTGTCCTGTTTATGCCACACACGCAAAATGGGGGTATCCATTACGATAATTGGGTGCTTTGACAGGTCCTTATCAAAAGGAGCCAACTCATAATCCTCCGGAATAAACGCATTTGGCTGAGGCAAAGTCAAATTTGGGTTGAGTTCGCACGTCTCCCATTTCTGCAACGAAACAAGTATGTTAACATATTTATGGAATATTACAGTTACACTCAAATCACCTTTATAGTTTCGGTATCGATTTTCAGTGTTGCATACTTGGTCTGGTAGTACGGTTCTGCTTGTACAGCTTGTTCTTCGTAACCTTGTCCAATAACCACTACTCTACATTTGGACGGGACAAGTTCATTCAGTAACTTTGTTATTAATTCAGGCTTCCATTCATCGTTGAGGTAAGGCGCTGTAAGGACTTCTTCCAACGGATACACCTTCATTATGATTTACAATTAGTATCTTGCTATTAGAAGCACATTAAAAGCTTACCTGCATGCACGACACAACATTGGTGACTAACTTTTCAGGTTTTTCTTTTTCTTTAAATCTGAAACGCATACTGTTTATCTTAGCACATTCATCAAAAATCCACTTCTGAGGACCTACTTCCCGCAACATTCTCAGATATTGGAAAACAATATTTATAATATCATCAACATGATCCGCTCCCTCCGTCGTTAGGGTAATGTGTATTTCAAAGAAACCAAACCCGTGAAGAATGTTCTGATGACCGGCAAGAAGATCGTTGGACCAGCCTAATCTTCGTAATTCTGATAAAATACTACCTTTACCCTCGTGACCAAGCAAGTGTGTCAAATAACTGTCAGGTGCAGTTTTATAAAGGCCAGTTAAATCGTCAGTTGTAAAGCTGATAGTCAATGAACGCAAATCCTTCACGGGAACTATCAACACTCTTTGACCATACTGATTATCATCGTAAGGTTCTCTGGGCCATGTTGGTACCTCCACATTTTTGTTCTCGATTTCGGAGAATTTATTTAGAACCATTTTTTCCAGCTCATCGAGACTATCTAAATGTATGAAAACGCATATTTATAATTAATAACAACTATGGTTAAATTCCTGAAAAACCTTTTCCAATAACGGCCAAACTCATTATATTCGCCGAGTACCACTGTCTGTGAAATTTCAACAGCTCATCTCGTACTTCTATATTCTTTTGCTTCGGAATCTCACACAGAGTAGCTTTACTTCCACTTCCGAACTTTTTATATGCATGTCCTTCTTTTGCCAAATGTTTATGTACTTGTTTAATGCGCCACTCATCATTTGGAAGGTTCTTTTCATGTTCTGAATTAACCTGTTTAAAAACTCTCGTTCCAGTCATTTTTACGAAAATAGAGGTTTGTTCTAGTGAAACTCACCGCATTTATTTCACGTTCAGTAGCGCTTGGTGTAAATAAGGGTGCTATAAAAAATTGGGCAAACCTATCTAGAGCCCCATCAAGTTTATCAGGTGCAACATAGAAGTGGTACTTGGTCATTAGAGGGTACGTGGCAGCATTGGAAGAACCTCCGCTTTGTGACAAGAATGTCGTGTAATCGTTCTCATTGGGATACTTTTCAGTGCCTAAAAATAGCATATGTTCGCAAAAGTGAGCCAATCCAGGCAAACTTTCTGGATCTGACATGTGTCTGTAATACAAAAAGACACCACGATTTTTATTGTGACACTTGCTTTAAAGTGTCTGTAACTTACCCGACTTGTACGGCCAGTGCAGCCGCACTGACATCTGTGGATGGATCACTGACAACCAACACTTTCAGTCCATTTTCCAATTGCAACCCCCTATAATCCCTGTTGTCTTGTTCACTCTTTTCAATGTTCTCTAGCCTTTATATTAAAAGAGAAAATATAAAAATATATATCTTTATACAGTGTTTCTCATTGAAAATGACGTCAGGAACATCATTCCTTCGGTCGGAATCGATAACAAAACTACTATGCCATCTTATCATTTCAGCCTACAAAATTGTTTTGGAACAAATAGAATACTCTACCAGCTGGCGGAAAAAAATATGAAAATTTTTTAAATTGTAAGTTTTTTCTAAGTAGCCGGCCTTTGGACAGCGATTTAAGACTTTCTCCTATTGACAGGAGCCAACTTAGTGCACGGGAACGGCATTTTTTAATTTAATTTTTTGGAGCAAGTTGAATGTAGCGGCTGGATTTAAAACTTTTCAAAAATTAAATTTTTGTCGAAAATAGCCGGCCTTCGGCCTGGATTTAAAACTTTCTCTTATGGACAGATGCTAAACAGGGCTAACGCGATCATAAGTTTTTTCAAAATTATTTTTTTGTCAAAAAATATAGGGGTTTGCTGAATTTTCGAAGCCTATATCTCGGGAAATACGGATTTCCCAAACATGATATACATATATATTTGCGTAATCAGCATTCCAAAATCTACTTGTAGACAAATTTTCAATTTTTTTCTGAGTCCAGCCACTACATTCATCTTATGCCTATTTTTGTAATCAGGACTACCTGTGGTAAACATTTTTTCGCCAGCTGGTAGAGAATTCAATTTATGCCATTGTTAAAAAATATCAAAGTTTAAATTTTTTAGTTCAGGTTGCATCATTTTCAGTGCCATGAACAAATTGGAAATTTATTAACTATTCCAACTACTCCTTTCATATACATGTTGTTATTAGCATGACTTACGTACCTTAAGACTGGCAAACTTTTCAAAGCATCTGGAGTGGATATTGAACTGCTCATGTTTCTCCCACGGTTTTCAACAGACCGAATAGTTGTACGATGACACCACAACGCAGAAACCGACTGAGGATGATTTGCTTTTCTTGAAAATCAATAGAAAATCGTTTCCTCTCTTTAAGACAAATTTTGGAATAGCAACAATTGAAACTCACTCCAAAGTCCTAAGCGATATTTGGTGGCGAAGAGGTGAAATAAAATGCCTAATAAACATGAATTTCCTAAAATGTGGCAGAGCTAGTGTCTTTAATGAATGACGAAACGATTCAGATAGATGGCCAGTCAAGCCGAACAAATTTAAAAACGTTCCGAAAAATGCAAATGTGGAAGACAAAAAAGAATCACCGATAAAAAACGATAACAAGGCAAAATTGTCGCCTGCTGTATTATTTACGAATGAGTGGGAAGTATAAAGACCGACTGTCCTTTGTTTACGAATGGAAGACATAAAACAGTACAAAGCATGGCAAAATTACCAAGGTAGATTCATCGGCTAATTGCTACAACCATTATAACCCTGCGTTTACAAAAGACAGGACAGTTGACTTCATGTATTGATTGTCAAAACCCAAAACTTGCCTCTGTGACGTAGGCGTCCAGACAAATGCAAAAACAGTTGTAAAATTATGAATGAAAATCATAGATTTCCTTTTGTTTTCCGTTCGCATATTTTGTTTTTGTACATATTCTTTTGTTTTCAACACATTTAAATTATCATATCACTTCTTTTTTAACAAAATGTCAAAAATTTGTTAACCCGGCTGTCTGTGAAAAAATTATGGACAGCTGGGAGACAAAAGACAAATGTATGTATGTGTAGTAAATCAGAGTTGTATTTGAAGACAAACTGTCTGGTGTAAACGCCTAGTAAAATTAAATACACAGTCTTACATAAGTATACGTACGCCCCATAAATCTCGGGTTTTAGAAAAAGTAATGATATTTATGAAATTCCAAGTACACAGGTTTATTTCGTCTCGCTAATAAACAATATTTAATACAACAAAAGTATATTCCATAATATAAATAACGGTAAATTTTACAAAAACCAAAAAATGATACTTACAAAAGTATACATACGCCCCAAGGAAATACGAGTATTATCGTACAATTTATAGAATTAGCAGCAAAATTTATACATTTTATTGTTTTGGCGAATGTGTCTGGGTGTCCGAGATATATTTTAGAGAAAAAAAATTGGGTGTTAAATGCCGTTATTTAATGCCAAACTTCTTGTATAGCTCGTTAAAGCGGACCCTTGCCGATTTCTTTCCGTTTTAGGTATTTGAGTATACAAAATCCACAATATTAGTGTCAGATTATAGATTTTGATATCCTAGAAAGCTTTTTAGTTGACCTTGTGCATAACGCACCTTCCTGGGTGTCAATAAATTCACATTTTTCCTGGGATATCTCAGGAAGTTAATAGATTCCTCGGAATTCTTGGCTCAAATTACATACAGAAGACCTTGAATTGTGTTTTAATATGGTGTTATATAATCCTTGGACATTAATTGAAACAGAAATGTGAAATATTCTGTTAAAAACCTGCTCCCAGAGCATCAAAATATAATCACTACCAAGAAGCATGAAATTTACACTGTGAACAACGTAGTTTTCGTATTATGACCATTACCGTCAATATAAGGTCGGAAAGTATCGGATAATTGTACATTTCTGATTCAATTGGTGTTCAAGGATTATATAGATAGATAGATTTGCTCGGTCTCCTTTTATTTTTATTATGTCAGAAATGAAGCAGGAAAGCAAGGCAATCAGGCAAGGCAGCTTATGTACGCAGGCCTTTAACCTTTCAAATCCGACCCCCATGTCAAGAGTATGACATGAAAAACAAAAACAACATTTGTTTATTTACATTTGTGGGGTGCGCCTCTTAAAGGTTAATTTTTGTGAAATAAGAAGAAGAATGTATGAATGATAACATTCATCATTTGACAAAAACAGCTGTTTGTATAACAGTTGACAATTCTGACGTAAAGGGGGAAATAAAAGAAAAACAAAGAGGGAAAGGAGAAAATGATTTGACAGGATGATCTTTCCTGCTAAAAAAAGGCCGGAAGATTTGCCCTTTTTGGATTTACCTTTGAAGAAGATTGGATGTGTGGCTCCAACCAACTACCAAGAAAATTAATAAGACAGTTTTTTTTTGGTGACAAAGAACTTTATTTAAAACTGAATATCAAAACATCCAGTAATTTTTTCTGAAGTGAAAAGCAACACACAAAATACAGCATTTAAATCACATTAAAAGCCTTAGAATGAATTTAAACAAAAAAAAAAACAAACAAAATAAACCAAGCTTAAGGCTAAAAGATAAAAGAAACTTAAAAATGAATTCAAACAAAAGTAAAAACGCTTAAAAGCTAAAATAAGAGGAGTTAAAACTAAGCCTAAAACTAAATCTAAAACTAAAACTAAAGAAAAGACTTAAAACCAAATTTAAAAGCAAATAATTCTAAAACTTAAAGCTAAACAAAGTTAAAAAAAAGAAACAAATCCGGATCGAGAAATCCAGCGAATTGGAGCCACACCATCACCCATCCAGTCCAACGAGGGAGGCGCAGTTAAGCTTTGCCGTCCGGCAGGCCCTGGTATAATCCCCAATAGACCTTTTACTTCCATACTCCGGACAGACCGACGGACGACAGCAACATAGTTAAATTCCGTGGTTTGCATAGAAAAAAAGAAGAAATAAGTGTTAGAAGGGGTAAACAAAGGTATTGGAGTTTCATATTACTCACCTCGTTTTGGTGTGCAGGTACTCTGAACTGAGCTCAATCCAGGGTTAGGTTTCTGCTGCTTTCTAGTTTTGGTCGCTCTAATGTATGGCGGCCTTTCGTCCTTTTGTTTGTCCTTTCCTGAAAAAGAAAAAAGGTAAACATCGTTAATATCTAATCCGGAATATAATTATAAGGCTAAAACTTTGAACTTTGACATACTTACCTTCACATTGGGATGAGTCCGCAGATGATACTCGCTGCTGCCTTCAATATTCCTGGCGTATAATATTGCAGCCTGAAAGAGAAAAGAGATTAGAATTGCATCATAAATCATCATAAATCATTTTTTTTTCCATTCCATTAATTATATCCGAATAGTAAATTTATATTTCAATTACGAGAATGAATATGTATGATTTCCTTTGATGTGTTTTTTTTGCTATTTATTCGTATATCACTTTTGAATAATTTCATGTACATCAAAAGATAGAGATCAATAAACATGTACTACTTTGAATTGAAAATAGTGACAATGTCTTCGGCTTAAAGCCCTATTAAAAAGGTGGTGGGAATGGAATAAAACGGTAAGTAAAGGGTCAAGCCTGGGACACGGAAGCAACGAAGTGTCATGGCGAGAGAAAGTTTAAATTTTTTAGTTCAGGTTGCATCATTTTCAGTGCCATCCACGAACAAATTGGAAATTTATTAACTATTCCAACTACTCCTTTCATATACATGTTGTTATTAGCATGACTTACGTACCTTAAGACTGGCAAACTTTTCAAAGCATCTGGAGTGGATATTGAACTGCTCATGTTTCTCCCACGGTTTTCAACAGACCGAATAGTTGTACGATGACACCACAACGCAGAAACCGACTGAGGATGATTTGCTTTTCTTGAAAATCAATAGAAAATCGTTTCCTCTCTTTAAGACAAATTTTGGAATAGCAACAATTGAAACTCACTCCAAAGTCCTAAGCGATATTTGGTGGCGAAGAGGTGAAATAAAATGCCTAATAAACATGAATTTCCTAAAATGTGGCAGAGCTAGTGTCTTTAATGAATGACGAAACGATTCAGATAGATGGCCAGTCAAGCCGAACAAATTTAAAAACGTTCCGAAAAATGCAAATGTGGAAGACAAAAAAGAATCACCGATAAAAAACGATAACAAGGCAAAATTGTCGCCTGCTGTATTATTTACGAATGAGTGGGAAGTATAAAGACCGACTGTCCTTTGTTTACGAATGGAAGACATAAAACAGTACAAAGCATGGCAAAATTACCAAGGTAGATTCATCGGCTAATTGCTACAACCATTATAACCCTGCGTTTACAAAAGACAGGACAGTTGACTTCATGTATTGATTGTCAAAAACCCAAAACTTGCCTCTGTGACGTAGGCGTCCAGACAAATGCAAAAACAGTTGTAAAATTATGAATGAAAATCATAGATTTCCTTTTGTTTTCCGTTCGCATATTTTGTTTTTGTACATATTCTTTTGTTTTCAACACATTTAAATTATCATATCACTTCTTTTTTAACAAAATGTCAAAAATTTGTTAACCCGGCTGTCTGTGAAAAAATTATGGACAGCTGGGAGACAAAAGACAAATGTATGTATGTGTAGTAAATCAGAGTTGTATTTGAAGACAAACTGTCTGGTGTAAACGCCTAGTAAAATTAAATACACAGTCTTACATAAGTATACGTACGCCCCATAAATCTCGGGTTTTAGAAAAAGTAATGATATTTATGAAATTCCAAGTACACAGGTTTATTTCGTCTCGCTAATAAACAATATTTAATACAACAAAAGTATATTCCATAATATAAATAACGGTAAATTTTACAAAAACCAAAAAATGATACTTACAAAAGTATACATACGCCCCAAGGAAATACGAGTATTATCGTACAATTTATAGAATTAGCAGCAAAATTTATACATTTTATTGTTTTGGCGAATGTGTCTGGGTGTCCGAGATATATTTTAGAGAAAAAAAATTGGGTGTTAAATGCCGTTATTTAATGCCAAACTTCTTGTATAGCTCGTTAAAGCGGACCCTTGCCGATTTCTTTCCGTTTTAGGTATTTGAGTATACAAAATCCACAATATTAGTGTCAGATTATAGATTTTGATATCCTAGAAAGCTTTTTAGTTGACCTTGTGCATAACGCACCTTCCTGGGTGTCAATAAATTCACATTTTTCCTGGGATATCTCAGGAAGTTAATAGATTCCTCGGAATTCTTGGCTCAAATTACATACAGAAGACCTTGAATTGTGTTTTAATATGGTGTTATATAATCCTTGGACATTAATTGAAACAGAAATGTGAAATATTCTGTTAAAAACCTGCTCCCAGAGCATCAAAATATAATCACTACCAAGAAGCATGAAATTTACACTGTGAACAACGTAGTTTTCGTATTATGACCATTACCGTCAATATAAGGTCGGAAAGTATCGGATAATTGTACATTTCTGATTCAATTGGTGTTCAAGGATTATATAGATAGATAGATTTGCTCGGTCTCCTTTTATTTTTATTATGTCAGAAATGAAGCAGGAAAGCAAGGCAATCAGGCAAGGCAGCTTATGTACGCAGGCCTTTAACCTTTCAAATCCGACCCCCATGTCAAGAGTATGACATGAAAAACAAAAACAACATTTGTTTATTTACATTTGTGGGGTGCGCCTCTTAAAGGTTAATTTTTGTGAAATAAGAAGAAGAATGTATGAATGATAACATTCATCATTTGACAAAAACAGCTGTTTGTATAACAGTTGACAATTCTGACGTAAAGGGGGAAATAAAAGAAAAACAAAGAGGGAAAGGAGAAAATGATTTGACAGGATGATCTTTCCTGCTAAAAAAAGGCCGGAAGATTTGCCCTTTTTGGATTTACCTTTGAAGAAGATTGGATGTGTGGCTCCAACCAACTACCAAGAAAATTAATAAGACAGTTTTTTTTTGGTGACAAAGAACTTTATTTAAAACTGAATATCAAAACATCCAGTAATTTTTTCTGAAGTGAAAAGCAACACACAAAATACAGCATTTAAATCACATTAAAAGCCTTAGAATGAATTTAAACAAAAAAAAAACAAACAAAATAAACCAAGCTTAAGGCTAAAAGATAAAAGAAACTTAAAAATGAATTCAAACAAAAGTAAAAACGCTTAAAAGCTAAAATAAGAGGAGTTAAAACTAAGCCTAAAACTAAATCTAAAACTAAAACTAAAGAAAAGACTTAAAACCAAATTTAAAAGCAAATAATTCTAAAACTTAAAGCTAAACAAAGTTAAAAAAAAGAAACAAATCCGGATCGAGAAATCCAGCGAATTGGAGCCACACCATCACCCATCCAGTCCAACGAGGGAGGCGCAGTTAAGCTTTGCCGTCCGGCAGGCCCTGGTATAATCCCCAATAGACCTTTTACTTCCATACTCCGGACAGACCGACGGACGACAGCAACATAGTTAAATTCCGTGGTTTGCATAGAAAAAAAGAAGAAATAAGTGTTAGAAGGGGTAAACAAAGGTATTGGAGTTTCATATTACTCACCTCGTTTTGGTGTGCAGGTACTCTGAACTGAGCTCAATCCAGGGTTAGGTTTCTGCTGCTTTCTAGTTTTGGTCGCTCTAATGTATGGCGGCCTTTCGTCCTTTTGTTTGTCCTTTCCTGAAAAAGAAAAAAGGTAAACATCGTTAATATCTAATCCGGAATATAATTATAAGGCTAAAACTTTGAACTTTGACATACTTACCTTCACATTGGGATGAGTCCGCAGATGATACTCGCTGCTGCCTTCAATATTCCTGGCGTATAATATTGCAGCCTGAAAGAGAAAAGAGATTAGAATTGCATCATAAATCATCATAAATCATTTTTTTTTCCATTCCATTAATTATATCCGAATAGTAAATTTATATTTCAATTACGAGAATGAATATGTATGATTTCCTTTGATGTGTTTTTTTTGCTATTTATTCGTATATCACTTTTGAATAATTTCATGTACATCAAAAGATAGAGATCAATAAACATGTACTACTTTGAATTGAAAATAGTGACAATGTCTTCGGCTTAAAGCCCTATTAAAAAGGTGGTGGGAATGGAATAAAACGGTAAGTAAAGGGTCAAGCCTGGGACACGGAAGCAACGAAGTGTCATGGCGAGAGAAAGTTTAAATTTTTTAGTTCAGGTTGCATCATTTTCAGTGCCATCCACGAACAAATTGGAAATTTATTAACTATTCCAACTACTCCTTTCATATACATGTTGTTATTAGCATGACTTACGTACCTTAAGACTGGCAAACTTTTCAAAGCATCTGGAGTGGATATTGAACTGCTCATGTTTCTCCCACGGTTTTCAACAGACCGAATAGTTGTACGATGACACCACAACGCAGAAACCGACTGAGGATGATTTGCTTTTCTTGAAAATCAATAGAAAATCGTTTCCTCTCTTTAAGACAAATTTTGGAATAGCAACAATTGAAACTCACTCCAAAGTCCTAAGCGATATTTGGTGGCGAAGAGGTGAAATAAAATGCCTAATAAACATGAATTTCCTAAAATGTGGCAGAGCTAGTGTCTTTAATGAATGACGAAACGATTCAGATAGATGGCCAGTCAAGCCGAACAAATTTAAAAACGTTCCGAAAAATGCAAATGTGGAAGACAAAAAAGAATCACCGATAAAAAACGATAACAAGGCAAAATTGTCGCCTGCTGTATTATTTACGAATGAGTGGGAAGTATAAAGACCGACTGTCCTTTGTTTACGAATGGAAGACATAAAACAGTACAAAGCATGGCAAAATTACCAAGGTAGATTCATCGGCTAATTGCTACAACCATTATAACCCTGCGTTTACAAAAGACAGGACAGTTGACTTCATGTATTGATTGTCAAAACCCAAAACTTGCCTCTGTGACGTAGGCGTCCAGACAAATGCAAAAACAGTTGTAAAATTATGAATGAAAATCATAGATTTCCTTTTGTTTTCCGTTCGCATATTTTGTTTTTGTACATATTCTTTTGTTTTCAACACATTTAAATTATCATATCACTTCTTTTTTAACAAAATGTCAAAAATTTGTTAACCCGGCTGTCTGTGAAAAAATTATGGACAGCTGGGAGACAAAAGACAAATGTATGTATGTGTAGTAAATCAGAGTTGTATTTGAAGACAAACTGTCTGGTGTAAACGCCTAGTAAAATTAAATACACAGTCTTACATAAGTATACGTACGCCCCATAAATCTCGGGTTTTAGAAAAAGTAATGATATTTATGAAATTCCAAGTACACAGGTTTATTTCGTCTCGCTAATAAACAATATTTAATACAACAAAAGTATATTCCATAATATAAATAACGGTAAATTTTACAAAAACCAAAAAATGATACTTACAAAAGTATACATACGCCCCAAGGAAATACGAGTATTATCGTACAATTTATAGAATTAGCAGCAAAATTTATACATTTTATTGTTTTGGCGAATGTGTCTGGGTGTCCGAGATATATTTTAGAGAAAAAAAATTGGGTGTTAAATGCCGTTATTTAATGCCAAACTTCTTGTATAGCTCGTTAAAGCGGACCCTTGCCGATTTCTTTCCGTTTTAGGTATTTGAGTATACAAAATCCACAATATTAGTGTCAGATTATAGATTTTGATATCCTAGAAAGCTTTTTAGTTGACCTTGTGCATAACGCACCTTCCTGGGTGTCAATAAATTCACATTTTTCCTGGGATATCTCAGGAAGTTAATAGATTCCTCGGAATTCTTGGCTCAAATTACATACAGAAGACCTTGAATTGTGTTTTAATATGGTGTTATATAATCCTTGGACATTAATTGAAACAGAAATGTGAAATATTCTGTTAAAAACCTGCTCCCAGAGCATCAAAATATAATCACTACCAAGAAGCATGAAATTTACACTGTGAACAACGTAGTTTTCGTATTATGACCATTACCGTCAATATAAGGTCGGAAAGTATCGGATAATTGTACATTTCTGATTCAATTGGTGTTCAAGGATTATATAGATAGATAGATTTGCTCGGTCTCCTTTTATTTTTATTATGTCAGAAATGAAGCAGGAAAGCAAGGCAATCAGGCAAGGCAGCTTATGTACGCAGGCCTTTAACCTTTCAAATCCGACCCCCATGTCAAGAGTATGACATGAAAAACAAAAACAACATTTGTTTATTTACATTTGTGGGGTGCGCCTCTTAAAGGTTAATTTTTGTGAAATAAGAAGAAGAATGTATGAATGATAACATTCATCATTTGACAAAAACAGCTGTTTGTATAACAGTTGACAATTCTGACGTAAAGGGGGAAATAAAAGAAAAACAAAGAGGGAAAGGAGAAAATGATTTGACAGGATGATCTTTCCTGCTAAAAAAAGGCCGGAAGATTTGCCCTTTTTGGATTTACCTTTGAAGAAGATTGGATGTGTGGCTCCAACCAACTACAAAGAAAATTAATAAGACAGTTTTTTTTTGGTGACAAAGAACTTTATTTAAAACTGAATATCAAAACATCCAGTAATTTTTTCTGAAGTGAAAAGCAACACACAAAATACAGCATTTAAATCACATTAAAAGCCTTAGAATGAATTTAAACAAAAAAAAAACAAACAAAATAAACCAAGCTTAAGGCTAAAAGATAAAAGAAACTTAAAAATGAATTCAAACAAAAGTAAAAACGCTTAAAAGCTAAAATAAGAGGAGTTAAAACTAAGCCTAAAACTAAACCTAAAACTAAAACTAAAGAAAAGACTTAAAACCAAATTTAAAAGCAAATAATTCTAAAACTTAAAGCTAAACAAAGTTAAAAAAAGAAACAAATCCGGATCGAGAAATCCAGCGAATTGGAGCCACACCATCACCCACCCAGTCCAACGAGGGAGGCGCAGTTAAGCTTTGCCGTCCGCCAGGCCCTGGTATAATCCCCAATAGACCTTTTACTTCCATACTCCGGACAGACCGACGGACGACAGCAACATAGTTAAATTCCGTGGTTTGCATAGAAAAAAAGAAGAAATAAGTGTTAGAAGGGGTAAACAAAGGTATTGGAGTTTCATATTACTCACCTCGTTTTGGTGTGCAGGTACTCTGAACTGAGCTCAATCCAGGGTTAGGTTTCTGCTGCTTTCTAGTTTTGGTCGCTCTAATGTATGGCGGCCTTTCGTCCTTTTGTTTGTCCTTTCCTGAAAAAGAAAAAAGGTAAACATCGTTAATATCTAATCCGGAATATAATTATAAGGCTAAAACTTTGAACTTTGACATACTTACCTTCACATTGGGATGAGTCCGCAGATGATACTCGCTGCTGCCTTCAATATTCCTGGCGTATAATATTGCAGCCTGAAAGAGAAAAGAGATTAGAATTGCATCATAAATCATCATAAATCATTTTTTTCCATTCCATTAATTATATCCGAATAGTAAATTTATATTTCAATTACGAGAATGAATATGTATGATTTCCTTTGATGTGTTTTTTTTGCTATTTATTCGTATACCACTTTTGAATAATTTCATGTACATCAAAAGATAGAGATCAATAAACATGTACTACTTTGAATTGAAAATAGTGACAATGTCTTCGGCTTAAAGCCCTATTAAAAAGGTGGTGGGAATGGAATAAAACGGTAAGTAAAGGGTCAAGCCTGGGACACGGAAGCAACGAAGTGTCATGGCGAGAGGTGATCTCGGAGGGTGGGCTATCTCCTGGTTGGTCAGCCGCCAGGAGAGCTGTTTCGATAGGCTAAGATAAGATAGGTGAGTTCAGCTGTTAAGTTTTGATTTAGGCTAGTTTTTTTTTCTATTTATAAGCATATTTCGGGCTTTCCCTTTTTATTTACCTTTTGGTCAAGACCGGTATGATTAATTTTTTTTGTTGTTCAACCGAACTGTCTGCAAGTGGCAAGAACCACCCCTCATCCGTCGAGCCATAGCCGCGCAAAACGCCAGCATACCGGCAATGCCACTCAATGACAAAACTTTGCGAATTTTCGTTCACTTTAAAACATCGGTAGTTCACATTTGTACGTTTTTATTACAGATACGGCCACATTTCCGCTAGAAATTTTACAATATTAGTATTTTTTTCGTTCTCGTACTTTTAGAACAAATTTCAATAAATGCTAATACTTGACAAATCGTTCATTCGCAAGCATTACTGCATATTAAAAAATCAACAATTTTATTTAGCCACGCGAACAAAATTTCTTGTCCTTGTTTTCTATTTTAAGATATAGTGTTAAAGCAGTTTTTGTTGGAACATTTCAAAATGTCAACAACACTAAAAAATCTCAACCCTGCTTTTGACAGAAAAGGCCATAATAGTACGCTTATATATAACCGGATTTAACAAACCCACTGGGTTTCAAATGTCAATTCCATTGCTTATATTTCAAATAAATCCTTATAAAGAAGGTTAACCCTGCAAAAGGCTATAATATAAACCTGGGGCCCAATTCTGTTTCTATGAAAATGTGAAATGAAAACTTTTATAAAGGAGAAAACTGTCAAATGAAAAAAAATTATAAAGGAAATATTTTTCATTTCTAATTTTCATAGAACAAGAATCCAGCCCTGGGGCTCTATTCTGTTTCTATGAAAATATGAAATGAAAACTTTTATAAAGGAAAAAACTGCCAATGTTGTTGAGTAAAATTGGTTCCATCTATAAGTTCTCTGATAGTGCATGTTCTCTGCTTCGGTCATATTTGATGGATCGGAGCCAAATTGTTTGCGTTGGTGGCAGATACAGTGGCATGTTGCCAGTTGTGAGTGGAGTCCCACAAGGCTCTGTCTTGGGTCCACTACTTTTCATCATTTTTATGAATGATCTTTTTCCTAAGCTAAGTGGTTGGTGCTCGCTCTATGCATATGCTGATGATATACAGATGCTTTTCAAAGGTGACACTCGGTATTCTCAAGTTGCTCAATCCAAAATAGACCTTGTGATGGATATGTTAGTGTCTTGGATGTTGAGGAATAACCTTAGAGTTAATCCCAGCAAAACTAAAGCATTATATTTTTCTAGTAATAATCATACTGATATTAGTATTTCTTATGATGGTACGAATGTTCAGTTTGTAAATGATTTGGAATGTCTGGGTGTTGTTTTGGATAGCCGGCTTTCTTTTGATAAACATGTTTGTTCCTTGGTGTCGAAAGTTAATTTCAGTTTGAGGTGTCTTTACAATACTGATATGCACTTGCCTTTGGAAGTTAGGATGAGACTTGCACGTGCTATTATTTTGCCAAAAATTATGTATGGTTTGGAGGTTTATTCTGGGACCACGCAAGGAATATTGGATTTTATTCAACTGGCAGTCAATAGATCCGTTCGTTATGTTTACAAGTTGAATCGTCGTGCGCATATTACACCCTATGTTGTTCAATTCCTTGGCCTTTCTTTTAATAATTTTGTCAAAACACGTTTGTTGCTGTTGCTTTTCAAGTGTATTAAGAACCAAACTCCCCTATTTCTTTTACAGACGTTCTGTTTTTTGCACTCTACGCGTCTGAATCAGTTGACTATGCCGAATGTTTCTCTTCTTATGTCGGATTCTTTTGTTGTTAGAGTAATCCGTATTTTTAATGCATTGCCTGACCAATTAAGAAATTTTGGTGTATCGGTTAATTCGTTTACTAAATTACTTATCCGGCATTTCACTTCGGTACGTGCCGTTGCCGTACCTTTGAACAGATAGTGACATTAATATTGTATTCTTCCAGTATGTTACTTTTTCATCTGTTTTGTGTATTTGCTTGCCTCCTTTTTTTGATTTTTTAGAAAGTGCACTTAGATATTATATATATATATATATATATATATATATATATATATATTTATTATAATGTATTACTTTTGCTTAAGTGACGTTATGTCATGTGAGATTTGGATGTTGCATATTGATTGAAATTGTTTTGGAGTAGCTTCAAAGTAAATCTGTATATATTATTGGTATGCATATTTTTATATTAGTTTTTAGTTTCTTGGTCTTACATTATATTTTTCGAGTAGTTTTTCCTTTTTATTTGGTTAAGCAATTCTTATGCATTTTGTAATTTACACTGATGGGCCGGTTGGCTTTGAATTACAAGTTAAATAAATTGAATTGAATTGAAATGAAAAAAAAAAATATAAAGGAAATATTTTTCATTTCAAATTTTCATAGAACAAGAATCCAGCCCATGGTCTAACAAGATAAAATTGTAATCAGCTGTTAGCTGTGGCCTACCTTATAATTATTCTACCATAGTTTTAACTAAGCTAATCATTCTTTATACATAGTGCGTTTTCAGACGATACGGTTTGACTGCTCAAAAACGCGTTGTCCGTTTTGGTTCTCATTCGCAAACTGTGCCAGTGTTGAAACAAAATGTGGAATTAAGTGAAAGAAAACGTACATAAGTACTTTTTTAATAAATTAGTTAATGAAATAAATTTTTGTAAAAATTTGTTCATTTACATGTTATGATTTTGTAAAATTTATTTTTTTTTTTATCGTGATTGAAATTATGTTAAATGTTTTGAAAAAAAAAAAATTTATGAATTCTACGCCGGTGTTAACAATTATTACGGTATTCGTTATTAACAATTTTAACCCATTCGTTTTTCCTGATTTTGTGGAATTTACAAGAATTACTCTATTTTAAAATGTTAAAATACAATACACACATAAATATTTTTGGTACATTTATGTAAAACCGTACTTCTTTTTGTTCAAAAAGTACGCTTGTATAAAATGACTTCAAAAACGCAACACTAGATGTGAAAATTACGAATGAGAGTCAAAGCGGAAACCACGTTTTTGAGCAGTCAAACCTTATCGTCTGAAAACGCGCATATAGAAAATTGTTATCGAAAAGAAGAAGTATTGTTTTCATTGTATTGTTTTCAATACACATATTGGCCGTTCGTATTAGTTTCCTGATTTTAATTCAGAAGATTTTATTGAATGTAAATAATAAAAGTTTAGTTTCTCGCGGGCAATCATGTTTAAGCGTGCCTTCAAAGTCGTACTTCGACCTACGAAAAATAATTTTGTTTTGTTGCCGGAAAGTTATTATAAAGTAGTTTCAACATACGTAAGTAATAACAGCCAAAAATTAAGATTAATGTGTGCCACGATTGATAACTTTATCCGATAAGATTAACAAAGGTGAACCTTATTCTTTCCACTTAGGATAATGGGTGCTTGCAATTGCAATACGATGGACGGACTCACTATGTTTCTTGGGCTCCTGAAAGTAGTAAAGACAATGAAATTGCTATTAACGCAAGAGTTGCAAAAGAGATCGGTGAGTGCTCTTTTTTACATTTGCTAATTATAAATTTGGCACTAATCGCAATGCACAAGCAAAAATATATTTTTATATCTTAATGTTTGCCTTGAAAACAGTGGTTTTGTGTACGCATTAATGTTTCACAAATATGTAATCTTTTTAGAGACTATACCCTATTTGATGACTTTTGGGTTGTTGTTGCACACAAAATGATCTGCATCTTGTATCGGATGAAAACGAAAAACTAACGCTTTTGCTTAATTTGTGATTTAACAAAATTCCTTAAATAACTTTATGGCGTTATCTTTACAGGTCTCAATGAGAATGACTACGTAAAATGCACACTTGTCGTAGATGTTCCTGTACTGAGGAATGTATTCTTGACACCCGTTTCGGGCAAGGACTGGGAGATCATTGTGAGTATGCTAAAAAATAAAAATCGGAAGCAAAATACTATTTAAACTTCTTTCTTTTTAAGGAATTGAGCAGTGAACACATCTCAGATAGCGTCTTAGATCAGACGCGCATTGTCAACTCAAATCAAATTTTAATAGTTTGGATAAATAAATCTATACAAGTGGCTCTGACCGTGGGTAAGTACAGTCTAAAATATAAAGGAAACCTTATAATGGAATGGTTACATTAGCCCTCCATTAGACACCTGGGTCTGGCCAGGCGCTATAATATATAATCAAAAAGGTCTGGCAGACTCCAATGGAGGGTTATAGCTTTTGGAACATATTGAATAATCTCCCAGCTAACGGAAAAATCCGAATTGCTTATTTTGTCCTGATTACAAAAATATAAAGTTCTTTGGGGGAGTCCATACTTCCCGAGATGTGAGCCTTCAAAATTCGAAAATTCCTTTGTTTATAACTACGCCAATTTTTTTTTAACGGATATTGTTAATATGGATACCATTATAAATCTTACGGAATACAATACCAAACATGTACAATAAGAGTAAATTTATCCTTAGGCTGGCCTATTATATGCAGAACATATTTAATGACTTTTCCTGCTATCGAAAACGTATTTCTTGACGATATGTTTTAGATTTTCGCATTCATCTAATGGGTCGATTCCGTATTGCGAGGCGAGTCATGTCGCATCGTCTATCGTCTCTGTGACAAAATTTAAAAAATGCACTACGTAAAGCGATAGAAAATAATAAGTTATCGGTGATGTAGCGGAGCGTTTTTTGTTTTGATTTTAATAAATTAGAAAAAAATATCCGAACAAGTTCTACACAAAAGTTATAGTTTTCTAAAGTATAGTACACATTGGCAAGCAAAGCTGACAGTCATCGAGGACTATTTCGTGAATATCAAAGCCTAACTGAAAATTTGCTTTTGTAATCTGTAAATAATGCCGTATATATTGTTTTTCAAACATTTTTAGCTAAATAAAAGCTGTTATTTGCCGGAAAATTGTCCTAAAAGTACGTTGACTGTCAGTTTTGAATGATAGTGTGAACTCCCCTTAAAATAATAAGCTCAGTGGAACTATTTTTTGATGATAGTGAAGAAGATATAGTTAATGTAGCATCTATCAGACGACACTTAAGAGAGAAATCTAATCCTTTAGAATTGCCATCAGTATTGTGAGTTTGTTTGGTTTCCAACATTCTTCAACATAATTGTTATTTTTTTAGATCAACAGCAATACAGCCACTACTTAGAGTGTGTGCTGCTTAAGGTGTTTTGCAGAAGGAAGCTTTCAAAAATCTCATGGCAATGACTTTATCCTCGGGATGGCTCAACCCACATTGTCAAAGGTATTAAGCAAAGTTCTGGAGTTAATAGGGGAAAAACTGTGTACAATTTGGATAGTTTGCAAAATAACAGAAGAGGAAAAGCGTCAAAATAACAATTATTTTTATTCAAAAACAAATTTCCCGGGCGTTGTCGGATGTATTGACGGAACACACGTACATATAATGGGGCCAAAGGAAGATGTTCGCCATTTATATCTGAATAGAAAAGTTTTTAGTTTAAACGTTTAGTTGGCAAGTACGTTGTCATTTTCTACTTCATTTTGAGGTTTTTCATTTTCTACCTCAGCAGATTGTCCAATTTCACTGTTATTATCATCCCATGTTTCTTCAATTCCGTAGATCGCACCTGCAGGATTTGAAACCATATTAATTAGCAGTAAGTCTGCTACCGCTTGCTCCATCGACGACAAAGATATTTCTTGTGATGGTCCACCTCCTGTAGCTGTAATGTTCTTATTTTAAGAATTTTATTTTCTTTTGTTTGGATTCAAAATGAGTCCATACTCTGTTCCATTCATCTGGTTTGCGCACACAACTATTTAATTGCTCCACAACATCCTTTCACACCTCATCAAAAGTGGTTTTAGTTTCGCCAAAAAGTCTGACTCCACGAGCTACGTTTCGGTGGGCTTCCATATTTTTTTAAGCAGCATTTCAAATTGCTGTTTTGTAGTAATTTTTCATTTCTTCGTTTTTATTCGTTTGCAAAAATGAATTTTATGGCGACAGAATTTGACGTCGTCGGGCGACTTTTGCCATACGTAATGGAAAAATTGCAACTGGCAACGCGACACGACTCGCGTCGCAATACGGAATCGACCCATAAGAAACCCCAATTGGTTATTACATATTTATTAATTTTAAAGCCAAACCATATAGCAAATTAACGCTAAAAATGTAGAGAATTGAAACTACTCTGGAAAATATTCTTTTTTTATTTATTTTTATTTATTTCATTTCTCATATGCCCAGTCTTTCGACCTTACGGCTGTATACTACAGTGCAATATTAAAAAAAAACAAATTTAAAATTATAATAAGAAAGTATCCTAAATATAATAAGGGAGGGATGTATAAACTACCCCCAAAACAACAATTACTATGTATAAAAAGGGGATATAATATAAATAAAAATTATATAATAGCAAGCATTTTGATTAATTGAATTTTGAAACTTCAGGAAGGGAAGGGATATTAAACTACTCGAAAAAGAAATACAATTTTTTGTATAAAACTAATATAAATAAAATAAAAAAATAAAATTATTATTAAAATATTTTGATTTAATGGTATTACAAAAACAAAATGTATTATAAAAAATGTATTATTCAAGTAATGTAAGAATTGGAACTACTCGAAAAAAAGAAGCATGAATTAAAAAAAATTTAAATAGTTATATATTAGCACAATTAAGCAATATGGGCAATATTCCACATTAAAAAATGATTAAGAGTTATTAGACTCAAAGTAGTCTACCAAGTTCCACCGGAACCTGAGCACAGAGTAATTGAAAGATCTTAGGGGCAATGACAGCACATTATATGTCCGAGCAACTCTAACAAGAAATGATCGCTCAAAAAACGGGGTAAGCATTGGGATTCGCAGCTGAGGGTTACGTATAGAACTGTTAAATCAAAACAAATTTGTTAAATACAGTGGAGTCTGCTGTTTAAAGCATTTATAAAACAGGATTAAAGATCGCAGCTTTATAGAATCTCGAAAAGTGCAGTCCAAGAAATCCACTACAAACGGTGTAATATGTTCTCTATTCCTAACTGGATAAATGAACCTTACTATATTAAATACAGTCTGAAGCTTTTTCACAATATAGCCAAAAGTCCCTGAAAAAACTTCAGTGCCATATAGAATCACTGGCATTATTAAAGCCCGAACAAGGTATTTCTTCATTACCAGCGAAAGAGATAGCTCAGTGTTATACAGCTCTCTTAGCATGAAATTCACTTTGGAGACTAATACCCTAGACAGACGGCAGAGTTAATTTGCATTAAAAATGTCCTAATTTGAATTAATTTTTCACCCTGACAGACCATAATATCTGCATTTATGAAACAGCTGTTTGTGTTGTTTGTTTGTACCCAGCAGACCATTTCATAAAGCTTTACAAAAGTTCGCCAAAATATGCGAAACAAATATACTTTCTACCATTGAATTTTTCACCACGATAATGCAAAAATAAATTTAATTTATTCGCGATATTTTTGAGACCTTTCAATATTTTAAAAATATTGCAAAACTTAAAAAAAAACATTTGTAGAAGATATAATTTTCGATAGAATTGGTATGGTGGGTAATGAAAATTGTTGTGAAAATTAAAATTTTAAAAAGAGATTTGTTAGAAGGCATGAAAAACGATTAGCTGCTATTCTATTCGAGAAAGACCACTACTTATTTGAAAGAAAGGCCAAAAATTTCTGATTTGTTTTCCTTTTTTATTTTCTTAAACATGGAAATTTGACAAAAGACAATTGATTTTCAATGCAAATTGTATCTCAGAGCATGAATATGCTCTCTCTCCTACATGAATATGGACATGATACAATAAGAAGGTAGCAGCAACTGCCGTTTTTGGTAACATAAGATGTCAAAATTTGACATAAATTCAATGCAATTGGCACATGTTACCACCAGCTGGGCTGATAATGCTACCTTCTTATTGTATCATGAATATGGGCTCTCTTTTACAGCATTGCCATATTATATAATAATATATAATTGTTCCACAAACATCCCATAAGGAACAAGGGAGACTTCTCTCTTATCAATGAGTGCACCCCGATTCATATTAGCTCAATGATATGGGACCTACAGTTTATCGCCGAGTCCGATCGGCGTGTCTAAGACACCATTTTTGTAGAGAAGTTTTACATGGCTGAAATATGTACTCAGGAAATGTCGCCAACATTACTGAGAGGTATTTTGCCACCGTTGAAAAGTGTTTTGATGTTGCCTGGCCGGGGAATCGAACCCACGACCTTATGTGTGCAAGGCGGGTGTGCATACCATTGCACCACGGTGGCACCCAAATGCCATATTGAAATACCTAAATACAGTTTAAATTTCCTTTGATTTTGTGCATTTAGAATGTGGATAATGCAAGAAATAATTTGAATTAAGGCAGTTAATGCGAATTAACGCTGCCGTCTGTCTAGGGTATTAGTCATTGGAGAATTGAGTAATAACTTGCACCAAATCACCAACAAAAATTTTTTAAAACAATTCCAAGGCTTTTGGTAAAATTTCCTGATCACATGCTGAAATAATAGCATCGGTGTCTTCCAGATTTTGCTTCGCTTTTTTTCATTGACGTATCAAGCCGTCAGTGAGAAGAGCAAAGCATGATCTGTTACGATAACGCAAGTGCAATATCGTCATCGCTATGTGAAACAGTGGAATAAAGATTTCGAAAAAAAAAATCAGCATCAACATTTAATAATGGAGGAGATAATTTTTTTTAAAATTCGCTTCATCTACTCCAGGATCTTCATCTATAATGTAATTAGGAGGGCTTTTATGAAAGTTTCTGCCCTAATAATGAACAAGCGAATATTTATCATCAAACACAGTTTTGTTGTTTTCTAAAGTATTCTCCATCATGATTTATACACTTTTGCCAGCGCTCAAACGAATTGTTCAAGCGCTTTTTCCACTCCAGATGAGACATTTCCAAAATATTGTTCTTGAACTCTTCAACAGCATCTTCTGCCGATGAAAATCGTTGACCACGCCTTTTTTCTTAATGTACGGGAATCAAATGAAGACATTGGGTTCCAAGTCAGGGCTGTACGGCGGATGACCATCAATTCCGGTCAAAAATGCGTTGGTTTGAATCGATGTGTAAGAGCTCACATTGTCATGGTGCACAATGATTCGACTTTTCTTGTTCGTTTCTGAAGACATCAGACATCAAAGAAAAATTTTCATACTTTTGATGTGGAATTCTAGCGGCACGACGACGTCAGCCAAACATTAATATTTTGACATTTTCTGTCCACAATTTCCGTAAAATCTAATATTTTTTTACAAAATCGATCGATGAAGGACTAGATTCTGATGTTCTTGTCAAGTCCACAAAAATATATGGCAATCGGTTTAGTTTTCGAGTTGGCACAGCAAAATGTTTTTATAAAAAGGGGGGTTTCGTATACGGCCATTGCCACAAAACTTCGTGGTATTTTTCAAATTAAAAAAAGCAGATTTTATTATGTTCTTTCAGATGAAGAAAATCTAAAAAAAGTTTCGTAGTTTTCTTGGATAAAATGTATGAAATATGGATTTTAAGGCTCTCGAAGCAATCTAAAATGTTGGCTTATATCCATTTTAAAATCTTTTCATGAATTGCTTATAATTTTTACCGCACGCAGTTTTTATGATTTGCATTGCCCATTTATTAGGCCACGGCGATTTGAAAACCTTAATGGGCTCTTCGCGTTTCTGATTCCTGGGATTAAACTGAGCAAAAAAGTCCACTAGACCATAGGCCTACAGAGAAAATCGAGCCTCCCGATTTTGACTAAGTTTTTTTATGCACTTTTTTGGACATTTTGGCATATAACGGTCAAACCATTGAGATTTTCGATCCAACAGAGAGAAAAGAATTGTAGCCAAGGCAGTAACTAAGAACTCTCTAATAAATCGCAAAAGCATTGGAACGCCCCTTCCGGCAGTTTTGGCCTTGAGAAGGTCCAAACTTTTCGGAAAATGTCGATGAATGGCACTGTTTTGCAAAAGTTGACCAGAAAAATATTCAAGCGTTCTGACGCAAAATTATATCGTGATGGGATCCATGGACAACGAAAATACCAAAATAAAAAGGCCTTTGAATGTGGCCACAAGCAGGATATGGTCCTTGCAGCTTTTTTCCCATAATTTGAGCATTTATTGGGAAATTCTATGGATTTTATAAACAACCCCTTTATTAATTAGAGTTGTTTAATACTCTAGCTGTTACCATGAACAATACATAATGATTGGTACCATAAATTTGTGTATTTTGATCCTGAAGCTATGTTTTAGCCAATCTCCATTATACCTTTATGTAAGGATCGACCAAAAAAGCGCATATATAAGGGAATAATTCCTCAACCAAATAATGTTTTGAGGCCCTCAGCATCTTAACTACACTCAGAAAAATTATTTTGTTTATATTTGAAAAATCGGATGATTTGCAGATATGAGCCATTTTTCTACCCGCTTTGTTAAGAAACAAACTTTAAAAAAATACTTTTGAAGTTGCCCAACGAATATGTTTATTAGGTTTTGCATCGTATGAAACACAATTTTCTACGAGAACTAATCTAATTTAAGTATTTTGAACGAAAAACGTGAGTTTATGTAGAAAAATATAGTACGGTGTACCAACCATAGGTTAGGTTTAGGATGCGCAACTGCCGTGCTGGCAGGCACTCCACTCGGAGACCTTGAGGTCCATTGTGATCATCCTGACTATTGAAATATGTGTGCTGTAGAGATGATGATGTTGTTGTTATGTGATGAGGTGTATGATGGGTTATTTGTGTACCAACCATAGTGTAATCAAAGCCGGATTATCACAAAATGGTGTAAAACAACGTTTAACCATTCACACTTTAAACATTTTTTGAATAGAAGTGAAATTGATTGTGTACACAAAACTAATATCCTGAGTACCTCACAATATTTTTTGGTCGAGGAATAAATGCCTCATAGATGCGCTGTTTTGGCCGATCCTTTCATAAAGGATTAATTGAAACGGGCTGAAACTTGGCTCATGGATCAAAATACACAAATTTATGGGATTCCAATCATTATGATTTGATTGAGAGCTAAACAACTCTAATCAATAAAGTTTTCGTTTATAAAATCCACTGAAATGACCAATAAGTGCTAATTTACGGGAAAAGTCGCCACAAGGACAATAGCCTATTTTTGGATACTACTAAAGGGCATTTGTTTTCAAACAAACTTCAAATCTATTGGATTTAGTACTATTAACTAAAATATTTACAATTTTGATCGTAAATTCAACTAAAAATATTTTGATTGTCCTTTTTCTTCCACATTCCTATTTTTTGAACAACAAATTTTAAGACTATTTATAATGTTGGTGTAAACAGTAAATAATTTAAAACAAATTGCCAAATTTCTGTTAATATGTGTGTTCGTTTACTTACCATTTGTACAAATTGTTACTGGATGTTGTTCGTTTACTATACAGTACAATGCAAAAGACCTTAGTCGATTACAAGAAGTTGCTGGACTTGTAGAAATTTGTACAAATTATTGAGTAAACGAACACACCTAATGTTATAAAAGTAAAGAAATACAATCTGTAGGGTAAATTGTTATAACTTTTTAAACACCTTATCAAAAGAAGTCAACCTTGTTCAAATTCTTTATAATGCCTATTCCTATATTATTATTATTATTATTATTATTTGCATTACAGATCGTTTGAAACCAAACCTTACTTATGGAAGAATTGACCATACGACACAGTTGATCATATCGCCTGACGTTGCCAATAGTAACTTCAATGGAGCGTCTGATAGTATATCGCGCAGTAAAACGACATCAAGTATTACTAATGGCGATGAAAGGGAACAGTTCAAGCAACAACTGTCTAAATCATCGACCAATAAGCAAATTAAAGATACACAAAATGTAGCTAAATCCAGTCGCCATGAGAAAATGGAACGCTTGAAAAAAGACTTGAGTAGGGAAGCATGTAAGTTTGCAGAGTTCAGAGTCATATCTGGGTCATGGGCAAAGGATTCACAGATATCTGACGTGTTTGTTAACAGTGCCAGCTGGCCTCCGACTATGGACGAAATGTCAATTTATTGCCTTCGTACTATGGAAGATCGCGAATACTATGTCCGTGTTAGATTAGTGAGTCCAAGCGACTGGTTACCGACAATTCATCCTACCGTAGAAATGAGCGCAAATCTAATGAAGTTGCTTCAATTAAAGGAACTAGAGAAGGTAGTTCTCAAACCAAAGCCAATGGTTGTCAATTTTGTTGAAAAAATAGAATTGTTTGCGAACAAGAAAACACATTATAAAGTGGTCGAGAATGCCTTCAAACGTTTTGTAAGGGAGAAAACCGATAAAAGTCCCCTTTTATTAAACCAAAATGAGATAGTACGCTTAGAAGAAGACCTTATAGTTACGGTCGGGATACTGCCAGAACATTTCCATTACTGTGCAGTCGATTCGCAATTCTTAAAGGAAAGTAAAATTTATGCTGCAGATGTGGTGCGCAATGTTGACGATATCATTTCCGTAAGTCCCCCTGCTGCGTCGCCGCTTTTCTCCAAAGACATTATAAAGCTACGTGATTTTGATTTAAAAGTTGAGGACTTAATAAGCGAATTGAGGAGTAGCCTTTGTTTGGATTCCAGAAATTCGGTTTTGAGACAGGCAAATGTTTTATTGACAGGTAATATGTTCCGATATCCAGCAATGTTACAAAAATAACTCATTTGATATTTACAGGTCCATCGGGTGCAGGGAAAACTGTGCTTGTTGAACGTATTCTTAATGAGCTAGTACGCAAACCTTATTTCTGCCATTTTGAAATATTTAACTGTACGCGAAATAAAGGACGGAAGGTAAGGATGAAAGGGGATACAGTTTTAGACAGCTTCATGATATTTTTTCTGGTTTGCCAACAGGCCGAGTCTGTGCAGAAGGATTTGCGTACGATTTTTACAACTTGCTTACAAAATGCTCCGTCGATTGTCGTTTTGGAAAATCTAGATGTTTTGGCACATGCATCGAATGACCAGGCTACACAAGACAGCGAATACTTCAATAGAATAGCCGATGTCGTCCATCAACTTGTTGTTCAATATACGACATATCATCCAATTGCCGTCATAGCTACTGCAAACGAAGTTCATTCTCTCAACAAACGTTTGCATTCACCACGTGGTCGCCACCTATTTCAGACTATTGTAAAACTACCGGGTTTAGAAAGAAACGATCGAGAAGTAGTACTCAAGGAGCTGTGCAGTCATATTGAAAGCGATCAACTTGATTTTGAGAGATATGCGCTCCTAACAGAAGGATACAACAAAGGAGATTTAGTGCAATTCATTGAACGAGCTATATTTTATGCATATCGACTAAGTAAGAGTGTGTCGTCTTTTTAGCTTTTTAATATATGCACCTACATAATTCATCAATATTTTGAAGGTAAAAGTCGTCCAGTTCTTTTAAACGAACATTTGAAAAAGTCTTTGGAAAATACCAATTCATACTGCCTTAAGGGGATAGAGAACCATCAGTCTATAGATCAAAACTCCGATGTAAATGATGCAAGTGACGAAAATAAAGTACATGGTTTAGATTCGGTTACATCAGTACTTGAAGAGGTTCTGATGTGGCCATCACGAGTGAGTAATTAATAGCATAACCAAATGGACATAAAATTAAGTGTTATAAATGTTTTAGTATCCCAAAATATTCAACATGTCACCGTTGCGTAACCAAGCCGGCGTCCTTCTTTATGGGCCTCCTGGCACTGGCAAAACGTTTTTAGTGTCAAAACTAGCTAAAAAGTGGAATCTTCGTACAATATCTGTAAAGGGACCGGAATTACTAGCGAAATATATTGGACAAAGTGAGGAGAATGTTCGGAATTTATTCAATCGGTAAGTAAATTAGACATTTTTAGTTTATGAGTTCGCCATTGGTGACTATGTTTCGTCCAAAATACATATTTCATGAGCAACAAATACAAAGGGGATGCCTGGTTAGCTGCATTTGTTTTGCTAAATAATTTTTATTAATCTAAAATATAAATTGTTAGATGGGCTTATTGTGACCTGTTTATCGATACATAGTCGGCGACAAAGGGAACTTATGGAGTTGTTTGGTGACAACTAAAACTATAGTCTTCCCCATGGTTCAATTATTAGATAATGATTGTACCATGGTCTTCCCTACTTCCGCCAGCAACTAATCAATTGAATATCCACTGTAAAACATTTTGTGGTTTTCAAATGTTTCAATAAAACAAAATATGGACGTTAGCTGAAACAACACATAAAGATGTAAAATTCTGTAGCCCAACAATAAAAAAACGCCAACAACAATAATAGGCATCAACACGGCCTTCGTTGATCAATGCATAAAGCGAAAACAGCAAACAATCAAATAATATGGAATTATTAGTTTTCCTTCTGTTGCGAAAGTGCCTATGCACACAATTTTAGCTGGAGATGTCACTTGACCCCTAGAAACCCTAAGTGCCAAATTATAGCCAATTCGACCGGAACATGTAGCTAAAAACTTCAAAATACCGGAGATCGGACGGTACCGCTATTTGGGGGCTAAAAGAAAACGTAGACCTATGCCCATAATTTATGGTGGTTAAGTTTCTTGATCATTGGAAAACCTAAATGTCAAGTTATAGGTAATTCGGTTTGAAAATGTAGCTAAAACCGTCAAAATAGGTGATACCGCTATATGGGGGCTGTAGCAAACCGTGGACTTATGACCATAATTTTTGGTGGAGCAGTTTCTTGCTCACTGGGAAATTATAGCTAATTCAGTCTGAAAATGTGGCTAATAACGTCAAAATATCTGAAATCGGGTGGTACCGTTATATGGGGGCTATACCAAACCGTGGACCGATATAGCTCATCTTCGAACTTGATCTAAGTTCAGACCAAAAACACATGTGTACAAAATTTCAGTCCTGTAGCTCAACTCATTCGTAAGATAGCGTGATTATTTTTTTATTATTTTTCAGCGTTACAGTAACTAGTTCCACTTCTGACCCCTAACAGTGCAATCAACTGTAAACTTTAACATGGGGATGTCATAGGAGGTAACCAATTGACACACTATGCATTACCTGTAGGTGGTATTGTACTAGTTCCAGGTTTACAGTCATATACCAGTTTATTTATAAAAAAAGTGGTGGGAAGTAGTCACAACTGACGCTTTGTTGTTTACTTGGGGATATATAGGTGTCAATTGGTTCCCTTAGCATTACTTATGGGTCAATTGTGAACTAGTACAACTTACCTCTAGTTTAGGACTATTTAAATTGCGACAATTGGAATTGCTAGCGGGTAGAGAGAAGAAGAGGGCGATTTGCATATTTCCTTTGTATTCCTTTTTTATACCAGAACAATATGAATAATATGTACGAAGATATTCAGTCCATCAACACTAGCTTCTGTTATTGGATGCTTCATTTATATTAAAGTCATGAAGAAAATGTAAATGTGAATTATTTATACAACTCGTCGTTTAAGTTAAGTTAATTAAGTCGCAACTGACGCCTCCTCGTTTACTTGGGGATAAAAAGATGACAATTGGTTCTCTTCGCATTACTTAGGGGCCAATATTTGTACTAGTACTGATTTGAACTAGTTCTGGACTACTTAAATTGCGACAATTGGAATTTTCGTCGCAAGCGGGTAGTTTGTGTTTTGGTATTGTCAGATGCTCTCAAAGAGGCACCTGCCACATCAAGAAGATCTGAAATCGACTCACACGATATTGATATGACAAGCTAATCTGTCATGGTATGCGCTATGGAGTTGGCATTTGAAATCGGGTGGATTTCGTAAATATAAACGTACACAATCCATCTCAATTACTGATATGAATAACTTTAAGATTATTCAATGGAATATTAAAGGTTTGATCAATAATTATATTGATCTTTAACATTTAATAAACGATTATAATCCGGATTTTTTTTATCCATACAAGAAACTCATATACCATATAACGGAAATCCAATTGCGCCATCCCCATTTACTTGTTATTCAACAAACCATCCGAATAACAGAACTGCTAAGAGCGGTATCGCAGTTTTTTGATTAAAAAACCACATACTTCACAAACAAATTACAAACAACTCGAAAATCTTGAACATTTCAGTTGAGGTTATATCGTCACCATAAATGCCGGAAGACGTAACCCACAAAAATAAAACTTTACAAGAGAAGCAAAAAACAATTTTTAGTATCGTGTTTTAAGACAGAGAAGAAATATATTTTTGAAAAAAAAAATAATTTTTTTTTCCAGAATGTTAGAAGCTGTGTGGGTGTTGTATCCTTCATTATCTTTATCGAAATCCCTCTCTGTTATACTTGTATTTTACTGTCATCAATGTTTGTCATTATACACTCATTTATCAATACCTTCTTTATTGTAAACCGTAATCTTAGGTTTTACATAGAAGCCATTTCTTCGATATTAACTCCTTCTTGTTATAACCTTCAACAGTGTCACACGTATTATTTCCTTTAGTTTGTAATGTTTCATTAATAAAGTGATTTTAATATTAAACAATGATCGACCACGCGTCTTCTTATTTAATTATGTCGTAGTACAGACATAACAATTGGCGACGAGGATGAAATAAGAAAAAAAAATCAATTAAAATTTCAACATTTCAAATTATCACGCCAATAACAATTGGCGATGAGGATCAAATAGAAAAATCAATTCAATTTTCAACAACAAAATGATCAAGCCAACAACAATTTAAACGAGGATGGATTAAGAAAAAATTCAAGCAGAATTTCAGCTATCGAATTATCAAGATAAAAAAAAAAATCAAGACAACAATTGGCATAATTACGTCAACTCATAAAAAACAATTGGTACGAGGATAAACTAGTGCAAAACAACATTTTCCAACAATACAAGAAGATCAAGAAAATAATCAATTTCAAAATGGCCGACGAACAAATGAAAAAGTTACTTGAAGCCATAACCTCAATGACTGCTGCATTGGCACAGCAGCAAGCTACATTCAGTACGAGCATCAACATCATTTCAAATTTCGAACCATTTAACCCAAAAGTGGAAACATTTCAATTGTATAAAGAAAGGCTAGAAATTCATTTTCAAATAAAAAACGTTTTCGACAACAAGGAGCTTTGTGCAAAGCTACTCTTGCAATACATTGGAACGGAAAATTATTCAACCATTTCAACATTGGCCGCACCAAAAACTGTTTCGGAACTGAAGTATGAAGAAATTATTGAACTCCTCGATCAACATTATAGTCAAAAAAGGAACATTCTTGTGGAGCAACACAGGTTTTTATCAGAAGTGCAATACGAAAATCAATCAATTGCCGAATTTGTGACAACATTGCAAAAAAGAGCCGCTACGTGCGAATTTGTGTGTATGTGTAAGAAGTTTGTCACTGATTTCTTTTCCAGGGCACAATTCATCAGAGGTCTACGTGACAACAACATTCGAGAGCAATTACTTCAAAAGCCGGACGAATCATTTCAACAAATTGTGGAAAAAGCTAAAGTGCTGGAAGCTGCTAAAATGAACAACAATGTAATATCAAATAATTCAACAAGTGATGTAAATTTTGTGCGCCAAACATCAAACGGTTATCACAGGTGCGGTAACCGACTTCAAAATAATCGATCAACGATATCAACAATCAATAACCTCAACTACTGTGAATTGGGCATCCAAGGTATGTGTTTACGTTGTGGTAAAAGCAACCATCTATCGAACAAGTGCAGAATCGACAAAAACAAATTGTGGTGCTCTATATGCAATAGAATAGGGCATGTGAAAAAAGTATGCATAAAAACAAAATTGCAACAGCAAAAACGACAACCATGCAAAACGTCATATTTGGAATCGTGTTCATCAGAAGAAAATGGTGTAAATCAAATTATCGATGTCTACAACAACAATGCTGTGATAGTGACTCCAGAAATCGGCGGTAGTAAATGTGAAGAAGAGAAGAAAGAAAATATCACAAAGGAACGAAAAATAAAATATCAAACAAAAACAAAGCCTATTGCAACAAAAGATCAAAAAGTTCCTCTAAGAACAAAAATACCACCAGATTTCAGTGCAATTCAGAGCAAAAAACATCAAGAAAAACAACAACCTGCAGTTTATCAAATTAGCGTGGGAGAAAGGGTGCAGATCAAATGCTACGCGCAACACAAACAAAAATGGAAATCGGGAGTCGTGCAGTATAAAATATCAAATTCCCATTGTTACATCAAATTGGGTAATGGGTATGTAATCAAACGCCACATCAATCACATATACAAAACGTGTGTGCCACAGCAGAGCAAAACTACTTCTGACACACTCTTTTCCCACAACGAACGTCAACAAATGGAACAACCACTAACACAGCGTCATCAAGTGTCCACTACGAATCGAGACTCATTACATCAAAAGCCATCTAGGCCCACATTGGCTCAAAGAAATTCCAGGTCGAATCAAAACGAAATATTTACTGAAGATAAACAGCCATCTATGTCCACATTGGCTCAAACGACACAACCGAATCAAGAACAACATTCAACAATGCCTAAACCACTTAGAAGAGCTGCCCGTATCAGAAGACCACTCCACATTTAAGCGGCCATGTCTTTTATTAGCGTGGGAGATTGTTGTATCCTTCATTATCTTTATCGAAATCCCTATCTGTTATACTTGTATTTTACTGTCATCAATGTTTGTCATTATACACTCATTTATCAATACCTTCTTTATTGTAAACCGTAATCTTAGGTTTTACATAGAAGCCATTTCTTCGATATTAACTCCTTCTTGTTATAACCTTCAACAGTGTCACACGTATTATTTCCTTTAGTTTGTAATGTTTTATTAATAAAGTGATTTTAATATTAAACAATGATCGACCACGCGTCTTCTTATTTAATTATGTCGTAGTACAGACATAACAGTGGGTTACGTCTTTTGGTATTGTATTTTTCTGAAATGCTAAAAGACGTAACCCACAATTTCTTGAGTATACATTTGAAGAAACTAGTATAAATGACAAATTATAAACGAAGTAGAAATGGTTTATTGGCCTACGCGGTTAAGCGAACTTTAAACTAGCAATCTGACGGTGTTGGGTTCAATTCCCAGTCTTAACGTTGATATTTCAATGGACCACAATTAGGTGAATTGTCTATTCCAACCATCACTATAATTACTTATAATTTCAATTGTATTAGACGATATTAAATCTGGAATATTATATTTAATTTAATTTAATTTTTATTTGACAAACACAGTAACCTAGCCCATAGGGCCATGAGCGGTTCCAAAAACAGCTATACAATAACTACTCTCAGATACTTATATCTAACAATATTTCTTAGCATATCATGAATAGAATTAAACATAAATAAAAGCAAAAGCATGTAAATTAAGAAATGAAAATATATAACAAAATAATCATTAATAGAATCAGCTATGCAACAATATATCATTACAAACTAAGACAACATTTATGAACGCTGTATTTGATTACAATTAAAATGAGCACATAATTTATTCTTGTAACATTTTAAGGAGGAATTAAATGTCTTGAGACATGGTGGCAGATTGTTATAAACACGCGAAATTCTAACATAAAACGATTTTTCCAAAAAAGGAGTCAACTGCGGAACAATTATCTGTTTGTTCCTCTCAGAACGAGAAAACGTGAACAGACTCAACACACATAAAGGGGTCTTCAACTTAAAAACCTTATAGAAGAATAACATAGACCGCAAACTCAAAAAATTTTCAAACGTGCAGCCAAGAAACTCTTTCACATAAGGAGAAATATGATCACTACGTTTAACACAGAAAACATATCTCATAACACTATGAAACAATAGTTGCAGCTTACGCAAAACAAAACCATAACTACCCCCGAAAATCTCAGCACAATACAAAAAGTGAGGCATCTAGACAGAACTAAGTCCAAACAGTACAACTTTCTTAAAACAAAGAATTCACATGCACATCAAACACTAAACCACTATCAAGAAACAAACCAAGACATTTCATCGAGCTTACAACATTTATAGTAGTACTATAGATGGAAACACTAATTGAATCCTCTTGCAAGTTTCCAAAAAACATCACTTTAGTCTTCCGAGTATTCACTGAGAGCCCGTTACAAGACAACCAAGTAACCAACATATTGACATTGAAATCAATTGACGACTGCAGAACATCCAAAAACATATATTCTCCTTTAAACAAAATTTGGACATCATCATTTATTGTTGTATTTAAGTCAATTTATGTACAAAATATAGTTCATATAAATTAAGTGGTATGTAACAGTTTAAATGTAACTTTTAATTGTCATAAGGAATGTTGTCATTATAGTAATGACAATCACTTGGAATTAAGCGTTTTAAGTCTTGCAGGTGTTGAAATTTCTTTTTTCATCTGAGGAGGATCCACTGCCTCAAAATTTCCGGAACTTCTCTATGGTAGAATCTGGTAGTCGTCTTTGATATCAGTTTTAAAAAAGATTATACTGCTAGGATCAAAAGCCAATGCTCGCAGTGATTGTAGGATCTCCTGTCTTTTTTTATAAGTAAGCTAATACAGAAAATTTGCGTTTTTCTCTGGACCTATTGATTACTATAATCAGTTGATCTCTATTGCAAACTACAGCCTAATCGTATTCGTCTTTAAGGAATACATCTTTGTACTAGAACGACGTGAATTTTTAGGATATACGCGTTTTCGTATCAACGCCTCAAATTTTGAATATTTCGGTTCGTTCTTTCTCTTGGAAAAATGAACAATACCGGTTAACATATTGTTTTCCATGTGTGCGTTTTAGATGTTTATTTAAATCCGGACATAGGTCTTCTGTCATCATCTTCAGTTATTTCAATTATTGATTTTTTTTCTGTAAGACCAGAAAAAAACCGTCTTGAGACGTCGTCAACTTAGAGTCAAATTACACATATGGATAAATAAGCCGAGTAAGAGACAAAACGGTTAAAGTAACTACACCATGTGATAGGTATTTCCATAAGCTTTGTACTGCTGTTTAGTTTTGAAATAATGTGGGTTACTCCTTTTGTGTTCTATGAAAATTACAGTATGCTGTTACGTCTATTGGCAGGGAGACTTCTCTCATATCAATGAGTGCACCCCGATTCATATTAGCTCAATGATATGGGACCTACTGTTTATCGACGAGTCCGAGACACCACTTGTAGAGTAGTTTTACATGGCTGAAATACTCAAGAAATGTCGCCAACATTACTGAGGGGTATTTTCAGTTGAGGTTCCTCTGAACATAAAATTTACGATTGTTTCTGTATACATCAACCCGAATGAAAGATTTTCACTTTCCGACATCTCAGATCTTTTTCGCAATATACATACACCTATAGTATTCGTTGGTGATGTCAACAGCTGGAACGTCATTTGGGGATCAAACACGACTAACCCTCGGGGTAATATTATAGGAAACGCCCTCAATATTCAAAATTTATGCGTGATCAACGATGGAAAACCTACACATTTGTCAACATTTGGAACACACACCAGTATAGATATATCGTGCTGCTCTTCATCCATATTATCATTGGCTAGTAGTCACTCACTAGACGACTTATATGGTAGTGACCACTTTCCCACAGCTACCAATATCTTGTTGGGTACCTCTTTCATAAAATCGAATCCAGCAATCAACTAATACAATATAAAAAAGGCAAATTAGGACTCTTATAAAATTGATGTCGATAAGGTATTGGACACAAAAAATCTTAAAGGTAACCCAAATAAAGTCAATGCGATCTTCACAAAAGCCATTCACGTAGCTTGTAAAAAAACATTCCAATATCTAAAAGTATGCCAAGAAAGACTGTCCCTTGGTGGAATAAAGAATTGGACACGCTACGCAAACACAAGATGCGTTCTAATCGGACATTTAGGAATGCATCCTCTGCGGGGAATTTAGGGGTCGATTATGGATATCAACTCAACTGTAGTTACATTGCCAGATGAGAAAATCATACAATTAAAATAACTGAAACGACAGAAAGTTTTGTCAAATTCATTCAATGTCAGTGTTTTGATCCTTAAGCTATTAATTTAATTGTAAAAAAATTATGAATTTCAATGAGGAAATGGAATTTTTTATTTTTAAATTTGCTTTCGGCAACGCAACTGGAATTGGGTTGCTATCCATAATCGACCCATTAAAAACATACAAAAAATCGAATGCAAAATTTAGGTTTGAATCCAAAAAAGCAAAAGCGTTATGATTTTACAATTTCACCAAAACCATAAGCCGTGATCTTCCCCTAAATTTTGTGTAACAAACGATTAAGTATAGTACACATTGACAAGCAAAACTGACAGTCATCGAGGTCTATTTCGGCTAAAGCCTAATTAAAAAATTTCTTTTATAATCTCTAAATAATACCGTAAATATTGTATTTCAAACGTTTTTAGCTAAATAAAAGTTGTTATTTGCCGGAAAATTGTCCTTAAAGTACGTTGACTGTCAGTTTTGACTGTTAGTGTGTACTTTCCTTTAATCGATTGACCAAAAAATGAATCATCTAACAACAATTTTTCCAGTGATTTTTGTTCAGCCAAATCAAGAATTCCCTTCACATTTTTGAATACCGCTTCAAATAAACAAGCATCTACAATTGAATGAAAAATCAAATTCTCCGAACTTTTACTGGCTATGAAAAAGGTCAAAGGGAACACGCCGGGACGGGACAATATATCGTATCCGATGTTACTAAACTTGTCCGATAAATGCAAACAAAATTTTTTACAACGAAATCTTCGAAAGTGGCATAATTCCTCACAAGTGAAAGGCAGCCACAATTGTCCCAATACCTAAACCAAACAAAACAAAAACAGATTTCTCTGCGTATCGACCAATATCTCTGCTATCTTGCTTCTCAAAACTGTTAGAACGCATAATCGTCAATCGATTATCAGGGTTCCTAAGTTCTCGCAAACTCATTGCAATTAACCAGTTGCTTACAAATCACAACAAGTCTGCACATACGTACTTTTGCACATTGATTCTTATGCATCCAAAGCCCGTTCTACAAAAATCCATGCAAGCGTACTGTCAACAGATTTTGAAAAAGCATTTGATCGCATAGGAATGAATACATGTTATCTTATTATCCTTAGTGTCATGTGGAGTTGGCTACAAAATCTTAAACTTTATCAAATCTGTTTAACAGGACGCCATTTTCGAATCGCTGACGATTTATATATTTTGAATTCTCAGAAGGACAATACCACTACCAACAACCGGTTCTCCGGCATCATATCTGACACCAACACATGGTCCAGGACTTCTGGTGCCAAAATATCTTTCGCAAAGTCGTCAATTCTTCATATCTGTCGTAAACACAATTGTTCTCCCACAGAAATATTGGTAAATGGATTTAATATACCATACGTCAATAAACTTAAAATTATGATATTTTTTATTTATTTATTTATTTCATCTACCGAGCTATGCTCTCACAGATTACATTGGGCATTGTATTCCAAAAAAATTATCGATGGTGTGAGCACATACTAAAGTTGAAAAAAGACTTGAAACCGAGGGCCAACATCATCAAACACCTCTCATCAAGAAGTTTCGTCCACGTGAATACTCTTATATACTTGGTAAAGACTCTGGTTTTAAGAAAATTGACTACGGCTTATATTTATTCGGCACTAACTTAACATTCAAACATCAAAACTGTATACCATGACAGCATCAGAGCAAGTTTGTACGCGTACAGAACGACACCCGTAACTACATTACTTACTTAACCTCTCTAGAGGATAGATACCATGAGTGTATAAATCTATTATTGCCAAAAATCCTATCTTCCAAATCCACGCTTATCGATACCGATGTTTCGAAAATTTTGAGGGCGAAAAGAAAACCTAAAACACCATCAGCCATTTATCACTGTCTAACAAACAATGCACTCAATATAAAAAATCCCGTTTGGTCTTTGTCAGACAAGGTTTGTGACATATCTCTCAGCACTCTAGGCAAAAGTATAACTCAAAATTTAATATACTCCCAACATTTTCAAAATTTCTCATCTGAGCATTCTGTAGTGCGATTCTCTAAAACGTTACCGACAAAAATCGGTAAAATTAAAATGCTTATAATTTCGGTAATTAACGATATTATTCGGTAAGTTAACGACCAATAAAAACCAGTCGTAAAGTTCTACCGACAGCAAGTTGTCAACTTTTATTTGAACTTTTCATTAATAATTATTCGTTTTAAAGGTACCGATTTTTGTCGGTAACTCAAAAAATTAGAGAATCGCACTACTGATTGGCAATTTCTATACACTGATGCTTCGAAAACAAACTCAGTTTCGTCATATGCTGTTGTTGAAGTTGAGGGAAACGTTTTAAAAACCAAAAAACTCATAGATATTGCTTCCACTTTCACAGCAGGGGCAGCAGAGATAATTAAAGCCATCAACTACGCAATATCAACCAAACAAGATACTGTTATTTGTTATGATAGTTTATCAGTAATTAAAGCTGTTTCCAATTTATCAAATATTAAATGGATTTAATTAATACGGGATGTATTATCTGAAAATAACAAAATAAAATTAGATTGGAAACCTGGGCATGGGCAAGCAGCTAAGAATGGATGCACAGCGCCACTAGTATATGACACAATTGCGGAAAAATGGTTTTGAGAGCTCATATTAAAACCGAGCTCCTCAATATTATATCTATACAGACATAACCATTACAACCACGTTGATCCAAAATGCATATATCCCACAAATTTGGATAAAAAGAAGATAAGAATATTGTCCAGACTACGTATGGGACATACTATCTCCACCTTATTAACAAAGACATCAACAACACTTAACCCAAGTGCGGAAATATCTTTCTAGTTGATCACATTTTACAATATTGCAACCGACTTTCGCATTTTCACCGCACCTAACTTAACAACCAAGGACTGGATATCCTGAAATCACCGACATCTGCCAACACTGATGCAATCTATAATTTCATATCAAAATCCAACTTTATACTCCGAACTAATTGGCCACAGTAGCCAATGCTATATCTTGTCTTTTAATAACATTGTAATAAATAAATAAATAAATAAATAAACAAATAAATAAACAAATAAATAAATAAATAAATAAATAAATAATAAATAAATAAATAAAAAATAAATAATATTTTCATAATAAATAATGTAAATGTACATTTAATTTCTTTGGTGGCCCATAGTGAAATTTTTGAAGAAGAATATTTTCGTCTTTGACGTCATCTCTATAAAATTATGTTTTGCGGGACAATTTTGAATAAACTCCGATAAAGTCCGACTTTAACCCTTAAACGTGTTTTTAATTTTTATAGATTTCTGGCGATTAGATAAGATATACAGATTTGGTGTATTCTGAGATCTATAGTAACATTTTATGACGAACTATTTTGTAGAATATTTGGATTTAATATGATCACATTTTAAAGGAGTTTTTGAAAGATTTTCGAAAAAAAGGACCAAAAAGACCCCTTTGATGAACCGCATGAGGGTCTCTATAAAGTTGCCAAAGACACTATATACCTGAAATGCAAGGATTCCATAATATCTTAACTCGAATACTTCGAAAAAACTAGAAATGGGCGGAATTTGACCCGCCTACTTTGGTTACTTTCCAATGTAAACTTTAAAAACGCCTATACACGTGTCTCACATTTTAGCTCTACTTTCATAATATATAAGATTTTTCCCATCATTTTGAAAAAAATTTAATTTTGTTGCACAGTGTTCTCCTTCAAATGAATTCATCAGTCACATTTAGCATTGAGCTTGTGTCGTCATAAAGAGTGAAAGAGTTCTGCGATTAAGCTGCATTGCCTTACAATAATATATGTGTACATACTATAAAATAAACTGGATAATATAGGCTGACTTCATAAATGCAATACTTACATTGCAAATATTGACAAGATCATAAAAATGACGAATGTGTGAATGTGTCAAAAAAGAGACATATATTATTATAATTAGATTACTAGAGTATCCCCTTTGGGACAGTGTAATGTTACCATAGTGTTTAATTATCTATTTGTTTATTAATAGAAATGTTATTGTTAACCTTTTGAACTCAGTAAACATCTAAAAAAAGAGACATGTCATTTTACTGCATTTATGAACGCACACATTGCTACACTTTGCTTATTTTTTGTAAAATTCGATTTTTTTTGGAAATAAATTTATTCCATTATATAATTACCACAAATCCGCCATTTCTAAATGTCTCTTCTGTATTTTTCTTGTTTTCTTCTAAAGAAATGTCAATTGTTGTGAGCACAAGTGGTGACACTGCACAAATTTAGGAATTGCTGCGCAAGGTGACGTATCGCGTGACATTTATAAAGTCGCGACGATGTCTATAAAAAGACATACTGCTTTTATGAAGTCATTACGATGTCATTGGAAGCATCATACTGCATTTATGAAGTCAGCCATAATCATTACATAGTTTTTATATACTTTTAATTTTCTGTTTTATTATCTACATTTTTATATTGTGTTATTTTATATTATGATATAGTGAAAAATTGTGCAAAAACACTACCTCTTTCTTTAGAATCTGGTTAGCTGCATTGACAATTACCAAATCAAGCAGTAGTAACAATATATTACCTATTATATCTCATTGCAGAGCTCGGAGTGCAAAGCCATGTGTGCTTTTCTTTGATGAATTTGACAGCTTAGCGCCCAAACGTGGCCATGATTCTACGGGAGTAACTGATCGTGTTGTAAATCAGTTGCTAACCGAACTTGATGGCGTTGAAGGTTTACAAGGTGTTACGGTAATAGCGGCAACATCTCGGCCCGAATTATTGGATCCTGCACTGCTTCGTTCAGGGCGTATAGACCGGTTAGTCGAATGTCCTCTTCCAGACATTTCGGCAAGAATATCGATTTTCGAGTCTTTGTCCACGACTCTATGTCTCGATGAGACTGTAGATTTTGCTTACTTTGCCGAAAGAACCGAAAATTATACTGGTGCTGATATACAGAGTGTCCTGACGTCTGCGAATATGATTGCTGTAAAAGAAGCCATCGATAATTTCGGTCGCGAGGTATGTACCTTAATATATTTTTTACTTTGAAGAAGCATATTTTTGCTACTGCAGTAAAAATGTCCTCAAAATGAATTTAATATGTGTCGCTATAAACATTTCCCTCGATTCACAATAATCATCACATCGCATTCGTGGTGTTTGCCAAAGAAAAATGTCCTTCCTCAGTAAAATTTAGTGGAAGTGGTTCCATGCGATGACATGGTAAAAATTAAAGAAAAAATTAAAGAGATAGCCCAATTTTTCAGCAAACTGGTAATGCAGAAGGTAGAGCTTCATTAAAAAATCGATATTTTTAAACTGACTAGGCTAGATCGAGCATAAACTTTTTGGAGATTATTTGCCTCATACGTAGTCAACAGAATTCTATGTAAATGTTCCATCTGTATTTATAAGTTTGGATAAATTTATATATAATAGTCATACATAGCCAAAAAATAGTTTTATCGATTTCATTAGTGAGCAAAAAAGTTTGCCTTTTTACTTTTTATACTAATACCCCAAGTACAATTTGAATACAATCAAAAATATTAGTAATCCTTATCGATCATATGCACGTATCTACGTGTATGTATGTACATTCAATATGTACCTATTGTTGTAAAGGAAACACACATTAAACAAACAATCATAGTATTGTTCGATAACAATTAGTTAGGAAGTTGTCTGACATTTTTTATTTGGTTCGTGACAGGATTATTGAACTATTCAAAGTGTCCTTTTGCATTAAGCGACGGATACAATTTTCCACCGAATAATCTTTATCACTGTATGGTTCCAACGAAATTATCTTTATTATGCGGGTAAAGTGATATCCCAATAGTCTCTGTGTTATCTCAAGTCCTATTCGGATTAGAACGTTTTACACACAGAATTTGTAAAACCAAAAGAAGAAATAAGTCACGTAACGGATATTTGTTATTGATATTCAGCGAACGTACACGCAACACAAACAAAGAACCAAAACTAAGCATTGAGTACAGAATAAAAGACAAGAAGACACTGGGAAACAATGAAGATCGCAGAGCAGACGACGGGTACCTGTTGGTTAGAGTGAAGCGATTGCAGAAGGTAAACAAACATTTTAAAATATGCCTAAATTATGAAAAATCTGGGAAATACGTGTGGCGATAGTTTGTGTATGGAAAATGGATATTGCACACTGAAGCACCTAACAGCGGCTCCTGCATGTTTATTGGTTTTAGAACGTGGATGTGTGTTGAATGCAAGCATGCATATCTATCTGCAATGCTGTGTGCGCGCATTGTTTGTGTTATGTTCGTTGCTAGCTCACAGGTAGTAGTGCCTAATTCTTTTTGAATAGGCAGAAAGGAAAACGAATATAGAATGATATATTCCTGGCCATAAAGTATGTCTCTTGCTTAAGAGTGCTTTGATTGGTCGCTCAATCGGCAGTTAGTTTAAATATAGCATTGGTGACGATCGAGTCCGTGACTTCGTTACTGCCAACCACAAGTGTTTTTCTTGATTTGTTACCTTCTCTGCGTTTGTAGCACGACACATTGGGTAAGCTAAAGTTTGAATACTTCGATGTCGTTAGTTGCGAATGAGCGCTTAGCTGGGAAGGTATCGATCGGAAATATTGTTGTTGTTGTGGCTTAAAAGACCTAACAGATCCAATTTATAAATAAACAATGTAATTGCAACCTAATTGTGCATATTGCAATAAAAAACAAAATACAATAAAATAAAATAGAGTGAAAAGGAGATACCCAGTCAACATTACCTTTAACTAAACTAATTTGCTGCGAATAACAATTGAAAATATATATTATTAAACGCGAACTTAAAGTTTAATTAAACATTTATGTATACACCCTGCTTCATGGAATATATACTAACAACACGATAAAAAACGGCATACGGCCGACGTCGACGAATGCCTATTTTAGTGTATACCCTATTACTAAAATATCGATTTGGTGCGACAACGATTGTCCAAACTCATTATGAAGGCAGTGCACATACTATTTTGAATAAAAGTGTAGACTGCTATTGAGAAGCTACCAGTACAAATTATTAGAGAAGGAAGCCATTCTACATAAGCACTTCTACCACTGGATACGAGAAATGTCGTCATTTTAGCAGCAAACCGACTTCAAGTGCTAGATTTTATTTTTTGACGTGTGTTTAGCTTAAGCCAACGCTTGGTTTTACAATAATTGTGATCTTTCAGTCACGATGTTGAGATCGAAAAGTCGTTTATATGCGATGAACCCAATAGTTCTAATATTTGCAATAAATGCTATATTCGAAGTGAACATTGCTCATGCAAAAAGTGTCGGGTTGAACAGTCCGCCGCATTTGGGCGGAAACGAAAAGAACATTCATTTAGTGCCCGAAGTAGTGCAGTTCGAAGAAGTGAATTTCAATCAAACTCTTAACATTGTTTGCCCCTTTGAGCGATATCAGTGGTATCACAACGACACATCTTTATATGCGGATCGACGTTTGAGTATCGAGCTTCTGGATATTAAACAACAAGGCATATACAGCTGTATTTCCAAGAGAAAAGAAAGCTTAGAAAGAGCTTGGGCGAACGCAACCATATTTGTCTGTGCTATTTCCTGCAAACATGGCAACATATCTAAAGGTAGCAGTACGATGAATGGTAATGTGAAAAGCATACTACACTACCACAACTATCCGAAATTTGAGACTAATAGGTTTTTCAACAAAGTCATTAAGCAAAATGGAGACAATGTGGCATTCAATTGTATTCCACTAACACCTTCCTCCGTCAACATAACGTGGCTGTACAATAATAGTCCAATCAAAATCGACAAGACGAGGACCGTTTTCAAAAAATGGTCCCTTTCGATCACACATCTGGAGCCTTCGGATTCGGGAACATACACATGTCAGCTTTGCAACAATATTGGATGTGTTTATCGCTCAACGCAGTTGAGTGTTATTTCACGAGAAATAGAGCGACCTAAACTTGTCATTGGTGATCTTAAAAATCAATCAGTTAATGTGGACTCTAATGTTAGTTTCGAGTGCAATGTAGTGTCAGATGTTGTACCCCAAATTTTTTGGCTAAACCACAAAAAGGCAATAAATGAAACACTTAAACCGCTTGAACTGTTAAAAGATTCGACCATGAGAAGGATGGTGACACAATTCGATAAGCCACATATACTGAATCTGGGTAGTGTACAAGCAGCAGACGAAGGTTGGTACACATGTGTTGCTACCAGTTCGAGTGGTGCGGCCGTGGCGAGTGCCTATTTATCCGTAGTGTCTGAGCCTCCATACAGCACAGGAGAAGTTGATGAAAAATACGATATCTCAAGAGAAATTGTACCAACACTCAATTCTTTGAATCTGGGGCAATCAGAGAACGACGAGTCATCAGATCACGAACTTGAACCAGAGAACAAAGTAACAAATGAGTCTGGGGAAACTCCTCCAGAGTTTAAGAACCCTAAGAAGCTCATTCGTCAGCTTCATAAACCTTCTGGCAGTTCTCTACAACTGCTGTGTCCGGCCACTGGTAATCCGACCCCCAATATAACTTGGACTCTAAATGATACGGCTATAGAACGTCATATAGGAAAGGTCACATACAAAAAGTGGTCCATACAGATGGATGATGCTATAACCAAGGATTCGGGGGTGTACAAATGTAAGATATGTAATGTTCACGGCTGTATAGAGCATTCGATAAAAATAACCATATTCGACAGATTGCGTTCGCGTCCGATTATAAGCGACAAATTCCCCCAAAACCAGACAGTTCTTGCAAATAGCAGCGCAACATTAGAGTGCAGAGTCGTGTCCGACTTAGAGCCGTACATTGTCTGGCTAAAGTATTCCAAGAAAAATGAGTCCATTGAAGAGCTTGAGAAAATTGCACAAAACTATGCTGCAAAGAAAATTGCACAAAATTTTGCCGCCAATCAAAATGAGAATGAAACAGGTGACACTGTTTTGCCCGATCGTGATCCGGACAAACAGAACATTTTGAATTTTGGAAATGTTGTTGTGCTTGATCGCGACCCAGACAAACCGAATATTCTGAGTTTTGGAAATGTTACACACGACGACGAAGGCTGGTATTCGTGTGTTGCAGCCAGTTCATTGGGACATACTGTGGCTAGTGCCTATCTGAAAGTAGTTGACAAACTGCCACTGAGAGACGGGTTGCAGCGTAGTCACCCTGCTTGGATTACAACAGTTGGTGTTGTCGTTGTTCTACTGTTTCTACTGGGGACAATTTTCATAATCTATGTTCTGCGCAACTTGAAACACGAAAAACTGCTTAAACAAAGGATAGAAACCGTTCATCAGTGGACAAAAAAGGTTATCATATATAAGCCCCCACCATCCGATGGGAGCACATGTGATTTGCAAATGCCCGTTATTAAAATTGAAAAGCAACGTACAACATTCACCACGTCCACGAATTCTGATCCTACCCAAGGGTTCAACGAGTATGAATTTCCATTGGATTCAAATTGGGAAATACCACGTAGTCATCTGTCCTTGGGATCCACACTGGGAGAGGGCGCTTTTGGACGTGTTGTGATGGCTCAAGCCAGTGGACTTACCCGTGCTCCAGCGAATAATAACGCAACAACTATTGTGGCTGTCAAAATGGTAAAAGAAGAGCACACCGATGCAGACATGGCCAGTTTAGTGCGTGAAATGGAGGTCATGAAGATGATTGGGAAACACATCAACATAATAAATCTGCTAGGTTGCTGCAGTCAAAATGGACCTCTGTGGGTGATTGTCGAATTTGCCCCCCACGGAAATTTGAAAGACTTCCTCAAAAAGAATCGGCCGAATTCTGCTTGGGGAAGTTGCAGTTTGAAGCGGGACAGTGACTATCTGGAGGAGAAGCCAACACTGACTGAAAAACAGCTAACGTCATTTGCATTCCAAATAGCACGTGGTATGGAATACCTAGCCTCAAGAAGAGTAAGTATTGCATTTTACTTCTCAAAACATTCCGAGTTAGCTTTTAATCGCATTATACTTTTCAGTGCATCCATCGCGATTTGGCAGCGAGAAATGTTTTGGTTAGTGATGACTATGTAATGAAAATTGCTGACTTTGGGCTCGCCAGGGATATTCAAGATACAGACTACTATCGGAAGAACACCAATGGAAGGTTACCCATTAAGTGGATGGCACCCGAATCGCTCCAAGAGAAATTTTATGACTCTCAATCCGATGTCTGGTCGTATGGTGTTTTATTGTGGGAAATCCTAACCTATGGTGAACAGCCATATCCAAACATTATGTCAGCAGAAGAGTTATATAGCTATTTAATTACCGGTCAACGCATGGAGAAACCGCCGCGTTGTTCCCTCAATATTTATATGCTGATGAGACAATGCTGGCATTTTGATTCGAATGCAAGGCCCACATTTTCCGAAATAGTTGAAAATCTTGACAAAATACTGCAACTGTCGAGTACAACGCCGAATGAAGAATATCTAGATTTGTCAATGCCAATGCTCGAAACTCCGCCGTCATCCAGCGATGATGAATCAGAAAGTGAGACTTTCTTGGAATCGCCGTCCGCCAGATACCAATACACATATAAATTCAAATGAACTAACGTTCAGACCAACAAATATTGTCAACTTTTATCACTGACCATCAGTACAGAGGCTTGCGCAACTATTTTCAAAAACCCTGAATTCTTCATTGAGTACGACGACAGTGACATACATGGGCCTCGGTGTTAGACAAGATATATTCAGGGAACCCATCCGATTGCCCAAGGAAATGGTTGGGGCCAATTTATTTCGATATGCACATATTAAACCAAATATTACCATTCGTTAACATAACAGCGCATTGTAAATTAAAAATATGAAAATACTCACCATTTCATTTTCTATTACCTATAAGACTTCCTAGGCATACACACATTCATATGTTGGCACATATGTTGATTGTTGATTTATTTTAAGATTTTGTAAAGAGAAAACTTGATTCAGTATGTGTCATATTGTTTACTGGTAATAAGTTTTCAGACTTATACGTATATTTAACGCATGCATTCCTTTTAAACTAGTTTTGCATAGATATAAGAAGTTTTAGAAATAATTTATTATATTGTTAAGGTGCAAATTGTATAAGAAATAAACAAATAAGCTTTAAACGATAGCATATCGGGAAAATATTTAATCGGTTGGGCAGCAAAGCGAGCACTTTGAATGTAGATTGAATTCCTCAGAGTATAGACCCTCAGCCCTATTCTGAATGCGTGGGAGATGCGAATTGTTTCTTTCTTGCACTTTTTCGTATTCTAAATAATTTTTTTCCATTTCCCATATCCCCTTATTCTGAACGAAGTTCGAATTGGAAATTTGTTCTCATGGGAAAAAATATGTATTCTCAATCTTGAATTGTGTGAGAATATGGCGTGGGCAAAATCTCCTCAGTAAACAGTGTGGGAATTAACTAAAATATTAAAGAAATTTCATATTTTTATAAGAAGTAGGTAGAGATATTACATTTAACACATCTACATGACAAAAAAATTATTGCAAATATTTATAAACTGCAAATGTGTCATTAGTAGATCAAATATGTCATTCGATTCCGGATTTCGAATATTTATATATGACGGAAAATGATATACTACGACAATTGTTGTAATTTACAGCTTCTTAGATCCATAAAATATCGAAAGAAACCAATTCATCATTCCTAAAAAAGAACGCAATTTTTTAACGAGACCTCTCTAGTCTAACCTTCGTCCAAATGTTTTTTATGATTTTAAAAAATGTTCGACTAGCTTTTAACATTTACTCTTGTTGCCAAACTAATTTTAAAAAATTGATATCTTTCCTTTTTAATATAAATACATAGTCATAGTAATAATACGCAAAATAGTCAATGCCGTGAAAAATATCGGAATTTTTAAATTAAAAGAATATTAAAAATCCGGAGTCTGATAATTTATTAGGAACAAAAAAACCAGTGATATACTCGTAAAACACCTAAATTAAATTGTTCCGATGGGACATCAACATAAAATTGTTAAATTCTTAATAAATAAAAACAGTTTCTATAATTTTATACACAAAAGCCTAATAATTAAAAAAATCATACATCAGTTCGCGCATTTTAAAGAGAGTGTGCTTCTTAGAATTGAGAACAGGGGGAGCGTGGGAATGGGAAAATCATGGGAATTTTGGAAATTTTATACCTCCAGACCCTCATCCTTCAGTTCATTCTGTCCATTTGTAGTCCACGTTCATTTCACAACATGCCGGTTGAATCACAATTTTCATTTTCTTGGACTTATTTCATTTCATAGTTTGTAATGTAATTTTTCTCTGCGACACTATGGTTCAAATTGGCATAAAAATGCAGTAGCATTTAGTCACTTAAGATACGACCCATTAATAATGTAATTGTCTTTTTCAAATACAGAAAATCCCTGAAAAAATCATCATCAAGCAGACGCATCTACTTGACGCTTTTAATTCAACTAGACCTTCGCTCAGCAAATCGGACGTTGAAAGATATCAAAAAACGTAAGTTCCTCATCACTATGTAAAAATAATTGTTATTTTTGTTTTGTTTGTTTTTTTTCAGCTATGCCAGATTTACTAACAAGGAAAAATCTTCTCGAGATTACGTTTCGAAACGTGCCACTTTGGCCTAAATCTTTTTAGAGTTAGTCTTTGACCAAATATATTTTGTACGTTGTTTTGCATATTTTTTCGATACATGCTATATGTATACGATATTGTTATGTTTTTAATAAATAGTCATTAAACGTTTAGTGACTTTTTTCACATCAATTATTGCTCTGTTCCAGAAGTCACTATTCTTCACTACGATAATTAAGAGATGGGAAATGGGTAAATACCTAAATGGTAAATACCCAATAAAATGTGTAAATTGGGTAAAAATGGGTAAATACCCAGGTATTTACCCAATTAGATGCGAAAACGCAGTGTTTTAGCAAATTTTAACTGACTAGGAATAAAATTACATTTTCGGATCCGGGACAAGTTAAAATATGATCAATTTTGGTCCATATTTTGGTAAATCTCTCATATATAGTGACAGCGAAAATTTTGAAATATGAGGGCTTTTAGCGCGGTTCATAGTTCAATTTAATATTATATAAATTAGCTTAAATATAACAAGGGAGGGATATTAAAAATACACAAAAAAAAATAATAATTACTATGTATAAAAAGGGGACAGTAATTATAAAATAAATGTAAATAAAAAAAAAACATTTTGATTAGTTGAATTTTGATACTCCAAGAATGGGAAGGATTTTAAACTACTCCAAAAGAAATACAGCATTTTATTATAAGAGCAATATAAATATGTGTAAATAATATTACATTTTTTTGATTAATGATAATTTCAAAAACAAATATTATATGAAAAGATCATTAAATTTGACTACTCCAAAATTTTCATATATCTGGTGGCTTAAATGTTGATTTCAGTTGATCTTGAGATTTTGGTCCTCTTCGATAAAGCTATAATTGTTGCAGTCTGCATTGATTTTCTTCCTACATACAACTCCAGCTCTCGATGTTGCATATAAAAAGTATAATCCGTGAGGTTAAAACGCTGCTCTTGCTTTCTTTTTTATTCTCTAACTGACAGATAAACAAAATTTTCATTTGAAAATAAATTTTTAAATACCCAAATAAACAACCAAAAAATAAATTTATCGGGAATTTACCAGGTATTTAACAAGTTTTGGGTAAATACCGGGTAGAATCCCATCTATAACGATAATAATTTTTCCTTTATGTTATCGAAAAAATAGTAAAAATTCTTGCAGTTCTGGAGCAGACGAAATATTAACTACTCATTTTTACTACGATAACAATTTTTCCTTTATGGTATCGAAGGATACCATAGATAGATTTTTTAAACACCACCAACCTGGTTGTTGGTTGCAAAATACATATAGCTAAAGTCCTCAAAGTGGCTAAAATCGTGAGGTACCTTGATGGTTATACCAAAATGTGGACATACAGTTAGGGACAAAAGTTTACATACACCCCATAAATGTCGAGTTTTACTGTAAGAAGAAGTATGCTGTTTTATTTCTTCTCACTAATAAACAATATTTAAAACAAGAATATTAAAGAATATTCCAAATTACAATGTCTGTTCCAGAACCTGCAAGAAGCTACTATTTTTTACTACGATAACAATTTTTCCTTTATGATATCGAAAAAATAGTAAAAATTAGTAGATTCTTTCAGTACTGGAACAGATCAACAAATAACGGTAAATTTTACAAAAAAAAAAAAAAAAAATGATAGGTACAAAAGTTTACATACACCCCAAGGAAATAGTGTTTTATCGTACAATTTATGGAATTAGCGGCAAAATTTATAGATTTTATAGTTTGGCGAATGGCTCTGGGTGTTTGATATATATTTTACAGAAAAAAATATTTTTTTGGTGTTAAATGCCGATATATAAGGTCAGTCTTCTTGTATAGCTCGGTAAAGCTGACCCTTGTTTAATTCTTTGTGTTTTTAGGTATTATACTTTATAAAAAACACAATATTAGTGTCAGATTGCTCTTCTTGATCCTAGAAAGCTTTGATGTGGTTCTTGTGCATAATATACCTTCCTGGGCATCGATGAGTGCACGTTTTTCCTCAGATTTCTCAGGAAGTCAATAGATTTTACGGAATTCTTGGCGCAAATTACATGCAGAAGGCCTTGAATCGCCTTGTAATATGGTCTTATGCAATCCTTGAGCATCAGTTGAATCAGAATTTTTTAAAGTTTAAATATATTAAAAATCCAGAGTCTGATGAATCATTAGGAACAAAAAACCAGTGGTAAACACCTTAATTAAATTATTCCGATTGGACATCAACATAAAATTGTTCAATTCGTAATAAATAAAAACAGTTTCTATAATTTTATACACAAAAGCTATTTTTGCCTAATAATTAAAAAAAATAATACATCAGTTCGCACATTTTGAAGAGTGTGTGCTTCTTAGAATTCAGATTAGGGGGAGCATGGGAATGGAAAAACTTGATCTCATGGGAATTTTGGAAATTTTATACCTCCTGATGCTCATCCTTCACTTCATTCTGTCTATTTGTAGTCCACGTCCATTTCACAACATGCCGGTTGAATCACAATTTTCATTTTTTATTTCATTTCATAGTTTGTAATGTCCTTTTTTCCCTGCGACATAAATTGTACGATAAAACAATATTTCCTTGGGGTGTATGTAAACTTTTGTCCCCCATCATTTTTTGGTTTTTGTAAAATTTACCTTTTTAGTATGGAATATTCTTTTGTTGTTTCAAATATTTGCTCTGTTCCAGAACCTGCAAAAAGCTACTATTTTTACTACGATAACAATTTTTCCTTTATGATATCGAAAAAAAAATAGTAGATTCTTGCAGTACTGGAGCATACCAATTGTTTATTAGTGAAAAGAAATAAAACTGCATACTTGGATTTTCATAAAAATCATTACTTACCCTAAGGGGTCGATTATGCATTGCCACTAAGCTTGTGTTGCGTTGTCAATTGTCAGCACAACTGAGATGAAATGTTGTATTATTGATGTCGACCCAACTGGGTTGTCGATAAACGTGTTATAGATCAGTGTTTTTTTTCAAACTTGTGAACTCTATATTAATGCAAAAGGCACAATTCGCCAAAAAAAAACTTTTAAAATGATAAGTTCAGTGGAATTATTTTTTGATGATGAAAAAAATTTACAGGACATGACATCTATTAAAAGAAATTTGAGGGACAAGTCGAATCCATTGGAATTGCCATCTGCACTGTAAGTTGAAGCTCATGTTGGAAAGATCTGTATAATCAGTAAATTATTTTAGGTTTAAGACGTATTTTCGATTGAAAAGTATGCCGTAGTTTACATTGTGGGAACGTTAAAGGATGACTTCAATGTAAGTTACAGATCAACAGCAATACCCCCACTTTTATAAGTGTGCGCTGCGTTGAGATTTTTTGCGGAGGGAAGTTTCACAAAAGTCCCATGACAATGATTACAACTGTTATGTTCTTACGGAGGTGGTCGATTGAATGAAAGACGATGTTTAAACATAACAATCAATTCATTTATTGAATAAAACTTTAAGTTGTTTTATGAGTTGAAATAAAGTATTAATTATGAAGAACAATGAAATATGACAAAATATGTACAGATGAGATGTCTATTAATTGGTGGTTGCAAAGTAACTAACTGACTGTGTACTGACAATGAGTAGAGAGAGATAATAACTTAAACCTACTGATGCATGCAACACTGCTATGATGCTGCCAGATTGTTGCATTTTATGTGGTAGTACTAGGGTTACCCTAATATCTCCCCTTTTAAGTTTGAACCTGGGTTCTGGATATTACTTCAACTGGTTGTCGTCTGTGGATGATTCTGGTTGATATGCTGTAGAATCTGTATACGGCAATTTAATGTTGAATTCTCGAAGTAATATGTCCAAAGGTGATAATTTGTTTGATGAAGCAGAAGTATCGCCTATTTTTGTTTGAAGTTGATCTGCATGTACCTTGATGCGACTTCCGTGTTTGGAATTATACTGACTTTCCTTTTTCTGATTTCTGTCCATGACTGATGAACATAGATTTTTATGAACGTTGAATACGTTGTGAGTTTTTCTTCTTGAAGATGCTTTTGCGGTCGCTCCTTCCTCTTCCCTTTTTTTGAGTGCTGTTTTGACTTGCCTATTTGGGCTGGGATGAAAGTGAGCATTGAGTACTTGATAAACATTGTTAAATGACTTAGTTCCTGTGAACTTGATCTGATGACACCATTTCGCTATTGGAATATCCCATAGATTAAATTTCTCAATCCAATCTATGCCTAGGACATTTAATGATTCCAAATTTGAAATGTAACAATCCACAATTTTTGATTTTCCTGCAACTGACACTTCTATTGGAAAAAGTTTTGCAAAAAATGTGAGTTTATTGCCACCTGCATCTTCGGCGGTGTCTGTGGTTTCAAATGCATCCGGCTTTCCGATTCTTTTCCACGTTGATTTGGAAATTATGGTAATGTCTGATGCCGTGTCCAACTGTAGTTTCACTTGCTTTGAATTAATACTCACTGTAGCATATTTTCTTGCCTGCTTGATTTTGACTGGATCTGTTGTAGATACTGTTTTTGTGCTGAATTTTGTTTTGTTGTTGTTAAAATTCTGATGACTCACATTGTTCTGTTCTGAGTTTTGATCATGATTGGTTTTGCTTTGTTGATGTTTGTTGTTGTTGTGATTTGGTTTGCTCTGCCTGTGCATGCTGTTGCAAAAACCATCTTTGTGACCAATCTGTTGACACTTGGTACACTTGTGCTTGGAGTAGGGGCAATGTTTTGCATAATGCATATCTCCACAATACCAACATGCTGTTTTTGGTATCTTTTGTTTTTGTTGAGGCTTACCAATTTTGTTGCACTGTTTTTGACTTCCCTCAATTAGTGCTGTGTCACTTTTCAAATCCAAAATGCTTTGTGTTTCATCAACTAGCTTTTCTAGGTTGACTACTTCCTTACTTTCATTGAGATGCCGTAATAAACGGATTCTGATGTCACTGTCTTGTGATGATTTGAGACCAAGTATGAAAATTAAACACTTGAACTGGTCTGTAGTTAAGTCATCCAGTTTAAAAAGTTCACACTGAAGATTGACACGACTAGCGTATTCTTTAAAATCTTCATTTTCCATCTTTGTGATTTGGAGACACTTATAACGTAAACTTACTTGTGTTTCTGTTCGGCCAAATAGTCTTGTGAGATGCTTGATTGTGTCTGCCAATGAAAGTTCTTGAGGTTGTTTTGGTAACACGAAATTCTTGAATCGTTCATGAATGTGATTGGACATTTTTCTCCACAAAAGTCCTACTTTGTCTGCATCGTCCAGTGCACTTGCTTCCCTTTCGAAGATGTGTTTGAAACGATTGTACCACGATTCAAATAATAAACCACTGTCAGGCTCATAGTGAAAATCCGTCATGGAATTAGCTAAAGATTCCATGAGGTGGGCTTTTGCCACTGATGATTCACCTGGAATTGATGATGAAACAGTGTTTGCACCTTGTTGTCCAGCGATGATTTGTGTGAGTTTGTTGAGCAAATCCTGTTGATTCGCAAGTATTTGTAAAATATTCGCTTGTTCCGACATGTCTAGATTGTTCTAGTGTCTGTGTGTTTTCAGCCGTTACAATTTTGTTAGAGACGCTGCCGTTGTATGTCTGTATGTGTGTACAGCAAAAATGATGAAATTCCCAACGTTGTAGTGGTGTGTGTGTTGAGCTGAAAAAATTTATGTATATGTGAGACTGCAAACTGTTGTTTGTGTGAGTGTTGATCGCTGAAGATTTCTTGAAAATTCTTGTTAGAATATTCCTGATGAACTTGCGCCTGTGCGTTTTGATGTTTTCCTTGAAAATCTTCCTGCCACAACCTTTTATTGTGTGCGATGTCTTGATGTTATTACGCAGCCTTGTTGAAAGTTCTGATGAAATTGTGAAATTCCTTTTTGTTACTGAGTACTGTATTCAATTCACAATCCTCGTCGCCAAATTGTTAGCGAGAATGATACATCTTTGTTCCAAAATCCTCGTCGCCAAATTGTTAGCGAGAATGATACATCTTTGTTCCAAAATCCTCGTCGCCAAATTGTTAGCGAGAATGATACATATTTGTTCCAAAATCCTCGTCGCCAAATTGTTATGTTCTTACGGAGGTGGTCGATTGAATGAAAGACGATGTTTAAACATAACAATCAATTCATTTATTGAATAAAACTTTAAGTTGTTTTATGAGTTGAAATAAAGTATTAATTATGAAGAACAATGAAATATGACAAAATATGTACAGATGAGATGTCTATTAATTGGTGGTTGCAAAGTAACTAACTGACTGTGTACTGACAATGAGTAGAGAGAGATATAACTTAAACCTACTGATGCATGCAACACTGCTATGATGCTGCCAGATTGTTGCATTTTATGTGGTAGTACTAGGGTTACCCTAATAACAACAATTGTATTGCTCAATCTATATTGTCGAACGTATTGAAGGAAGTTGTCCACATGATAGAGGACAAATTGTGCCAAAATTGAATCGTTTCAAAATTGTCGGAGGAGGAAAAAAGACAACACAAAAATCATTTTTATTCAAGAACGAAATTCCCTGGTGTTGTCGCCTGTATAGATGGAACCCAGGTGCACATTGGATTTGCACTCAATTTATCAATTAATATTTCAAACTATTCTTTTGTCGTTATTTTCACCATATTTTTAATACACAAAATTAATTAATCATGCAAATAATCAACAATTGTTAAGAAAATGTTTTTTCTTTCAATTTTACTTCTTGTTTCTTCGAAAATATTCACTGCAACTGAAATTAACTGGTTGAAAAATAGCCGTTTCGTCAACTGATATTCGCAACTTCAGTTGAAGGTTGCCATACATAAAGTAATCTTGACAACTAGCAACTCCACTCAACGATAATTGCTATCGATAATCGACCCCTAAAAGCCGAGATTAATGGGGTGTATGTAAACTTTTGTCCCTAACTGTATAACGCCAGTTTTTCGTAGAGGTGACTTCTGACCTCTTGTATCCTTAAATGTAGGATAACAGATAGGCTGATTACCGAAACGTTGTAAAACTGTGCATGGCAAAAGTATTTTAAATACACTCTGTTGCAAAATTTACCCAATGCATCAGCTTTCTACCTGATGTTTATTTGGTGTGTATCCTGCGTTCCAAATGCGTATGAGCGACGTAAAGCACATGCTCTTGAAAAAATGCAAGCTTCTGCGTTTAAAAATAACGGTCATACTCAAGAAATGTCATTTCGGAAAATGGGGTAACATTGCAGATATTGTAGTAATGGTCGATCCCAAATCCAAACGTTTCCGCGGTTTTGGTTTTATTACTTACTCTCATTCGTATATGATTAATAATGCCCACAATGCTCGCCCTCATACAATGTGTATTCTATAAAACATTTTGTAACTTTTTTTGCTTCTTTGCTTGAAAACTTAAGATCATATTTGGGTCACTCTTATATCTTATCTTTATACCCTAGACAGACGGCAGAGTTAATTTCAAATCAATTCGTGCATTATCCACATTCTTATTGCACAAAATTGAACTGAATTTAAACTGCATTTACTAATTTAAATATGGCAATGCTGTAGCAACATTATATTGATTTGCACTGAGTAAGAAGGAATGGATATTGCAGTGCAAAAAGATAAAGCAGTGCAAACAACAACAAAATACATGTTAGCCAATAGTCAGCTGATTCATACTTGTAAATGCAGAAACTGCCGTCTGTCAGGGTATAATTAAATGCTCATCTTAATGCAAATTAACGTTGCCGTCTGTCTAATGTATTACGCAAATGAAATTGTCATACTTGGATGTGTTAAAACAGAAGAAATAGCGTCAAATAAACTCCAGAATTTGGAGAATATAATTAAACGAAGCCAAGTCCACTCATATGATTTTCACAAAGATGAAAAATATGCGTCCTTCACGATTCCCAGGCCATTCAACATCAACAATTTTCAACTGTGACAACGGCGACATTTCCTGTGTATTTCAGCCGTGTAAAACTTCTCTACAAGTGTTGTCTAAAGACACGCCGTTCGGACTCGACGACAAACAGTCGATCCCATATCATTGAGCAAAATATGAATCGGGATGCACTCATTGACAAAAGACAATTTTGTAGGCTGAAAAGTTGTCTTTGAGATGACATACAAAAATATTCCGTTTACAGTACCGTTATATTAAAATTTTACCGGAAAACAAAAAATGGACATTTTTTAATTGAGCTTTAAAAATGATGCACCACAATAATCAATTAATAATTTCCATTTTTTTGCTTTTTGTGTCATTTTAGTAATCAGAATGGTGGAATAAATGGTTCCCCATCGTTTTCAGTAGTTTTATCATTGATTCTGGTAGAAAAAATTATGTTCCTGACGTAATTTTGGCATGATTGTAATTAATGTCCCTTTGTAAGCAATTTGGCTATAAATTTCTAGTTTTTGAAGTTATTTTCCAAAAAATGAATATGAAAAATCATTAAGGGTTATGTCCAGAGTACGTACAAACTACCTGGAAAGTATTATTCACCCTTATTACGGTTGGCGTAGTCGTAGACGTTCAAGTGACGTAGACGTTGTCGTAGGCGTAGACGTAGGCGTAGTCGTAAGATACATTTTTATATGATGAAAAATTATATACAACGAAATTTTTTGTCTTTTATAGCATTTTATATCCTAAAAAAATCGAAAGAAATACATTTGTTATTCCCAAAACGAATTTCTTGGTTTAAATACAACATTTTTTTTTTTTGATACGACAAATTGGTATTACGTATGGCGTTGAAATACGAGGAAAAAGTCGTGACCGATTTTGTAAACGACAGCATATAAAAATAAAAACAAATTAATTTCAAAAGAATTTTTTGGCAATGGTTATTAAGATATTTTGGAAAATAACTATAATAAATACAAATTTTACTACTTTGATTCATTTTCATAAGATAAATTTCGTGTCTTTATCAGATGACAAACTTTCTATTGAAAATCTGTTAGAGTCCTCATATAACGATTGAAGCAATGTAAATTTCTTAGTTCTTGCTCAAAAGATGATTTCAAACGAATTGTTTTACAATTAAAAAAATATAAATTTTTTAAATTTTGTATGAGAAAAAATTGTCGTTGTCGTAAATGTTACGTGGTACCAAAAAATATACCTACGACAACGACTACGCCAACGACCACAAAAACGTCTACGCCAAACACTTATTTTGATTGTAAAAACTGTAGGGTTAGTTTTTCTTCTGAATTAAAAGTTTAAAAATGATCTACTAATAATTCTAATAATGTTAGTTACCAAAAGAATTCTTTAAAAATTGAAATTTTTGCTTTTTTGTACAAAAGCATACATAATACCAATTAGACGTTACGACACGTCAGCTTGCAATTTTGGATACGACAACGCCAACCGTAATAAGGGTGATTAACTTTGTTTCCTTTTGTAACACATCAAAATATTCGTCGGAAACTCTACCGGTTCCTAACGATTTTCGATATTTTGAAGATTTGACCCATATTATCATACCAAAATTGTTGAAATTTGGTATTTAGACTTCGTTGGGGTTACAAAACTCACTCCCACAAACACGGTACCATCCGATTTTCGGCATTTTAAAGGTATAGGCTCATTATCCCATCGAAATAACTGAAATTAGGTATTTCGTATTCGATAAGGGTATAAAACATTCCTAAAACATTCCTAATGCCAGATTGTCTAGTTTTTACAAATTTACAACGAAAAAATTATGTGACAATACTTTGTTAACAATTGTTTTCGTTCATTGAGAAATAATGGAAATGTGCGAGTTTTTTTAATAAAACAAAAAAAAAAAAATATGAAATTTACCCCCAGTTTTTGTAAAATTTTTTATTCTTCTCACACGAATTGTCAAATTTTGTAGATCGATTTACTCGCTTTAGCGCAAATGTAGAGCGCTGATTTTTAAATGAGGAATCCTTAATGATATATGGAACGGGTATACGAAAAATTAGATGTGTATGTCATCTGGGGGCTGAGCTATGAATGCCTAAATTATTACGAATATAGACGAACGAACAAAAATAAGTTACAAAAACTGGGGGTAAGAAGTCTTTCATTTTGTTGATTTACGATAGGCAATTTAGCTACGAATAATTTCTCGCAAATTTATGCTCAATAACTCGATAATTTTACTTGTTAACGAATGCTGTCATCCCAACTTTGAGTAATCGGGTCGAAACAACTCGATATCGAATCACATAATTAGGCCCCAGGGTTATCAAACTTTTCTTTGTTATTCTCGATTATAGGGTTTCCATGGATCCATGTTACATAATTTTTTTTAATTGCCACGGGACCAACATTTTTTAAGTATTTGTTTTTTTTTGGTAATTGGGTATGGGCTTCTAAACTACCGAGGTGTTAATATTGGTTAAATTGAAACCCGAACATTTTTGACACTCACTGTACATGGAATAGCTGATCGAAAATGAAGATTTGTACAAAAACATAAGAGACATGCCTAAATACTAGAGTTGGGCAATCTCGTTCAATTGAACGATCCGGATCACTGTCCTCGTTCAAAGACGAATGATTAACATCATAAAAACCAACGTGTGAAATTAAGTATACGCAGTTTTGTCAAAGAAATTACCGGTGTCCATTGAACGAGATAGTGATACGGAACCTTCAATTGAACGAGATTGCCCAACTCTACTAAATACCTCCGTATTCCCAGAGCGTTGTTGTGGTAGAAAGGTGAAATATTTGTGTACGTCCCGTCGTTAATTATGTGCTCTGTTTCAGAACCTACAAGAAGCTACTACTTTTTACTATGATAACAATTTTTCCTTTATGTTATCGAAAAAAAAACAGTAAAAATTAGTAGATTCTTGCAGTACTGGGACGGACCAAGGTATAGCAGTAAAGACAACATATTTTAATATGTCGACAACATGTCCAATATGTCCATTACCTATTCAATGTGCCTTGTTTTGGACGAAAAAAAAAACATTCACACACTTGGCCTGTTCCCGTACTTTATAAAGTGGTAAAAGTCGTAAAAGTTGTAAAAATGTGTAAAGGCCCCCACTCATTTATCAGTCTGTGCCGTCAGTCCGATGAACCCTTTCTGTATGTGTGACTGACAAGTGTGTAGCACGAGCCATCAGTCAAGTTTAAAAATCTATAATTTCTCCTCCAAAAATGAATGAATTCTACGTTTTTTGTGTTCCAACACCAACATTATTTTCTGTTTTTCAAAATTATTTATTGACAATTTGAAAATAAACACAATTCACCCAGACTGATGGGGGTTCATTTTGAAATCAAAACTATTTTGATTTTCATCAGTCTTGGAAAACTCACACATACATTCTCAAAATTTCAAAAATTTACACATACTACCATAAATGCTGGCAGTCAGACTGACTAATGAGTGGGGGCCTTTAAAGTGGTAAAATTTTTAAAAACTTTTTAGTTCTGGAACAGAGCTACTATTTTTTTTGGAATAAAAATATCTAAATGTAATATTTTTTGTTCTGCGGCTGGACTCTTGTTCTATGAAAATTTGAAATGAAAAATATTTCCTTTATAATTTTTTTCATTTGACAGTTTTTTACTTTATATGGGCGAAACCTATAGCTCTGCGTGTTGCGTGTGCGTTCAAAAATACAAAAACAAAATACATGTATTTGTTGTTGTTCTCAATTTGAAATACATATGTATTTTGTTTTTGTATTTTTGAACGCACACGCAACACGCAGAGCTATAGGTTTCGCCCTATAAGTTTTCATTTTACTTTTTCATAGAAACAACATTGAGCCCCTGGATTAGTTAAATTATATTATTCTATTGTTTGTTCATATTTGGTGTATGTATGTGTTTTAATCATGATTGAGCTGGATAGTGAACTATGAACTAGATTACTGAACTAGTTCAGTTAAAAGAGCTGAACTATTGAACTAGATCTGTTAAATGAACTAGATTGTACAACTCTACCTAATACTTAAAAACGGCCGCCACCGATACGTGGGGGCTATAGGAAACCGCGGGTGTATATGGTCCATATTTATCCACATACGACCCAAACATATATTTTTAGAAAATTTTAGTAACCTACGTCCTTTACATTAAAAGTTATGAGTAAAGTTCCACTAAAGTGCTCATATTTCGCACTGTGCGGAGCTGGTTTCTAGTGTGAAAGGCTAGGGTCTTGTATACCATGATGAAATCTTAGCGGTCAGAAAGACAGCAGAATTGAAAAAAATCTGGATGCTGAGTGCCGATTCGCTTTGGAAAACCAAACAAATATTTTCCAACTATGCTGGGTACCAGCACACTGCGCCATTGTGGGAATTGTCTTTTGGTTATGTGTCGAGCTTAGAGGCAGACGCCTTCGCCAATTGTTCTCCTTTACGAATGTCGTTTGGTTTAGGGGTAGACTCTTTAGACTTCTTCATTCGTTTAAGCTTCTTTATTCCCTTCAGAATTGTGATCGGTTTGGGAGCAGAGATTGGTAGGTTACGCCAATTCAACTTCTTTGCTTGTCGCCGCAGCTTCCTTATAGGCTTTGGCTTGGGCAACAACAGGGGCAGGAAGGAGGATCTTGTCCACCATGAAATTCGCATCAGGTAAGTTCCCTCGAGTTTCCCTACGTGTCTCAGCTAGTTTCTGACGAAGAAGACCTCCTTCTCAGTGTGCAAATTCGGATCTCGACCCACGAATTTGCGTAGATATAGGACAAGATGGAACTGGGCTTGTTGCCAGTTGAGCACCAGAGTCCATACTCCCTTTTCCTCATCTTCCCTAGTAGACTTAGCTGGGATCACCGTGGCATGAGCCGATATAGGGCAAGATGGAACTGGGCTTGTTGCCAGCTGAGCATCAGACTCCATACTCCTTTGCTCCCATCTTACTCTCATGTTCGCTAGTCGTCAGATAGGTCAAATTGAGTAACATGTTCTGCTCATCTGGAACAAGTTTTTCCAGTTGGTGGAGGAGGTCTCTACTTTGTCTCTCGGAGCTATCTTCAATAGCCTTTAGAGTTTCGTGTAATTCTCCTCCGCACAAAAAATCGGTCCTGTCAGTCGCAGACTGGTTTGCACCTATTTTGGCATTATCGTTGTCCTATGTGGACGCCATCTTTCCTATCGTTAATGTTTTGTGCACTTGTAGCCAGTGATGCCAGATTTGCCGATTTATCGGCATTTTGCCGATTTTTAGTCCAAAAAAATAGAAATGCCGATTTGCCGATTTTTACCCCTAAAATGCCGATTTTTAGTTAAGGCAACTTGTTCACATAAAATTTCCATTTTGTATGAAAATTGTGCTTGCTAGAACTAATTTGGTACAATAACGAAGACAACTATATCGTCAAGAGTAGTTTGATTAATAATAATAATAATATTTGTTTAACATTTTATAAAAACAGTTTGAATTTTCTTGATTACCATAACGTGTACTTCAGTATATACGTCAAGGAAATTGAAAGTGGGTTAGTCGAAAAGTGGGTTAGTGGAAATAATTAAAAACTGCACAAACTTTTACATTGAACTTTGTGGTCAGATTTTGAAGCGGTTTAATTTTGAAAATAAATTTAAGTGCCTAGCTTCAATAAATCAAAGTTTTATATTAAATGGCACACAAGATTCATTTTTCGACATTATAAAGGAATACGAATGCTTTATAAACATAAACGAAAAGCAAGAATCACGCGAACTTTCACGTTTAAATTTCAAAAATTTGTTTAAAGATAAAAACGTAGAGTTGCTAGAATTGTGGAAAAAAATGTGTGAATTAATATGTGCAAATTCTGAATCATTATTTCCTATTTTGTCAAAATTTATTAAACATGTTTTAGTCTTGCCACATTCTTCAGCAAATGTGGAAAGAGTTTCTAGCCAAGTACATTTAAATAACAACAAGTGCCGAGATCGATTAGTTAGAGACTCGATGGAAGGAATTCTCTTTACTAAAGACTACTTAAAATTAAATAAGGCTAACTGTTATAATGCTGTCATTAAAAAATGATTTGTTACAAAACTTTAATTCAAATATTTATTACATAAATTTAATTTAATTGTAAACCAACATTTCAAAATTCCAATACAACTAGTAAGAAAGTATCAGTCGGCTTTGCTGACAGAGGTATACACTCAGCCTATGTGAATTGAATCTTTCTTCTACGGACAGATCGAATGTTTTTAAGGTCTTTTCAGAATTATGTGGCCATTTTTAGACATTTTAACTTGCCGAAAAATGTGGATTAAAATTTAAATTCAAAAGTGTTGTGGAGGTGGTACTTAAAGGAATGGACCTACATAGTCCATTAGGGAAGTGGATTTTATTTTGAGAGTTATATCTTTTCGATAGATATCGCGCCCACTAGTCATTTCAGTGGGTCATCGTTTAACTTTTGGAATCGGTTGATCAGTTCGAGAATTATCGTGCTCTACAGCCACTACATTTGGTGCCATAGGGGTGTTTACACCTCTCGGGCTATATTCTCAAGAAGTATGGACATGCCCCTGAAAAAGCTTTAACGTCGTAATGGAGGCAGCGTATTCAATTTGTTTCAACCAAAATCGAAGTGATTCGAGAGCAGGGGCTAGATTCTTGTTCTATGAAAAATTGAAATGAAAAATATTTCCTTTATAATTTTTTTCATTTGACAGTTTTCTCCTTTGTAAAAGTTTTCATTTTACATTTTCATAGAAACGGAATTGGGCCTCAGGTCTTAAAGAAAACTTATACGAAATTTAGTGTGGGAGGTACCCGAAGGAATAGACAAATGAGTCCATATTCGTACCTAATCTATATCTTGTAGACATATTAGGATGTGTAGAGTACTAAATCGACTAAATCAGTCACTCCTTTCAAGAGTTATCGCGCGTACAATTTTTCCGAACATTTTTGGACTTTTGTGTGGGAGGTTCCCGAAGGAGTGGACCGATTGAGTACGTATTGGAACCTCATCTAAGTCTGGTAGACATTTCACGATGTGTAAAGTATGGACCAAATAGGTTACTCCCTTCAAGAGTTATCGTACGCACAAATTTTCCGAACATTTTCGAACTTTTGTGGGAGAGTCAGCCAGACAGACAGACGGGCGGACATTGCTAAATCGACTCCAAATTGTCTGAAACACATTTCGTCCAAACATACTTGGGGTCCAAAACCATTATTTCGATGAGGTACCTTTTGCCCGTATGAAAGTTTATATACCCTCGTTAGCATAAATGCTGAGACAATATTTTTATACGTTTTGTTTAGCTTGACTGAATTGAAAATATATTGATTTCATATATACATACACGTACTTATAAATATATACTACATATACATATGGTAAAACCATTTATATTCATACATATTTTGAATTATTGCCTTGGGTTATGAATTGTTAATTGTTTTGTTGCACTTAAAATGTTATTTTTTTACTTATGCTTATTAAATATAGCAATAATTTGAACTGAAAAAAACGTTATTTAATTTGCCGATTTTTTGCCGATTTTGAAAAATTTCTGCCGATTTTGCCGATTTTGGTACCCGAAAAGTGCCGATTTTCGACCAATCTTATCTGGCATCCCTGCTTGTAGCAAGTACAGCTGTAGGTGCCAAGACCCACACATAAAACAGCCAGATCACCGTACCGTAACTTTATTCCTTTGTATTTCCTCCCCACCGTAGTTATTTCTTTTAGGGGAACTACCTAAAATAACACTGTGATACAATAGTTGACAACATTTTTTTGCAGAAGTTCTAATGCATAAATTCGGTTTTGTGGGAGTCCATGGAAGACTTTTGGAAATACGTTTGGTTTCTTCGGGTCACTTAGTTTTTTGATTTTGAAAGGGGAGAATATTGTCTTTCGAAAAAACCATAGTTTAAAATCGTTTAACACATGTGATTAAAGTGTGACAAAAACGCATTAAAAACAGGAAAATGATTTTTCTCGTGCTCTATGATAAAAAAATCCGAAAAATATTTTGGGATCTTGTAGACTTGTTGGTACATAGGATAAGAACCAAATTTTTTTTACAAATTTTAAGTCCATATTAGGCACCTAAAACGAACCTTTTTCAGTGTGACTATCACACCTGGAAAACATTGATATTACATAATTTCCACATTTTGTTGCTGTGTTTCATTTTTTGCCATTGATTGACAATTCCGACGATCATACCAATATTAATCTGCAATGTTCGCTGCATGTAATCATCTTTTCACATCATGCATCTCAATAAATATTACTTAATTGGGCGTAAAGAATTTTAAATGAAAAAATAATCATTCTCGTTTCTGCAGAAGCATTTGCTGAGGTGATTGTGTAAATAAAAATCACTTTTCCCCATAAAGGACAACATAGAAAAATACCTGGCTCCACGATGAAGCAAACACGAACGGCAGACGGAGAGGCAGACGTTTTTGCTTTGGGCCCCAGAAGCATGACTACAAAAGTGGAAATTTCAATTAACTCACATTCTCCCTTCTTATGTGGGCTTTGGGCTGTGCTACCACCATTGCCATGTGTTTTGGTATTATGTATCACAATACAGAACGTCACAACAGTGAATATTGAATTATGTTCCCTTGTCGATAATGAGTTTTTGTTTCAATATTCGAGGAAACTTTGTTGCAGACATGCAGGACTATACGCATATTTGCGAATAGGAGATGCCATTGATTCATCTAATATGGACATTTGAATTGTTGGTGGCTGAAGAGTTCTCCTCGTAGTTTGCTACCCGTCTTGTGTTTCCGCACGATATTAATTTTATTTTTAATTCGAAGTTTTTATAGTTGCCAAAAGTGGCAAAGAACACTCACGGATTCAAGAAAAAGCCGTAATTACTAAAATTACAACACACTCAAGTGACTGCACGAGATTTGTTTTTGGAATACGCACAAATGCTAATTATTCTTCGAAAAAGTTGAAGATGTAAAGGCTTCAGATTATGCAAACGTTCTTGTGTACAATTTGAACAAGTTTGTCTATTTTCTCGTTGGTGTTGTGGTCGGAGGCACAGTGTAGCTCAGCATTGTTCAATTATGTTTCAATTTAAAAAAAAATCTCGTTATTTCTAATTTGTAGACCTAACATAAGAACATATTTCCCAAAGCGTACAAAAGGGAAACTTCTTTTATATAAAGTCGAAATCGCTTATAAAGGTGAAATTTGGTAGCTATAAGTAAATATAATATATGAAATATTATAAATACAATGTACCTATATTGTGATAATTGGACCTCAATATTGCTAAATGTCGGGCATAAAGCTGGGTGGTCGATAAACGTGTTATCGATCAGTGTTTTTTCAAACTTGTGAACTCTATATTCAATCCAAAACACTCAATTCGCCAAAAAAAACTATTTTAAAATGATAAGTTCAGTGGAATTATTTTTTGATGATGAAGAAAATGTACAGGACATTGCATTTATTAGAGAAAATTTGAGGGACAAGTTGAATCCATTGGAATTGCCATCTGCACTGTAAGTTGATGCTCATGTTGGAAAGATCTGTATACTCAGTAAATTATTATAGATTTAAGACTTATTTTCGATTGCCAAAGTATGCCGTAGTTTACATTGTGGAAACGTTAAAGGATGACTTTTAAAAATGTGCGCTGCGTTGAGATTGTTTGCGAAGGGAAGTTTCCAAAGGTCCCATGGCAATGATTACAACAATTTGATGGCTTAATATACATTGTCGAACGTATTGAAGGAAGTTGTCCACTTGATGGAGGACAAATTGTGGCAAAATTGGATCGTTTCGAAGTTGACGGAGGAGAAAAAAAGACAAAATAAAAATCATTTTTATTCAAAAACGAAATTCCCTTGTGTAGTCAGCTGTATAGATGGAACACAGTGTACATTGGATTTGCACTCAATTTATCAATTAATATTTCGAACTGTTGTTTTGTCATTTTCACCATATTTTACTTTAAAAATCGACAGCCAAAACTGATCGTGTGTACCCCGCCAAAAAAATTGGCATTTTAAATGATGCACCACAATAATCGATTAATAATGATCAAATTTTTGTTTTTTTTTATACCATTTTAGTAATCAGAATGGTGGATTAATTGGCTTATTGGTTTTCACTTAATTGGCTTATTTTAGTTATGTCATTGATTCCTGCAGGTAGAATGCTGTTTCTGTCGTTATTTTGGCATGATCGCAATTTGGCTAAAATTTCCAGTTTTTGTAGTTTTTTTTCAACAAATTACTATTAATTAATTTAATGTTATTTGGAAAGTTCTATATTAGCCAGGACTGGTATTTAACGTCGTTGCCCTGATTGAGTTATCAACGTTTAAATTTTTAAGTTCAGGTTGCATAATTTTTGCATATATCCACTGTATTTTTGAATTTGAGTTACGAAATGTTAGATGCTTTGCAAATGTCGTAAGTATTGTATTTTGTAACGCCGTTTTTTCTGATGCATTTTCGAAGAAAATGTACAACTGAATTATTTTGACGAAATTTAAAAATTGCAAATTGTTGGTACCTCTCCGAAGTCAGCCTTACTTCAAAATAAACCAACAAGTAGGAACACTGTGCTTTAAGACAAAACTGACTTTCGCGACATTCAGTCTGGTGATGGCAAGCAGCAAGGAAGGCGGAAATATAATCGCTACTTTTACAAGTTGTGTTATTTCCGTTTACTATCTTAGGCGAGTGTATAGATACCAAAGTTGTTGAAAGTTTTTGAAAACACAAAAACTTTATCCGTTTGCTTGGTGCTCGACTCGACAACTAAATTAACTCCTGTTAACAAAACTTGTTGTTCGGTGGGTAAAATTTGGCGAGCAGCGACGACAGAAATTGGCGATGGAAAAATTAACTTGCATATATTTTGATGAGCAGATTGCAAAGTTATTTTAAATCGGGTACTGCTCATTAAATGGCATCGAAAACAGAGCAGCTGTGGTTTGTGGATAATGCATCGGTTTTGGTTTGGGCTTACAGAACTTTCTCTCTCCACGCCATAGATGAGCAAGATGAGCATTCGCCTCTACGTTTTCGTTCGATTCACCATACAAATGCTCTAATCTTGTTCGTCTATGCTCCACGCACACACATAATTCAACTCAATGAAAACCCTTGCACTGACACAATAACAACTCCCTAAAGTATGCAACCGAAAATCGGTGCAAAATCAGTTACAAGTAGGGAAAAAGTTCATAAGAAAGTCTTTAAATTTTGTAATTTCCATGTCGGGAATTACATCGTCCTTTGTTGTTAGGAAAAGCATTAGAGAATGGTCTAAATTCAACAAAGGCTTCACTTCGTTTATGAATGTTTTAATACTTTCATAGAAATGCCGTTAGACTGGGAGGAGTTCAATCAAATCACAACTGGGGGCATACTGTGTGAACGTGCAGTGGATGATAACAATAACAGGGACACGCATATGAGCGACAAAGGACATTAAGTGAATGACAAACGTGAGGCCGATGTATCAACTGTGCTTCTCCCAGCTCACACACACACTTGTCAAACACTTCAATAAAAAATAATAGAAAACAATCGAAAGCTAAAACCAAATTGTCACCACTTTCAATGGCATTGTTTGTTAACACCACGAAGAAGAAGTGTGAATGTGAGCCATTCACAGGGGGTTTCTTTGGCGAGGATTTGGCTTTCTTTGATTCATTTGTTTATTTTTCTATCCTTTTTCTGGAAATTTGTTTTGCAAAATACGGCTTCGTTTTCATGAAGTGTTTCAAAATCCTTTGTGTGCGAAATAAGATTTTAAGCATATTATGATTGAATTCACGTAGTAGATGTGCTTCCTTCTAACATATCCTTTGTTAGACACTATTGGAAATTTTGTTGTGTTGTTTTCAATGTTCATTATGCGCAAAACTTGTGAAAATTTAAATTCTCTTCGAATGCTTTCTTGACACGATTAGAGGTAGTGCTGATTGATTACTATGACTTCAATTTTGTCGTAATTGGGACTGCAGCACTACATCGTTCCGACCTATGTTGGGTTAAATCTACTATGTTCAGTCGGTCAAATAGGGTCTGGCAGCTACCACATTTCATGGTTGCATCTTTTTATTTATTTATTTATTTCGTCTATGGAGTAGAAATTCCTTACAGACTAATGCATTAAAAATAAATTAATTCTAACATATTTTTGAGTTTTATAATAGTATCAGAGAAATCTAAGTTTGACTGTACATTAATTCTATTAAATTCGCGAAGGATTTTTAAGATTGGCTCATTCTTTGCATACATTGTTCTATGATAAGGTGCATATATACAAATATTCAGTATTCCTCAGAGAACTGATGGGAGCATTTAAACGTATTAATTGCAGAAGTTGGGGACAATCAATCAGACCATTAATAAGTTTGTACAAAAACATATTATAGATTGTAAGTATCTACGATTGTAAAGCAGTGGCAAATGGATTAATTTGCAGCGAGCTTCATATGAGGGAACTGGAACGCTAAAGTTTATTGAGAAAAGTGCAAACTTTATAAACTTTTTTGGAGCCTTTCAATGCGTGTAAGTTGTTGAATTCCAAACAACCAGAGCATATTCTAATCTAGATCTTATAAGGGAAGAGTAAATGGCCTTATGAACATACGGGTCCGTGGAATCAGAGCATTGACGTTACATCTTAATGAATATAATATTGAAATTGGAGATTTTTACATGATATCGAACATTTTCAATGTAGTCGCTGGGGATACTGGTGTTTGGCTACAATACATGATTGAGCCAAAAGTAGTTATTTTTGTGTAAAAGTAATGGTGGTGATTTCGTTATGGCGATAGCAACCTGTTCCTGCTATTCCATGATTATCCCTTCATGATGATTTATTTTAATGTTAAGACTCCAATACGAATTATAGTCCATTAAGTGGCAATATACAGTATTGCGCAATGCAAAAGCAACAAATCAAGTACCATAAAGTAATTTAATTTTTCGAAGCTATTAAATACTTTTTACTTTACTACTTTACTTTACTACTTTACTTGTGCCCGATAGTCTGTTAGATAGGGAGAACTTTCAATAAGTTATCTTTACGGTTCAAAGTAGAAAAGGATAGGTTGGTTTACGTGGTGGCTATACTTTATAGCCTTAATTAGTATGTAATGGGTACTTTATACGATATGTTTTTTACATATGGGTTGTCACATTTTATATACAAAATGTACATGCTAAGTGACAACACTTATGTAAAATAACATATCGTGTAAAATACCCATAAGAAATCCAGCCTGATGAATTGAGAAATCGCAGAAGGTCTTCCACATATACTTCGGCTATCTCGGCGATATCATGAAGGAACGGTCGTCCTAAAGCTTTAAGTAGTCGTTGCATTTGTGCAGGATAGGAACAGAGGAGGTGCCTAATAGTTTCCTCCTCTTCATTTCCGTAGCTGCGACAGTGGTCGTTGTGTGGCAAATTTAGGCGGTTTGCATGGTTACCGATAGACCAATGACCTGTTAATACTGTAATAAGTCTTGCCAGGTTCCGACGATTTAGGCTGATTAGGAACTTCGTGCGTTTGGCGTTGTATTAAGGCCACGTAGATTTTGATATTCGGCATATTTCAGTTTTATCCCATCTACTCTCTGCCAATGATAGATAGTATTTGAAGATATTCCCTATAACTACTCCCATTGGTATTGCGACTGGAGCATATGGGAGTTCATTAGAGTCGGATCCTGCTCTAGCTAGTTCGCCCGCTTTTTCGTTCCCAACAAGTCCCTTATGTGCTGGGATCCATGTGAGAATTACTCTTGACAGACGCCCTAGTTTAGCAAGTTCTTCTTTACAGTTTTTATTGGCTTTGATGTGACAGAGTTTGATTTAAGTGCAAGGAACGCCGATTGGCTGTTGACAAAAAATCCTATTGAGTTTGTTGTGTGGACCTGTAAGGGTATAATACAAGCTTCCTTTATGGCAAGTATCTCCGCCTGAAAAACACTGCAGTCCTCAGGTAGCTTTGTGGATGTATGTATTTTTGCTTCATCTGAGAATACACCAGAGCCGACTACACATTTCATATTGGAGCCGTCTGTGTATAACTTGATGTCATGACCTGTCAGTGGTGATCCATTATTCCATTCTTTCCTGCTTGGAAATTTGACTACAAAAGGCTGATCAACAGTTATTGTAGGAGCGCAGTAATCAGCACTCCAAAATTGACCCGGAAAGAAACCATTGGCGCAGCCAAAAATATACAAATGTTTAGACTCGTGTAGAAAAGTATGTACATCTATATACTTACTTTGTATAAGAAATGTTTCTAGTGTAGCGATAGTCTGTTAGTCCTTAAAAGTTCCGAAGTGTTTTGTTTAAGAGAGTACTGTTGGCTCCTAAGGTTTTCCACCAGAAAGGACACTCATTATGGTATTTGAGATGTTCAGAGTTTTTATTATTGTGCAAAATATTGAATAACTAATATTTAACCGTGGAAAAAATGATAAATGGCGGCAAGCCTGTCGGAAAATTTAGTTCAAATGTTTTTATCTTTATCTTAGTCTGTCCATAAAACACAATTTATTCCAAAAGCACTTATAATTTTTATTAAATATAGAATTGTAGTTATCAATAACTCATGAAAGATGTTTGTTGCTCTTGTATCGCGCAACACTGTATGTACTTCATTTTGATTTTTATACCCTCCATCATAGTTGGAGGGTATAATATGTTTGTTTTTCCAGATTACCGAACGGTAAGAAAAATAAATAGTTTTTATTTTTAAATCACTCGTGGTAGGCGTATAAAAATATTCTTTTACTTGTATTTGCTAAAACCAGACACTTAAATTAAATATAGAAGGAAAAATGATCTAAGGGTTAAGAAAATAGTTATGTCCGTATTATCGAGTAGAAAAATCGCGATAATCCGGATTATCGAGACTATACTGTATATACAGTACGCAAAGTTCATATTCGTACACCCCTCAAAAATGAATAAAATCGTTACTAATTCCAGATTTTATATTCAAATGTGAAACAATTGATGGGGATTACTATAACGAAGAATAACAAAACAAATTTTTAAATTATTCCGTCATTTAGGTATACAGTGGTGGCCAATACATTCGCAACAAAATTGCGCGTTTTATAAAATTTTCTGTAAAATATTTTTTGAAAGACAATTAAGGTATTTTTTGCAATTATTTATAGTTCAATGTTTCAAGTACAAGAAAATTAAAAGTTTTGACACGAAATCCCACAAGAATTATGAAAAAATTTGAAAATACATAAAACACCTTAAAATTTAATGGTCAAAACATATGCAACTGAGCCAAATCTCATGCAAAAATCTTCAATGTTTTGCAAAATACAATTTTTAATATGATTCAAAATATTTGTTTTTTTTTTTGTTTTGGGAAGTTATAAAGTGAGTAAAATTTTAAAACTGATATCAGTCATACGTACTTCATTAGGGGAGTGGCGGGTCTAGTGGAGGGGCATGAACATGGGTGCAAGAGTAAGAAATTTAGGAAATAATGGCAATTTCTTGACATTTAAGTTTTGGATTTAATAAAATTCAGAGTACAGAGTGCAGTTATATCGTTTATTAGCAAAAGTCAGAAGTCTGGATCTCGAACAACATATGAGCGTAGGTATCGAACCCATATCAGAGTGAGTACTACTGATCTAATGACGTTATAACGGGCGATATTATTGGAAATTCGGGATTCTATAAAGGCAAAATGTTTTAGAAAGCCCGTCAGATGATAATTTACCGCACACATTTTATGTATAGACATTTCTGGGAAGAGCACAGGCTTCCCAAAAAAGAAAAGGTTTCAACACATTTAGTGCTTTTATAAAACGTTCAATTTTGTTGCAAATGTATTGGCCACCACTAGCGAAATTCGTATTCGTACACCTAGAAACAATAAATATTTGTGGTATTTAAAGATTTTTAAGCAAAATGCCACAAATTGTTGTTCTTTTCTTCTTTTAAATTTCCTCTGCTGCACTATAGGTATTTTGCCCAGTTTTTGAGGCAAAAAGTCGATTTTGCAACTTTTAATAATAATAATTTTTTAGTTGGCATTGAAAAAAGAACATGTTAAAATTTATTAATATGAATGATATTTTTCAAAATAGCGTCATTATCGCGGTTTAAATTGCAATCAAAGTGAGAATTTCGAAGAAGAACTAAAAAAATATATATTGTAATGCATATTTCAATGTATTTAAAACCGCGGAAAAATCAATCAAATATAAATATATGTATGTAAAATTGAATAGATTGGCAATTGCGAGAGGAATTTATTTAATATATAATATAGCTTAAACATTTTGGGTAGCGACCAAAAAACACAAAAAGTCAGAAATAAATATTTTATTTTTCTTAAACTCACTTCATATAGACTTATACTAAATTGGCCGTATTTGGCCGTGATTTTGCCACCTAGAACACATTACTGAAAGTCTTCTGCATTGGTATTACTAGGTTTCAAACCCCGATTTTGCCCGTTTTTTGATATTTATGAGATTTTATTAGGTTACTTCTCAATAAAAAGTCCTAAAATTGTGGAAGTTTGGTTTGAGGAAATAAACAATAAATGTAAAAAATATTGTTGTTTACAATTTCGTTACAAGTAAAATAAATAATGGCGACAAATTGTTCGCTATATCCGTGGTTTTCTATAAACAGTGCGGCAGTAGTAAGCTTTATTTTATCTCTCCATTACATATTAATCATTGATACGGTTTGAGTACTAAACTCGTCTTTATTAGCGTATATTCAAAAAATACACAAAACTGTAGTAACAAATTCCTTGGAAAATCTACTCGCGGGGACAAAATTTTTTTTACTTACTACCGTGATCGTTTTCAACAGTTTATAGTGAAAACTAATGAAAATTGCATTGGAAAAAATGACTTTGTTCGTTATATACGTAGTTGCTTATAACCGTTGTTCGTTATATCCGAATTTATCTCTAAAAATCTTTGATTTATCTCACTTTTACACATAAATAATTTAAAAAGTTAAAAAAATCCTTTAATTCCGCTGTTATTAATATTTGTCTCGAAAACAGGGCAAATTACCTATAGTGTGCTGATTGAAAATTTTGCATGTATAAAAAGTTGGACGAACATTCGAAATACTTAAGAAAAATGTGATAGATACTATTAACTATTGCAATTTATTATCGAATTTTGGATGAAACTAGCTAAAAGTAGTCCTTTTGCAACAATATTCGAGGTCTCCTATGGAAATAAATGTTGTCAGCGTTTGGAAATGCAACGAAGCGTAATCCGGGCTAAGGTAACGTAAACACTTTTTAGGTTTGTTCGTGGTAAAAATCGCAAGTTTCGTTTCATATTTTACCAAAAAGGTACTGAAGTTTTAGAATACGGTGTCCAAAATAATTTTATGTCTCAAACTGTGAGAAATTATGAAGAACAATTAAACTATATAAGTCTTTATACTGTCTGCGTAGTACTGACATTTTACGCATACTATAAAGAGGATTATGGTAAAATTGCAAAAAAAAAATGATTCTTACTTCTAGAAAAGTATATTTCTTTACTAAATGGTCCAAAATAAATACATAAATGCCAAAAGAATTAAGTAAATTGGCCAGGAAAGAACATGGGGTAACCTATTGAAGAAATGCATTATTTTCGTGAAAATGTTCACCCTTAATCTATGTGTTTTTCAAATTTGTTTTTGTTTTGAATCAAAAGCAAAGTCGCGGATCAAACTAGAGTAATTTCATTGAAAAAATTACATACATGAAATTATGAGTCCCTAGATCGAGTTCCATAATAAAATTGCTGTAGTGGGGAACTCGATCTAAGAACACCTAATTTCAAGAATTTTTTTCAGTGAAATCACTCTAGTGTGGACCGGGACAAAGGAAATAATACATCCAAAACTAAAGATTGGGTGTGTTTCATGCGCACAAATTCTCGTTTCGAAATACATATACAGGCTGTAAGTTTAGACCAAATATGGGACGAAGTTTGGGATTTTTACGACGTAGAAACCAGAAATGACTTTGCTTCGCTCGACAACTAATCTTTGTTAGCATAATTAGTGTTTTTTAAATGGAAAATAGGAGAAAAGGTACGATAATTAAGATTTTAATTAAGAATTAAAAAATAGGTGTGATAAAGAATTGTTGGCGAAGACATGTGATGCGTTTTTGTAGTTATTATTGTAGTTTATATGTTTTTTGGAATAGAACACTCGGTACCTCCACGTACCGGCGAAACTATACACGGAGGAAAAAAAGGACTCTCTAACATATGTCCCAAACATATTTTGCAGCAAACATATATTTGTTTACAATCAGTCCCAAACATAACATATGTTTGGGTCCTGCCAACAAATATATGTTTGAGTGCAAACAAATTATATGTTTGGGTGCAAATAAATAAAAAAACAAACACATGCACAAGTGGGCGCTTAATGAGAGCACTGGCTACTTCTATTTTTTATTATTATTAGTTCTTTTATTTATTTATATTTATTTTTCAAAGATCGTTATAAAGATTTAATACAATTACAATTTTATTTCGTAAAGTAAATAAAGGAATTATTCTGCATGGTTATATTTAAAACCGTCAGCTGGAGAATTGAGTAATTTATTTATATTTTTTGATCAGTTAATAATTAAATTCATTTATTAGAATATTTCGGTATTTAAGAGCTTCTTTCAAGAATCTGCATAAACGAATCCAACAAAAATCTTCACCACCATTTAGGATTGAAATAATTTCATCAAATAACATTTCAGTTTTGTTAAAATGTCTAGATCGTATACTTGTTAATATGGGGCAGGGCCCTAGACAATGCACGAATGTTTCCGCTTCTCCCATATTACACATAGATCACCTCTGCTCATTCGTAGTCCTGTACCTTTTGGGATTTAGCCAAAACAGGTCACCCCTAGCCTTCATTATGAGCGTGATATACTCTTGACTGTAATTCTTGTTGCAATAGATGGGTCCGATGCTAAAATCAAGGAACTTGAATAATCTATATTCACTCTGATTAGCGTTTTGAATGTGTAAGTTGTAAGTCCTGTTCTTCATTTCCTGGAGCAGTTTTTTGCTTGCATCTGTCCAATATTTCTTACTTGTGTTGACATTTCTGTTGCATACATTATGTTCGTCTAATCTTAGCATGTTTTTGTTGCGTAGTTGTAGAGCAAGAATGTGTGGCAGTCTATGACCTTCAAGATCAAATAAAACTTTAGATAGATAATTTAAGTGAAGCGAATACGTATATATAAATCCCGGTTCGTATGCCGTCTCCAGTGCGATTATATAATTCGGGGTGATTTCTGGCAGTCTTAATATTCTTTTTATGTAATAACGATACAGTTTGTCGACTTCTTCAAAATATGTGCCTCCCCATACCTGTGCTCCATAACTATAAATAGATCGACAAAGTGATAGAAACAGTATGCATTTTGCGGTTAAGTGCATTGATGGATTGGTGATACAAGTTTTCCAAGTCGAGTTTAATGTCATTTTTGCCGCCTCTTCTTTTTTGATAAGATGCTTGCTAAAGGATAGTTTTGGGGTTAATACAATTCCTAGGTATTTGTACTCATTGACAATTCACAACGTTTCTCCTTTATATGTCCATTATTCACAAGTTCACCTCCTCTTCTAAACACCATAATTTCAGATTTCGCTTGATTTACTTCCATTCCCCATCTTTCGCAGTATGTTTCCAATTTTAAGATCATTTTTTGCAGGGTATTGGGATTATCGGTCATTATGACTATGTCATCCGCGTACATGAGTAGTCGGATGTTTGTCTTTTCAATATAAAGTCCTCCCTCTAAGTGTTCATGAAGGTCGTTAAGGTATATTGCAAATAAAATGGGCGATAAAGATAACCTTGTTTTACTCCGGTTACGGTATCAAAGTAATCAGACAGCTGGTTTCCTGACCACACTGCTGACTTGATATTCTTGTATATCTCATCTACGAAGGTTATGATTTTAGCAGACAGACCTATCTCATGAAGTTTGTATATTAGTAGGTCTCTAGGAATTCTGTCAAATGCTGCCTTAAAATCTATATACGGAACCCTATCTCTAACATACATTTATAAACACACATTTATATATATATTTATATGGTTGTTTATTGAAAGGCATTTATTGAAAGACATAGATACATAAAAAATTCCAAAGAAATACGCTTCTCCTTAGTTGTGAAATAAAACACATTTTCCTTAAAGTTGAAATCGGCATCTGGAATCAAATGATTATATATGAAACATATATATGAAAGCTATATCTATATCTGAACCGATTCCTACCAAATTTTGCAGATGTATTTTTATGTTCATTATAAACATCGGAGCTCCAGCTGCTTCCTGTGACTTGTTGCAGCAAAAACCTGTCATTGGGCCCATAGTGCACCCCAAGGAAAATTTATACATTTTATTGTTTTGGCGAATGTCTCTGGGTGTCTGAGATATATTTTAGAAAAAAATTATTTTTGTGGGTAATATGTCGTTTTTTAAGGTCAGACTTTTTGTATAGCTCTTTAAAGCGGACCCTTCTTTATTTCTTTTAATTTTTTGATATTGTACTTTTAAAAATCACAAAATTAGCGTCAGTTTGCAAATCTTGAGATCCTAGAAAGCTTTGAAGTTCTTCTTGTGCATAATATACCTTTGTGGGCTTCGATAAATGCACGTTTTTCTTGAGATTTCTTTGGAAGTCAGTAGATTCCACGGAATTCTTAGATTCCTTGTAATATGGTCTTATACAATCCTTAGGCATCATTTGAATCATAAATGTGAAATATTCTGTTACAAACCTGCTCCCAAAGAAAGCATCAAAATATAAGCACTACCAAAAAAGCATGAAATTTATACTGGTAACAACATCATTTTCGTATTATGATCATTACTGTCACTATAGGGGTGAACAGTTTCGGATAATTGTAGACTTCTGAGTCAATTGATGCACAATATGCGCAATATATTGAAAAAATATATATTCGTTTGTAGCAATTGGATTCAGTACTAAGTACTACTTTATCTGCTTGCGTAGGTACCGATGCTTCGGAGCCTGCATATTATGTCGGGGCGATTTGTATGGAAGGAAAAAAACCTTAATGGGCCCTTCTCCTTTCGGATTCCTGGGATTGAACTGAGCAAAAAAGTCCACTAGACCATAGATTTACGGTGAAAATCGAGCCTCCCGATTTTGAGTTTAAGTTTTTATACACGTTTTTGGACAATTTGGCATATAACAGCCAAACCATTGAGATTTTCGATCCAACACAAAGTGGACTGTTTTGCTCAGTTCAATCCCAGCTATGTCCATCGCTTGAACACTGAAGTTTATATACATCTTGTCTTAATTGTGGTGGGCATACAATTTTTGTTGAGGTCAAATTTCTTATTTCTGATTCGCGTGAATTGTTTCTTTCTTATTCTGAAGAATGTCAATCGGTATTCTCCTTTCCAAGCTGGTGGAAATGTTTTTCTTTGTTTATTAAAATAACCTAAATCCTGCAAGAAAAAAAGAAAAAAACTTGTTTCAATTTGTAGATGAAGCGTCTCTGAATATGTTCACAGAGACAATTCCTGTTGTTAATAAAATCGTTTAATATCTTTCGGCTTTAAGCCTTTATGAGTTTTGGAAGCTGCTAGATTGTGGGCACGTGCATCATAATTATTTTATTAGGGATTGAAGTATTGTTTATGTCAATTGTCGACTGGCGCTACACTGCATGTTGCGCAGCGATTGTAGATGCTAATACTATTCATGTCGTGTGTTAGTGTGTGTTGAGAAAGAAGCCATCTATCTAACTCCTCTTGGCAAATGGGGTTGGATGGTTAACAATTGGACATGGGTCTGGGAAACAAGGAATAATAAAAAAAGAACACAAAAGTAAATAAAACGCCTTTGCAATTTGTCCGCTTTGTGTGCCACAATCAGCACGGCTATTATATGTGCGGGACAACAAAGCGTGAGGCTAGATGGTTGACTGCTTTTGCCTGCCTGAATGTTACCGTGAACATCCTTGATTTAGATGAGAGAGAGAGGGAATAGAAAATATGCGTGGTGGTGCAAAACAAGAGCTTTTCGTCCTGGCTATATGGGTCTGTTGGCCAATGCAAGTGAAACGCCCAAACAATAGCTCTTAATAGAGATGGGCGCATCAACACATTTTGAATAATTTCGTTGCATTATTTTCATAAAAAAGTGTTTAAATTGCATTAGAAGTTCGTGTGACGCCGGTTTCCGCACAAAGCTGCTGGTGGCATTTGTTTGCTTATTGTCACTGTCACTGTTATTGTTATTGGATCGGTCTCCAATTGAATTCAGCCAAACAATTGGCAATAATTTTCGCGGTTATTGTTGTCATATTTGGGGTTCTTCCATTGCTCTCGTCCTAAGAGAGTTTGCCGCTATCTATACACTGGTACGTACATACAAACATACAACAAATTGCGATGAGGCGGCGGAGGCTGGAGTTTAGGCTTCGCCGATTTAAATTTTAGTTGTGATAAATGGAAATCCACAATTTGCTGACGGCACTCGGAGGCAATAAAATTCAGATTTTCTATATAATTTATGTAAGTTAATCACATTTAATGACCATTAGGTGATGGTGTTGTTTGTTTGTTCTTCCAAAGATTGTAAAGTTGTTGGCAGTTAGGATGGTTGATTCGTTGATTCGATTGGGTGGTTGTTGATGCTGACTAGCCCAAACGAACGCCGAGCATATTTGTATGTGTACTTATTGTCTGCTAGGAGGAAAGAAATATTGTTGATGTTATTGTGGCAATGCTTTGCCATGCCCTTTGTGTTCCCATTATGCGCACCATTGTGGCAAGATAAAGAACGGAAATTAGTACGATAGCAGGATGTTAAACGTGCAGCACCAGCTAGAAGACGTTTGTTTCGATCGAGTACATAAAAAATAAATATTCGTTTGCATGTGCTCAAGCCCACAGATACGTTCATACATACATATGTATGTAGGTATGCATGTGCCAAGCGCCAAGAACTGAGCCCAAGCAGACCTTAATAAAGGAACGGAAACAAAATACAATGCGAAAAGCATTCTAATGCTGTCGTCCTTTTGCTAACACGCAGTCGTGGGTTCCTGAACTCTTCCCTAACATTGTAAGAACGAATGTAAAACTTGAAATTATCATCAGCCTCAGCAGCGGCATCTTTGTCACCATCAGTGTTACTTGATTACATTTCTCTTTTTCGAACAAATCCATTTTTTTTGTTTTCCGTTCTGGGCTGTGACTGCCCTTCCTCCACCCCGCCTCCCCTCCCCAATATAACACGAAAATCACAAGTCAGGTCACAGCCTATTTGGCAGATTATAAAAACTTTACTCCCAACAAAGGTCCTAATTGCGACCAAATACGACCAAGATCAAGGCAGTCGTTCAAAATGGATATAATGTACTTATGGTAACAATAAAAATTAATAAGACCTCCCTCCCCCTTCCTTTGTGCTCCGTAAAACTCAATTTGCAATTAAAAAGGAATAAGACGAAAACAAATGAACAATAAAATGGAAATGGGTGCGAGCGAGATTTTCAGGCTATGCAAAACCGCCAAATTAAGTACGATAGAAATGCTGATGGTTATTAGCATTCATTTGTGTTCGTTCATCTTTTTATCCCGAAATATTATTAGACGCCCCGCTACGTGGATGCTGACTACATTTTAAACCGTTTAAGAAGAAAAACACCTCCATCTATCTTGGCAATGTTTGACAATTGCAACTAGTCTCCAAATGTAAATCACACTTCTCTGTGAGGCTTTGAGGTATTAAATCATTAGCCATTGTCTGCTGCCAGTTCATTACTTTTTATTACGATATTATATGCCTGTTTGTTTGCCACGGTACGAAACACGTTACTTTGTATGTTCGCAGCACCTTCCTATCCAATCTAATACTGGTGCAAAAACTATAAGGAAACTTAATATTGGCGCAGGCGGCAGAGGCAATGCTTTCATAGGAACAACCAAATGTGACCAAATGTGTAACAGACAATAACCGTTATGGAGAGGATGCATGTATTTAATGGGGACATACATATCTACATACATATAATTGGGAAGGAATTCATTCTCTTAAAACTCTCAATGTCTCTATTGTAGTGGAACATTTTGCATTCATTTGTGCGAATATTAGGGTGCCTTTCATATATGATACACTTTCGGAGTCGTTGATGCAGAGAGTTCTGATGTTCAATGTTTGCAGGGTCAAGTAACTCAATTTGGGGAAAATGTCAAGATGTTCTCCCATATGATTTTCTAGTTCAATGTGGAAAAAATAGTACTAGATTTTGCAGTTTCTGGAACTCTAATAAAAGTATATTAATACAAGTTAATACGATATTAATACAAAATTTAGGGAAAGTGACAAAATCTCCTTGCATCTTTTTATCCGAGGATGTAGTTTCCGTCAAATATGTTTTGGCAGTAAGATAAAACAACAGCTGTAGTGGAATTCTGTAACTTATTTTTTGAGTTACCGACAAAAATCGGTAACATTAACATGCAAAATTATGAATGAAAAGAATCAATAAAAGTTGACAACACTGTTGCTATCGGTAGGATTTAGCAACAGCTTTATTTTGGTTGTTAACTTATCGAAAAATTTCTTTAATTACCGAAATTATAAGCATTTTAGTATTATCGATTTTTGTCGGTAACTCGAAAAATGAGTTACAGAATTCCACTACTGGTCTTAGTTTGTTTATTGCACATACCAGGCCTTTCTATAAAATTTTGAAATTCAATTTTCCACCAATCCCAGTATTTGTTGTTGCATTACCAAATGTTCACCGCAGACTATTAGCGGAATTAAAATAATAATACACTATGTGCCGACAATTGATTTTCGAGCAGCACTCTAATGTACAGGGAATAGCATCCAGAGGCGTGAACATCGTCTTATTCGCATTCGTATGCATGTATGTATGTGTATACGCTGGAATGTGCACGCCATTGTGAGTATAAGTTATACAAATGGCATTTGGAAATTGTTGTTTGTGCTTATCTGGGAAGAACACACGCCATATCTTTGCATTTAAAGTACCGGCATTGTTGCTGGGATGTGAACGCGGTTTCATTCACTTGCTCGATTTAAACACACATGTTATGCTGACAAAAAAATCGTGGAAATAAATACAGTTTGCCAAGCGCATCTTTTCGAAATTTCGCAGTTGTTTACAAATTAGTTTTTCTACTTGCTAAAGACATGATTACCTTCTTCCTAAGTGGTTGTAACCACTTATTGAGCACCATGAAATCTACCAAACTTTTTTTGGAAGATGTTTTTTTTTCATCATAAGGTAACACCTTAAGCTACTTATGTTTTTTTTTGTTCAAAAATATTGCATAGTTTCTGACAAATCCGTATTCGGATATTATGGATCATATATTTTTTCGAAATCGAAATTTTTACTTTGACAGTTCACCATTTGTTTAAATGGATGTTTTTAATTCGGTTTCGCTTAAGGACACGATTATTAGTTTCTTAATGATCCCACAAATTGGTGTCGAGTTACAGTGGGCACCTCAAACTGCTTTAGTATAGACAGTGTTTCTTAGGCAGGCATTTGTCAGAAAACTATGCATGATTTTCCAACAGAAAAAATTCCGAAGGTAGCTTAAGGTGTGACTTTTCAGATGATAAAAAAAATCTTCTATAAACTTTGGTAAATTTCTTGTAAACAAGTAATAGTACGTTTATATATAAACGGATTTAACAAACCTACTGGGTTTCAAATGTCAATTCCATTGCTTATATTTCAAATAAATCCTCATAATGAAGGTTAACCCTGCAAAAGGCTGTAATATAAACAAGGCCTAAAAAAGACTGTGTGAATTGAAACACCCCACCATACTAATTGCTGATATTTTTCGAATGTTTGCCACACGTTTCGATATTGTTTTCGAACGTTTGGCAAATGTGTTTTTCTTTTGTTCGCTAAAAGTTCAAAACGATACCATTTTCGTACACTTCGTGAATATTTTTTCTTCACAAGAAAATTTGTTGCGAGAAAAATTTTTTACTTTGGAAATTTTTTGTATCAAAAAATAATTTTATGTTATTTGTATAAAATTCCTATTTGCATTTTTCAAATAATTTCGATATAAATGCAACTTATAATATAAACAATAAATGTTGATAAAGACCAAAGGTTACCAAGTACAATACAACAATGTCTATCAACAGTGTCGCAATCATAACAAAGAAATAAAGACGAAAAAGGTACAAAACAGAAAAATCAGGAAACTCCACCAAAATGTTTTTCGCCAATATCGTAAAAACTATCGTCAATTCATTCGTTAATAATATTATTGCCGATATTCGAAATCGAAGGTTTTTCTGCCACAAACTGAGCGACGACTGAATCGTTTTCAATTCATTCTCGTGTGGCGTTCTCGAACAAAATATCCACAAAACTATCGAGGAAAATGCGAAAACGATATCGTGTTCAATAGGAATGGTATGGTGGGACTTTTTTTTTCCAAACAACGTATGTATTTAGGGAGTCTTCAGAATTTTGGGCGTATGAACTTGCCGACAATGATATGGAATAGAAAAAATCTCAAAAGTTTTGCGGGGGAGGTACCTAAAGGAATGGACCGACATAATTCATTTAGGAAGTGTGTCTTATTTTGGGAGTCATTCCTCTCGATAGGATCATTATATCAGGAAACATGGGAAAACATCATATCGCTTTAAACATGGCTACTAGAAGTACCTTCGGTACAAATTTCCAAAGGATTCTCGCACAGACCCTTCACCGCACGTAAACAAAAACGTTGATAATTTGTGTGGATGTTACCCTAAGGGCCCACTTTTGAACATAAACTAAGTTTGGACATCGGTTACTACCTTCGAGAGTTATCGTGCGCACCATTTTTCCACAGACAAATCTCTGAGGCTTCTTGGGGTTTAAGAATGAAATGTAATCTATATATATAAAAATGGTGTAAAAAATGTATAGTAATTCATAAAATGAGAACGGCTCGGCCGATTTCTGTAAAATTTTTTGTCAGTTATTCGCATTTTCGAGGAGAAGGTCTTTACGGAAGAAAATTTTGGAAAATCTCTCTGGAAAAGTCGGAAAATTGGAAAAATCGAAAAGTGAGTTTTTGTATGAAATTTTATTCCTTAATAGCGAGACGAAGTTCGCCGGGTCCGCTAGTTTATTATAAATATTCGAAAATAAAAATAAAGAAAAAATTTCAGAGTTACCGCGCGCTCCATCCATAACACATGGTGCCATAGCGGTTTTTTACAGCTTTCAGGCCATTTTCTCAGGATGTATGGACTTGCCCCTGAAGAAACTTGCGCCGTCGTAATGGGGGCAACGAATACAAGTTGTTACAACAAAAATCAAAAGGATTCGAGAGGAGGTCTTAACCGATATAGTCCATATTCGAAATTTATCTATTACAATGTGCAAAATACCATTATTTCAATGAAGCAAAGTATGAGAGAGTATACCCTCGTTAGTATATATGCAGAGGGTGTAAGAATTCACGAAAAATGTCTTGAATTGGCGGAAGGATAAAATTCATGGGGAATTTTTGTTGAGAATATAGGGAATAAGAAATGCTGGTAAATCTCGTAATCTCCAAAATCATTTAATTTGTATATAAAACTGCAGAGTCGTATCTTTCAATAAATTTCTAATTCCAATCACTGCCAGTCGCAAAAAATGCTTCGATCAATACCCATTGCATTATAATCCTTCAAACCCCGTTTATTCGATATAGTTCGCCTTTCGATGAAATTTGTAAACGTCTGTTTGGTCCAGATAATTTTTCAAAAAGATATTGGTGTGTAGACTTGATAACAAACAAACATACATAACGGTACGTAATAGCATAATAATATGCTTGATTCTTAAAAATACTTTTTATGTTGACTTTTTAGCTTTATCCAGAAAGAGTTAATTTTATAACTATACACATAGCCCAGAAAGTCTCCGTTCACCTAACCAATATAATAATAATTGTTCCACAAACATCCCAGGAGGGACAAGGGAGACTTCTATCATATCAATGAGTACACCGCGATTTATATTAGCTAATGATATGGGAACTACTGTTTATCGTCAAGTCCGAAAGGAGTGTCTAAGACACCACTTGTAGAGAAGTTTTACAAGGATGAAATACTCAGGAAATGTCGCCAACATTACTGAGAGGTATTTTGCCACCGTTGAAAAATGTTTGATGTTGCATGGCCGGGGAATCGAACCCACGACCTTCAGCGTGCAAGGCGGGTGTGCATACCATTGCACCACGGTGGCATCCAAACGGTGGCGTTCACCTTACATATTAATGTAATAGGGCGAATAAAATATTTATGAAAGAAAAACTGTTCTCATTTACCCACTTATGTAATGTTTTAGTATCATTTTTGAAAAGTAGTAAAGTGAACGCAGACTTTCTGGGCTATACGTATTTTATTTTAATTGATATGTGGTTGGGCAGCGTGGGATTGTTCACTTTAACTGCACTATTCTGCAACTTGGTATATCTTTGTATGTACATTGAGAGAATGTTCCTTTTTTGCGGTATACCTTCAATGTCTCTCCTTTTTGGTCCGATTGTTCTTGTTTATTGTTTTGGCCTGTCCGTGCATGCGTTTGAAGGATAAAAAGCAAATAGTTGTTGATGGGTGTTGTTGCAATGGCGGCACTCGCCACTCAGCATCCAATATGTATTGACAAGAACAGCATTTTCATGCATGCAAAGCGCATTTCGCGTCCTCTAATTGCTTCTTTGTGTCCGGCAATTATGCATGAACGGTTTTTTGTATAATTGGTCTTTTGTATTGCCGCCGACAATATAAAATGTATTTAATGTTTTCGCTGGCACTGCATTTGTTTAATTAATTGTGTCCATTGATATGGATTTATGGTCGGCCGTGGATATTCTGCGCGGGCTATTATGAGTGAACAAGTAGTATGTCTGCATTTCCTGAGTTTACGCTACAATCAAATTTCCCAAATGCAAATAGTTGTATTTATTTTTTTATGTATACACTGAGCATTGTTTCGGAAGATGATGTATTTTTAGACGAAACTAGACGACGAGTTGCCTAAAAATATTAGATTTCTAGCATTTGATGTCAGCCGAGATTTTATACAAGTGAGATAGTCTACTATCAAGTGTAGCATTCGAGTAGACTCGAAACTGCTGCCACGTATTGTCATAAATTAACTAAAATAAATTTAAATTATTTCTGGACCGGAATGAATGGCGGCACTTATTACCAATATACGAAAGAAGGAACAACAACAACAAAGAACTTCTTGAAAAAGTATAATCAGCCCATGTAGGTATAGTGAACGCTCTCAAAAAAGTTTGGTACTCCAAAAAAAATTTAAAAATAACTGTATAAAAATAACAAAAACAAATATTAAACGGCTTCACCAAAAATTCACATGTCCTTTAAACGAAAAAGTGGAATTAATTATATCGCGATTTTTAATGCATTACACTGGTAACCCTGATCCAATGATGAACGCGAAGAGGGCATTTGTATGGTGAATCGTACGAAAGCGTAAAGGCGAGTGCTCATCTTGTTCATCTATGCCCTGATCTCAAAAACAATAGTTTGCTGAAAATCTGGCTAAGCCGTTGCAACTTGGTTGCTTATTCTCTTTTCTGATATGTGTTGATTATGTGTGCTGCAAAATATGAGTATGCGTTCCGTATTGTTTTATTATAGCGACAATATCCAATAGAGGGTCTGTTTCTCTATGTCGAAAGAAAATGAATGCGAACGAAAAACAACTAAACTTTGCTTTTCATGGTAATATTGACTTTGTTTTTGCTTCGAAACAACTACAAAATTTGAAAGTCATACTCGAGTTTAGTAGTTCGACATAGTGAAATAGGCTGCTAGCATTATTTTTGTGAAATTTGTTGCTATTGTTGCTATTTGTTGCTAAAATGTAGTGCCTCAAGGTGTTCGAATATGAATTTTGCCTCAACTCTGAACGCCATCTACCCTTAAATTATGTAACTAGTTAAATTATAATTTTGTTTCATGCAAATTATTCATAAATATTCTCTATCCAATAAATTAATGCACTTGTTTCTGCCATAAATAACGATTTCACTCATTTTTGAAGGGTGTTCGAATATGAGTTTTGCATAATGTATATTTTCAATTATTTTTTATTTAAAAATTGATATTTTTCAATTAATTGCAGTCATTTAATTAAAACACGCGCTAAGATACATTGATAGTTGTTCCACTTCCATAGCACAATGGAGTTATTTACACTGTCTCCTTGGAATTTTCCAATCTCATTTTATGTTTTTCAGAATTAATAACACCCTCCAAATATATTTAATGTATAATTGACTAATTTATTTCATTTTATTTGTTAATTTAATCTAAAAAACAAACACTTGAGATTTTCGCAAGAATAAGGGCACACTAGGTATGAAAAGGACCCATCAGTGCTGCCAAATTCATTAATTATTTTTCTCAAACTATTCATGATCATCCGTGGGAATTGAATTGCGCAGGAAAATTCGTGATTGGGCTGAATATTGACAAAATTAAATTCAATTCTCATTAAAACTGTCTTACCCCAAATGAGTTGAGTTCTTGTATAGTGTCGATTCTCAGGAGTTGTGTTCCCAGTGTCGCGAAGGCTGGACAATGACAGATATAGTGTTCCAACATTTCGTGCCCTCTGCATTAACTGTTTCAACTGCAGAACCTATTTTGTGCAGGTGCGATTGTAGCCCTAAGTGTCCCGTAAGGATGCCCGCCAGTCTACCAATGCCTTTTTTACTCATTAATAGTATTTTCTTTGTTTTGTCCTAGGGATCCATAAGTCGCTTTTAAAATGCATTATCTAGGCTTATCGTGGTTGTCTCCCTGTAGTGGGATTCTGTAACTCATTTTGCTGTTACCGACAAAAAATCGGTAAAATTAAATCGCAAAATTATGACTAAAAACATAAAGAAAAGTTGGCATCACTGTTTGTGTCGGTAGAGGCTAGCGACTACTTTTTATTCATCGTTAACTTACCGAAAAATTTCGTTAATTATCGAAATTATAAGCATTTTAATTTTACCGACAATTATCGATAACAGCAAAAACGAGTTACAGAATCCCACTACTGGTGTGTTTTGCCAAAGAGTTAGCTATCTCCTTAACCCTAATAATGTTTACCGAACCATCATGAGTGTAGTTGTTAATTGACTTTTTACACTCCAAGACAGTTTTTGATTTCACTGTCTTCTTGATTGTTTAAACTTTAATGATAGGCTTTGTGTTAGCGTTAAATCCGTTCTGACACTCGGTAATCGCTCGGATTTCAGCCTTGAGGATCGCTTCATGATCTGGCAGTCGAAGTGAGATTCCTTTTTTCCGGGTTTACGATACAGAGACCGGTCCCGTCTTCTTCTTCACATTGCATTTTTTGTCCATAGCTGTCCACACACCACAGATGCGTATGTTAGAATCGGTCTACCTTCTGTATAACCGGTGTATCATCCTATGATTAAAAGCCAGTCGGGCCCAGTTGGAAGCTATTTTAAGAGCCGTTTCGAGCATGTTGCTTGTTTTTAAGCATATTGGGAATATAACTCTTTTTGTTAGAATAGAAGATTGCCAAAGTTTGAGCACAACTGAAAGATGTTAGGTGTTAACACGTGCCATTGGGGTCTCGAAGTTTTGAAAATATCCATTTTTTGGCTATTTGGCAATTTCGGCGACCGATACCTCTGGACAAGCTAAAGCTATTTGCCTGTATTATACATAAATTTTTTGCGTTCTTAACATTTCATGTTCAATAAACAAATACGCAAATATTACTGAATTCGAGAGAGTGAAGCAAATGTCTCTAAAAACGTGACCCACACCACTAGGGCGAAAATTGACCTATTGTGAAAACTCCTTTTCCATATTATCCTATTGTTTAAGTTCATTGGTTACGCCAATGTGTATGTTCGTTGCATTGTTTTCTCCTTCCGCAGCATTACAATTAACCGCATTAATAGGCCGCTCTTTGGAGCTCAATGGGGAAATCTTCTCGGTCTTTCTTTTAGAGTCACATTTGCTTGGTTCGGATTCCTTCTTTTCCACGCTCTCTCCTAAATGTCATATTCGTTCAGTTCAGATGCAGGGGGGCACTTTCCAATGCTGCGGTCGTAGTTGTTGATCACGGCCTTGTTACCGCTACGACACTTGCTGCTAAACTTTCAAAGGAGTAACACTCCTATTAGATATCGCTTCGTAGTTGGGATAGGTAAGTCGACTTTCGATTAATCGACTTTTTGCAGACAAAAGCCTAAAAATCGTAGTCGTCTTTTGTCTGGAGGGAAAATCGTATAATCGATTATCTTGTGATCGATTTTCGAGTTTGCCCATAGATTGTTGACTTGGCGGTTTTTCACTTTTGGCGGTCTTACAGATTCAACAGAAAAATTGACGAATCGATAGATTATAATCGATTTTCTGCGGTTATGGAAAGTCGAGTTTTAAGACAACTGAAATAATCGCCAGTCCGAAAAATCGCATTTTTGGTTTTAGACCAAAATCGAAAAGTCGAAAAATCGATTATTGCTTTCAATTACCTATCCCTATTTTGTAGTCGCACATAAAAAGGTATTCTTTATACCCTCAGCCTTTAGGCTAGAAAGGGTGTATACACTTTGATACGGCCAAAAATGTGCCTCATAGAAATAACGGTTTTAGACCCCAAGTATGTTTGGACGAAATTCGTTTCTGACAATTTGCAGTCTATTTAGCCATGTCCGTCCGTCTGTCTGTATGACTGGTGAGCACTATAACTCTCGAACCGATCAACTGATTCAACAAAATTTTGGGTATCGTAATTGTTTGTCCAAACTTAATTTAAGTTCGAAGATGGGCCATATCGGTTCCTACCTCCCCCACAAAAGTTCAAATTTTTTCTGTAAACTGGTGTGAACGATATCTTTCGAAGGGAGCACTTGTTTTGGTCCTAATTTTGCACATCGTACTATTCCTTCCAGATATATATCGGACTCGAATATGGACTATATCGATCTACTCCTTCGGGTACCTTCCACACAAAATTCATATAAAGTGAATGTCCTTGCTGCTCCCTTTACGACGGTACATTTTTTTCTTGCGCAAGGTTATACTTCCTAAGATATTAGCCAAAAAACTCCATGAAACCCTGACGTTGCAGGATCTTTTTAGTAATGTTTAACAACATCTAAATCTCACTTGTAATAAGAATTGGACGAAATTTTTCTAGTAATTTCGTCAGTTGTTTTTTAATTTGGGTCGCATATTTCCGGAGCATTTTCCATTTTCTTCTGTTTGATTCTGATACTATTTTCGAATGCTTTCGTATTTCAATAGATTTTCAATGAGGTGTAGATCTTGTTTTGAGGGCGTTAAACCAGGCTTTACAGTGACTCGAACGATGAAAACACAAAGTACTTCTACGGCTTTGGCGAATGTTTAAAAATGCAAATCTATGTGCAAGGTATATTCTGGCCGACTACGATTTGTGGGGACTACTGCATCGTCCTCATTTTCTTCTTCTTAATTTGTAAATCCGGTATCCGGATATTAGTGATCCTTCTAAAGGGTTTAGATTTTTCCGTCTCCGTATTCAGCCGCCAATATGGGAGCAGATACTGCCAATTCACTTTTTTCGGTTCGCCGAGCATATTTTATTTTTGCGGTACTCATCACTATGAGCGTTCCCTTAAACACCGATGTGAGAAAAAAACTCCACATGCAGTCCTCATTTTAACTGTACTAAAACCACTCGCGTTTGCGTTCGTAGTTAGCGTTCTTCTACCGCGATGGATGTGCGTCATTCATACTATATCTTTGTACTGTCTGGGTAACTTCGTCGTTGTGAACGTTATTCATGCCTGCCAGATAGGTTTGTTGACCGAGAGGTTCAAGTTTGTATCTTTGCTCTTCATCCTTTTCTGCTCTAAAATTTTGGCCTCTTTTAGCTCTTTATTAGAGGTCAACATGGTTTTTTGGCCCCGTCTAAGTTCGTAAGCAACATCCATAAAAGATTTGTTCTAGGTTTAAAAATGTTAGATCACATCTATTACAAATTTTGTTTCAGTTTTACAAGTTAACCTTTGGAAAAGATTCAATTTTCATTTAATGGGTCTTAAAATCGCCCAAACATCCGAAATCTTTCTCAATTTGACCACAGAATCTCCTTATTTTGGAAGCTGTACCGCTCCGGTCGAGCTTAATATATTTTTTACACTCTTCGAATAATAACTCTTCTAATACGCTGGACATTCTATCCTTTTTTTGTTGTGGGTAATATGGGAACAAGGACTCGTTGGATAGGGTGAATGTTAAGATTTTGTTTATTAAGTGCAATCGATTTCCTGAACAAAACGAGTTTCGAAGGATATCGATACAGAAACAGCATTTATTTGTAACAATTTTACCAAAAGATTCTGGGAAAGTAGACCTTTTTACATTGATTTATTTTCGATTGTAGCTGAGAAATGCTTTAATATAACCCCCTCCCACACCACCACCACCTTTGTTCGCAAAGATTGGCAAAAGAAAACATTCAATAGAAAGTCAAGCAGCCACATTGTCACAAAAAGAAAACAGAGGGAAATATAATAAGACCAAAGCACACGCACACGACATCCACAATAATATTTATTTCTTTTATCGGAGCGGATGTAAGTGTGCACAGACAAAACGGGGGAGAAGGAAAGGACATGTCGCGATACAAATGAGCAGCTCTCTCTCTCTCGCTATCATAGCATAACGCCAATACCACATTACAAGTCAAATATTTGCACAAACACGGCACTGCTGTCTGTCTTGTGGTAAGCTTAAGATGTGGATACTGTCACCCTCGTATGGGAGGGTAGTTGCTGCGCTGCGAAACGGCGAACTGTTTCCATTAACAGTATACTGCTTGCCAGTGACGAGACTCGGCTCACGATTTAATGTTTTGCTCCCAGCCATGATTTCATAGACCATCACAGTCCGTTGTCTGGCGTTCGCACAACCTCAGGCAGTCGACGTTGAAGCCCCTGCCATAAAAAGTCATAAAAATACAATTGAATACTGAAAGATAAAGAGAAGAACAGTTGTTGACTGACCCCCCATCCAGCACCATTGTAAGTCGATGATATCTTCATTTGTGTGTAAATATTTTGGTAACATTTCACACTTCTCCCATCTTTTTGTCATTCCCGCATCAGAGGAGTGAAACAACAATAAACAATTGGCATTCATGGTGTTAGAACTCGTTCGAATGCGTAAGTGGGTGGTGGTGGGGGTAGGTAGGACTTACCAATGTTGTTTGTCTATTTGCTGCCAGTGCCACACAACTGCCACATTTGGTCTTCTGTGTTTGAGTCTCTAATCATCATCTCTACACCTCGACACTTGTGGAAGTGACCTTGTATTATTGTGACAGACAATGAATGGAATAATGGAATTGGCTTGGTGAAATATCATTGGACAAACGATTGTTTTCAGCTCCTTATCAGGACTTTGGTGACATTTCATTGAATTGCGAAGCTTCAGTTAATAGCTTCAGGATCTTAAATTGAATTGAGAGTTTTTTATTCCCAGCAATTCTTTGTTTTGGGCGATTTAAATACATACTTTCCATTTCGGTGTGTTTAATAGTGAAATTTAAAAAAATAAATAATAAAAACATTTCCCCATACGCGTGGGGAAGTTTTTATTCAATATTCTCAAAGCCAGGTGTTGGACATCTCCTCTCGTAATTGATCGATAATCACAAGGTCCTCTTTTTTCAATTGATAAACGCAACATTAAAAAACCGACAATTTATACACTGTGGTTTTATGCTTCTCAATGCTATTTCCGATATTTCCTTATAAAGGAATTGGTTTTTGTTTTGCGAACAGAACAATTCGCTTTGGCTGGATTGTCGAACGATTTGTTGAATCCAAAGTAATCACTCTAACCATTTCTCTACTCTCGAATTGTAATCCCACAGATGAGTGCGCGCTCAAGTGGGTGTTTAAATTGAATTTGACACGCTAAACGCCAGTGTTTATTTGCTGTGCGACAAACGCCAGGGGCCATGTCGTATCAAAACCTCCCCCATTGCCTCACTGAGTTTCTATCGTTTGCTTGTTTGGCTACCTTGCCGTGCCGGCTGGTTGAGGTTGTCGTGATTGTTTCATTTTTGTTGGGTTTCTCTGTGTGCACACACAGACCGACCCAATCACTTCCACAGAGTCGTTGTAATGCAATTTAACCTAATAATGAACGCATCAAGAAACATAATGTTGTCATCATCCAAAGTCGAGAGGCGGATGACAGTTGCCTTATTTTCTGTGTTCGCACATCTTCCGCCACGACCCGACGTCTAGCGAGTCAGTCATTAATCACAAAGCGAGTTGGGAGTTGTGCGGTGAAAAGTAGACAAATGATTCTTCCCACAGGATAGGTTTTTATCTGCCAGTTTCGTTCGTATGTGAGCGAGCAGTGGCCATCTCCTTCCTCTTCGCTCTTCCCAAAATCCGTAATTTTAAATAAAACACTTGCTGTGAATTCTTAACATTGAAAACCAAAAAGTGATTAAAATTTATTTACTGTCATTATCACAAAAATATATACAAATGTAAATATGTAGTGTTACGTATATTACATACTTAGGATATACCATTGACGATGCGTTTTCTGATACTTTGTGGTGAATATAGTAATGATGTGGGCAATTCTATATGTGTGTATGTACATGCAATGTGTGGTTCTATCTACCTAACCGACTCTTTTTTTTCATGTCCGAATTATTTGTTATTTGATCTATTGGATGAAGTACTGTTTAATTTACAAGTAAAATACCCTAATATCTCTATTTGGGTTATTAATTGGGAAGGACGAAATGCAACGCAATGCAGACACTGAAAGGCAGTGGAAAATTGGAATAGTGACTGACTGATTTAAAACTCTACTGGTCAAGAGGTTATTAGAATACTCATCCTAATAGAAGCAGATATATTTGTTATTACATTCTAAAGTTCTAAACACGGCATATTGAATAGGTAGTGGCATCGATATATGTATTTGGAATGTCAACATTTTCTTTATGTTGTTGGGGAAATTACAACAATAATAATTTTATTACAAAAGGATTGAAATTTCATACTGTAACAGTTGTTACAAAACTACCTTTTTAAAATTCCTTGGTTCTAAATATGAAAATTGGAATGTCTGATATTTATTCGCTACTATTTACCTATTTTGTATCGATTTAAAGATTTGACAGGCTAATTCCATTATTAGGGATTTCTGTTGGAATACATCTGGGAGAAGCATAGATATTCACCATCACAATAAAAAGTTGGATAGCAATTGGATGCTATATCCAATCACTAAAAAATGTAGTATTGATTTCAATCTCAGAGGGTCTTCTTTAAACTGACCACTGTTATTGAAATGCAACCAACATAAGTAGGGATATTTGTTGTCAATATACAAATCTGTGCATATTAGAAACGGGTGCCACCGTGTTCAATGGTAAGCACATCCGCCTTGTAGTGGGTTCGATTCCCCGGCCATGCTACATCAAATTTTGAACGATGGCAAAATACTCCCCAGTAATGTAGGCGACATTTCCTGAGTATTTCAGCCATGTACAACTTCTCTACAAGTGGTGTCTTAAGACACCCCGTTCAGACTCGGCGATAAATAACACTGTGAACACAAATTTTGCAAAAATATCGCTCAGAAAATTTTAGATACGGCTCTCATTGACAACTAATCGATTTTGTCGCGTTTTTAAAGTAATTTTTGTAATTTACCCCTGTTTGCTCAGAAAAAAACTGTGTTTTGTGTTATTGTATGTTCTGTAACAAATATACAACAAGATATAGTCTTTTTCTGAACAAAAACAGGGTAAATGCACAAAACAACCACGAAAACGCGACAAAATCGATTAGTTGTCAATGAGAGCCTTACCTAAGATTTTCTGAGCGACATTTTTGCAGAACATTTCGAAGCTGAAAAACGTCATCTTATGGTACTTTTATAGCGGCTCTTAAAATAAAGGACGAAAAGGACATTGAAGGAAGCGAGTTAGAAGGTCGAAGTGCTTTACCAAAATAATCCTCATTCGATTTGACTGCAGACATGTCATATCAAAAATAAGCTAAAGCAACAGTGAACAAAGATATAACGCTAATTCCTGATGGCTTACAGGGTCTCTAGCAAAAACTTATTCACGCCATAACGCGGAAGTTCGACTCACGGCGGATCTGTCCTTCGGGGTTCTTAATATACTCACCAAGGCCTTTCTTCCCCAACAGGAATTTTCCGTGCCCCAGACTTTCACCTCCATTTTGTTGCACAGTGTAATAGGTCCCATATCTCTGAACTAATATGCATCGGGATGCACTCATTGATATGAGAGAAATCACTCTTGTCCCGTCTGGGATGTTTGTGGAACAATTATCATTATTATGAATATTAGAAATTGGGGTGGATTATGGTGGGATGTTCTGCTTTCGTAGAAGACCTTTGATTTGGAATACGAGACAACTTTAACATTATTTTTCTATATCCATGCGGAATGTTGAAAACTATATTTATTTGGGTTGTCGATCATACAATTGCCAAACACTGATTAACCAATATTGAAAACAAATTATATATTTCATTTTAACCCACTGGTCGTTTAAACGCCACCAAAAAATGGTTGCAAAAATTGACGTAAAACTCGGTTATTTTCGCAAATTCTTGTGTTTATTTGCATTTTTTTTAGAGTATTGTCTGTTATCTGTCATTCCATGCTTATAAAGCTTCATTTGGCCTATGCATTTCTACGGAATTGGCCTAAAACGCGAACAATTCAAATAATCGACTTTTCCTTTTGTAATTTTCGACTTTTGATGACAAATTTAAAAAATAAAAAAATCATAAAAGGGATTTGTTAAGAATGCAGTAAGAGTATTTTCTCAATCAAATACCAAGGGACTGGCATGTAAGAATACACCTATATTACCCTTCAAAGTTTTCGGCACTTGTAAAAGAAGGCCAGATTGCAGGAAAACTATAAGTTTTGGAGAAAAAAATTATTTTTTTAAAAAATGTTCAGAAAGTCTCAAAAATATTATTTTCCGGTAAAAAAAAAAATTATCGGCGCTAGGTGGGCTAAAAAAGGAAGCGGATACAATTTCAGCTGGGAAATGTTTGCATCAATTACTCACAGTTTTTTAACAACCAAATGCCGTGTGGAACACTTAAACAAGACACTAGCGAAATGACAATGCATTTTTAAAAATTACATACGTTTTTCTCTTCTGCAAAATATGACTTTGAAAATATAGATGACTGGAACAGATTGGGAATTGCATTAATACGAAATTGACTGTTATTTTATTAACTATTAAACTGAAATATTAATACAGTTGACAGGCACAGTTTACACCCCTCTAACATTTTTTTATGGACTGTGAAAGATATTTTTATCCCATTACATAAGCTGCCTCGCCTGCTTTCCTTGCTTCAGCCTGGTGACGAGGCTGCTTATGTACCAAGGCCTTTATTCTGAACGAAAATTCACCGTGAGTTTTTTCACTTTCTACCTTAAGTTGAAACGGCGGAAAGTCAAAACTCACGGGGAAATTTCGTTCATTTTTTATTCAGTTATTATTTAATTGTTAACGAAAATTTACTTTTGAAAAATTTGCCAAAGTCTTTTTATTTGTTTAATTAAACATTTAACTCCACGTTTTGGACGAATAAATTCCGTTCTTTTAAAACGTCCACTGAATATGTCCGATATTATGGAACACTAAAAGAGTCGGTTGATTTAAAGCTTTCTACAGTACATATCCGAAAACGCATTTCCAAAGGTAACTGCGTACGTATTGGGCAATCGGATGAAAATACCAATTGAATTTGACTTAAACGGCAGGTTCAGCAGCACCGAAACGTAATGGAGTTGGTCAAATAATATTACCAGACGCCTGTGCTGTGGGCATTGCTAATGTGGGTGAAGATTTGGCAGATTTTATACAGCCGAACGATGAGACACCAGTGCTGTTGCTGCTGGGCGGAGACGGTGGGGTTTCGGGGCTGATAAGTGGCGTACATCCAAAATAGCGCCATGGATGGTACAGACTGCCAGCATACATAGCCTGAAGACGGGCTTGTAAATCCAAAGCGATTGTTGGGTCCAAAGGGTAGTGTGAAAGGGTGGCAGGAAAAGCGTTCGAAATTCGTGGAGGCATATTTAAAGTAAGTTCCAAGGGCGATCCAAAGGAATACTTTTGCGCAACGGAGGTCGCAGTCGATGGTAGGCTGCCCGGATGATTAGTTCGCTGGTGGTTATGCAGTAGACCATTGGACCCACTGACATGGGACTCACTGTGACTATGACCGTTATTGTTATTTGAATTGATGTTGTTGTGACTAGCTGGTACGGGTGATTTATTTAGTGTTTTTGGTTTTCGCCTAGGCCGATATTTGTAGTCTGGGTGCTCTTTCATGTGTAATGCTCTGTAAAGAGATTGTAGTATTTATGAATTCATTAAACAATATTAGTGGTGAGTGAAATCGTACAGGTAGGTGATCATTGAATGGAGAACTAATATTGCATTTTTCTTAATGTTTAATTGCTTATTTCAAAATTGTTTAAACTTAAATATTGTCTAAAGGTAAGGTCACATTTGGCAAATATTTGTTCCAGCGACCGGCAGTGTTCGCTTACTAAGAGTGAGCGTAAATAATGCATTGAAATTTGCACTCACTTGCTCTCAGTAAGGTCGCTGGAGCAAATATTTGTCGCTGGAGCAAATATTTGCCTCATGTGACCTTACCTTAAATCGTTTTATGTAATAATTAAAAAAAATTACAAACTTTGATTTGTTAATGTTTCAAAAAACAAAGAGCAATTGGTGCCAGCTTAAAGGTTCCTGAATGCTCAACACAGAAAGAGATACGTACATAACTCTAAATACGGAAGATTGAAAACTCTAAGGGCAATTGTTATAACTTTTGAAATTGGTTATATTTTAACGAGGCTTTTTATCCTTAACATTACAATTTAAACGTAAGATAATAATTTCGAAAATTCGACCAATAACAAATAGCCAGTTTTTCTAAGACGATTCGAATTCAAATTCGTTCGAATTACGACCAAACTCCTGTTATTGTAATACATATTTGTTTGATTGAAAACAAAAATTAATGAAATATTTTTCAAAAAACGGAAGTTTGGTAGTAGTAAAAACGAATTTGAATTCGAATCGTCTTAGTGAAACAGTCCAAAAATGCAATGTTTTTCTTGTATCGTGTGTCAGTAAACTTTTGCAAATGTTTTTCAGATATATTTGATATACTCAGTATTCGAAGTATAAAATGTTTTAAACAAATGATTAAAAAAGAATTTTTAACACAAAAATAATATTATCTGGCTATATCGTCTGCCCAAACAATTTATCCAATAATAATTGTTCTATTTCCGATCTCAGCATAGAAATAATGTATAAACGCACACCTGTTCAGCTTGATTTCTATAAGAGTTTCAGTTCATAATCAAGTCCGGTCAAATTTTCTAATATTGACATACAAACACTAATAATAAAACATACACATGTATGTACATATGTGTGGAAGAACCCCTAATAGGGTTGATAATGACATGTGTGTTTACACAAGATATGAAGGTACTGTGAAGTTATGCATCGGCCAGTAGAACAATGCAAAAGTCTACAATTATATTTTACTGTGGAAATTAAAATAAAATCAATGGTGATCATTGTTCTGTACATTCATTGAGTAGAGAATTGTTTTTGCCAATGAATGACTTCTTTTGTCTTAGCCTCTGTCTATTGTTCGATCAATTATTATTTGTAAAACGAACGTGTTGATACGATTGGAGACTTGAAAACAATTGAACGTTACGAGTATCAGCAATAAGAAAATACATGTCATGATGTTGCAGTTACTACCATTTGATAATCCCCAAAATTCCCAAAAAATACTCTTGGTGTTACAATGAATAATATAAATAAATAATAATAAAATAATAAACGCGTTTTTCTCGAAACTTTTTTGACAAACAGTTCGGTCCAGCTTAAAAACTTAAACATTTTCACTTGTTTATTATTAGTTTAAAACGAACAAAACTTGAAAATTAGAGTAAAAAACAAGCGATCCGAAAAGTTTACAATTGTTTCGTACACTCCATACAAACAACACAAGACAAACAGCGGACCTCGGTTTTAAGGCTGACAACCGAAACCTCAGTTGATTTGCAAATATCGTACTTATTATTATTTCAAAACGCCGTAATACTTAACAACTGTTAAGTGTTAAGCTTTGTTGAAAATTTAACATTAACCTGATCTTAGGTCCTTGAAAGTTAGTGAACAGCGTTCTCCTGTGAGGTAATGAGGGATGTCTCGACAATACAAAGGTATAGAAATGTAAAGATAGGAAATCTCAATTTTGTTAAAAATTTTCAATAGATGGATTTAAACTCTGTTGTTACGATATCATTACAATATTACAACATTGCTAGCGATTTTAACCGCCAAAGCAATATCTAATGGTTTGGAAATTTGTATATAATACTGTTATCAAATTGAAATATTTCTTTTTGATACTTTTTCATCACGTAATCCTTTTATTATGTTTATTTTTGATTTTAACATGTCTCTGTTATACGGCAACGCCATTACATTTTTTGTCATAGTCATTTTTGATATGTTTATGTTTATTTTTGTAGTTTGATTACACTGTGCAACACTGGAAATAAAAACAACTTCTAGTTGGCTTTTTCTAAAAGTACATATTGAGACTACAAAAACCTTAGTTAGTCCCAATTTACATTAGGCGAGTTTACTTGCGGCAATTGTCAGTTTGTAGGTGAGAGAGGGTGCTGAGAGGCAAAGGGTTACCATATGCCTCACCTCTCTCTCCTACAAAATGACAATTGCCGCAAGTAAACTCGCCCAATGTAAATTGGGACTTAGGTTTTGTTTTGTTAGATCGAGTTGGGCAATCTAGTTCCCGAAGCGGAGCGGTTTTCTAGTTCCTTTTCCCAAAAGGAATTAGTTCCTTAATATAGTCCCATAGCTCCAAATACTTCAATGAATCTTTCTCTTTCATAGTTATTTTTGTTTCCTTCGTTCCAAATAGTTCCAAGACCGAAATAGTTTCATGAATGTTTCTCTTTCATCGTTCCTTGTGTTTTCATAGTTTGGTGGATTAATTGACATTAACAAATTGGCATACAAATTAATAAATTGCAGCGATATAACGTGTATGTGATTTAATTTTATTTGACAATGTGGCGACATCTGAATAATGAACGAAACGAACGAGAAAAATCGAAATTAGTGTTGAATTAAAGAGAGGAGAATGAAAGAAACTATATGAATGCAATGGCTGGATATAGTTCCAATAGTTCCTTGTCCGGAATAGTTCCTTGGAACTAGTTCGTTCCGGAAATACACAACTCTATTGTTAGGTCGGGTTTGGATTTTATGGTTCCATCTAAACCTCATAACAATTTTGCTTTGCAGCCATCAGCAATGTTTTAGACCTAAAGTAGTAGAACTAGCCTGTCATACAGACGAAGCAGGAAAAACTGCATCTAGCGCGTCAAAATCTTTAAAATGTAGAAAAGTTTACCTAATTTCTGCAATTCTGGTCAGTAGCAGCTAAACTGTTGAGAGTTGAACCAAGTAAACTTTCGCAAAATTTTTCAATTAAATTAATATGCTCAGCAATTCTTCAGAACATTCTGAAAGTGTAAAATGCTTATTTCACGTTGTTTAAGCCGTATTCATATCATTTATTTCAAACAATGTTCGAGTTCATTATTCCTCTAAATATTTTCTACTTACTCTGATCTACAAGTATGCTGCAGCTGTCAAAACAAGATTCGCCTTTGGTTTCAGAGATATATCCCGATTCGCTTTAAAAAGTCAATATTTAACCATGTTTTGACGAGTTCATAAAATGCGACACCGATCTAAGAAAACACAACCCAAATATGGTTTTTATTCATTGGGTCTGTACTTTCATAAACTGCTAGACAGAAGTTGTTTAGTTCATAAATGTTGCACAGTGTTATTTATTAATTCCTTTTCGAGATTTAAACTTATTATTAAATTATTAACACTTCTATTATAAATATAATCACACGTGCTTTATTCTGGTCAAAACATTTGGAAAAGGTGCAATTTCTTCGGAATTCGAAGAATTCGTATTAGCTTTGATATGATGTCGTTCAAATGTTTTATTTACATGCTCTGCACATCCTTTATGTAAATAAGAGGCTATGTATGCATATTTTTGTCTTTTACATGGTTCACTAGAATAGATAGAACCAAGTTAAAAATTCACGTAAATTTTTATAAAAAACGAAATATAATTAAAAATAAAGACGGAAAGTGTCCATTGCCAACAAATATTAGGCTGAAAAAGTTTATTAGGGTCTTGGAAGATGATGAAAATCGATGTTTAGGCTTTAAAAGTTTATAAGTCCAAAACATATTTCTGATCGCTAATGTTTCTGTGCATCCCCCGTCATGCGATACAAGATATGAAATCAAAGGACTTGATGTTGACATGAAGCGTTCAGCGGTTTGGTTTTCGTTATTGTTCGGAGCTCTAGATGTCCAGAGACAACTAAACCACGTAAATCCATCGATTTCCTCAGATAAAATATAAACTTTTGGAATGGGAATGACAGAAATTAGAATTATTTTTACCATTTTTGGCAATGGACACCTTCGATATTTATTTTGAATTATATTTCCTTTTTTATAAAAGTTTACCGCAACTAACTATCGATTTACGTAAACTTTTAGCATGGTTTTTGGCTCATCTGTACGTGGGTTCAAATCTCAATCTGAAAAGTTATCAAAAACTTTCATATAAAATTCCGATATATTCAAACAAAAAGTTTTTATAACCCCGCTTTAAATGACTTTTTGATTTGGTAAGACCCCTACTGAGCTTCTAAAATTTTCTGAGAGCAAATACCAAGTGCTAGCCATAATATTAGGGTCGATAAAGAACAGAGGTCATTGAAAATATTTGGTATTTTGGCTTAAGTTTTAACTAACCTTGCAGTAAAAATGTGAGTGTTATCATGCTCATAACTCCACCACAGTTGACCACATGTATCACAAATGCTCGTAAATCGGCCTGGAAGAATGCCTCTTCGCCGGTAAATAGCGTAGTAAAGGGGTATGATACCCACAGATTTTATAATGATGTAGTACCTTAGTAGTCCATTCTTTTATGCTTATTCGTGTTTCTTTCATGGCTTGAGAACTACAACGGTATAAAAGCTGGGGATATCATATCCCTTTATGTTAAATCTGAATTACAGTTTTCTACGTTATTTATCGCCGAAGAGGCATTCTTCCAGGCCGATTTTCGAGCATTTGTAATGGACCTGTAATCCAAACACAGCTGAAGAGACCTTAACATATACAAAGAAAAAAATTTAAACCTATTCAGATGAGCGGGAGTGTATGCTTACATTTTCATAAAGGGAAAGTACCGCTATAACGCATATGTGAAACATGTTAGCTATTGAAAATTTTGGGTACTATATACTATGCATGTTCCCAAAAATAAAACTAACAATTCCTCTCCTACCGTTGGATACAACGGTATTTGTAAATTCAATCAGGCTGGTTCTAATCAGATGGGCCGGATTGTATAACGAATTTTCTCTATAACCCCAGTAATTCGTATGTCCCCAAGTGCTACGTTATAGGGAAATTCGACTGTTTTGTCATTCAGCGTTCAAAAACATGTTGACTTACCTCAAACGTTTCGCTTCGTCGATGAAGGGACGTTTTTCAGATTCGGTTAACAGCTTCCATTCTGCTCCCAATCGCTTGGATATCTCGGAGTTGTGCATCTTTGGGTTGTCCTGAGCCATCTTACGACGCTGTCCTCTTGACCAAACCATAAAGGCATTCATGGGTCGTTTGATGTGATCACTATTATTGATGTTGGCCGCATTGCTGTGTTGGTGTGCCGTGTGGTTAGCGGTTGTTGGCATTTTGTGGCAGTTTTAGCCGACTTCTTTTATGACCAATCGTAACTTATCTTAATAGGTTTGCCGTGTTAGAGTGACGTTTTTCCTTTGTAAGTCTTCCTGATAGTATTAGTGCAGTTCCGATGGGATATCATTTGCAATCTAAAAACAAAGAGCGATTGCAGGCATAATATTATAATTTGTATCTAAAAATTTAACTAGCGTTAGTGGTGTGATGTAATCTTCCATGAAGTTGAAGGCACGTAATTTGCGCATTGTTCATATTTTCTTAAGTGAGAATATTGTGTTCAAGATCCCAACAAGTGTTTCTACGAAAATGATGAAAGAGATCGATCTTTTAAACCTCCGTATCAATTGAAAATAACTCTTTGCAAGACTAAAAATGCTATCAACTTTTACTTCAGTATCCATATATTGAATGTGTATGCGATACAAAATATCCGTTAGGCACGGATTGGCGCATCCACAAATTTTGTTATGAGTAGAAAACAATCAACATTTTATTTTTTTTTAATTGATTTAAATATTAATCGAACTATATGACCTAAGGAGATTCTATTGAAAAATAGATATCAAGTGAAGTCCTACCTACACATCAACCGCTATGCGACGATCGTTTCGTTAACTGATTAGGTTAATATCATCAGGCATAGGCAGATGTTGTTGTTGCTATAAATTTTTCCTCATCTGGAGTCCCTATTTATACGTACAACACTGCAAATTTGCATTTGTGAATTTTAAATTGAATATTTTAATTTCCAAAGACGAGTCATTTGTCCCACTTCCTTCCTAGAAGTCAATTTTAAATATTACATCATATTACAATCGATAGCTTTTTTCCATCGTAGATTGTAGTATGTCTTTCATATCGAAAGATTTTATTTTAAGTGGATTGTGGTTCAGAACGCTAAGACGTCAGCAACATTTTCTGTTGGTTGGTGACGACCCGATTCATTTTTTTACACAACACAACATAAGTGAAGTGCTAGAACAGATGCAAATGTGTTCAGAACAAAGCATCCACGAAAAACTGTTGTTAGGGTCCTGAAATTGGTAAAATAGGGCTTTTTATATTGGCAGATTGTTGCAAAACGGTTGCAAGTTTATGAAATGACTTTCAGTAGAAATGTTAATGTCAACAGAAGAGGATGAAGAAACGGTAGAAGTTAACAACAAAGAGTTGCAAAACAATTGAATAAATTCCTGGGGGCCTAATCTGTAACTTTTTAACAAGTTTACTCATTGTTTATTTTACAACAATTTCATTTGTTTGTTTTGTAGTTGTTACAATAACAAAATAAATTTAAACAATATTGATAGTTGTTAAATGTTACAGAATAGGCCTACTGATGATGTCTATCGATGATAGTCAAAATATCGAAAATAAAACAAAAACTATAAACCGAAAATGTTCTGTTTTTTAATAATTCTTACTGATTTTAAGCCAAACAAATATAAGAAGAAAATTACTGATTAGAGGTCAAACTTACTGGCCTAGGCAACACGCAGTGTCGCCAGGCGTCATTTGACAATTTTGTTTGAAAGTTTGACAGTTTTTAGTCTAAGCGTACTCAGAACAGTTTGACATACGACCATGTGTTGGGTTTTTATAGTGGCTTGATTGAGACACCTCCAAAACATGGTTTTTGAACGCTTTTACAGCATCTTCTGGCGACGAAAATCGTTGACCACGCCTTTTTTTCTTGATGATCTGGAATAAAATGAAGTCATTGTAGTGTAACACTCAGAATTAACCGTCCTACATTTCGCAAGCCGTATAGTCGCCACACGGTCCGTTTTACCGAAGAAACAGGCTACCATTTGCTTCGAAGGTCTTTTTCCATGAACAACTTACGTTGGATTTGGCTCGCTTTCGAAGACCCAAACGGCCGATTCCTGTTTTGTTTCAGGCTCCTAAGCATAGAGCCAATATTCGTCGTATGTGACGATCTTATAAATGTCGTTCGAAGAACCACTATTGTTTTTATTCACAATTTCAACAATCCACATGAGCCTTTTTTTGAGCGATTGACTAATTTTACTGGATCTAGCGAGAAAAATCCCTTTTTTGCGTCATGGTATTCACGCAATATCAAATGTTAGTTGGTGGAAGAAATACCAAGGGTGCTTCTATCTCATGGTGTATAACATGGCGATCTTGCTTTATCCGTTAACGCTCGGCTTTATTTTTTTCTGGCACAACGTCCGATTTTGGGCGACTCTCACGACCTTCGTTTTTTGGCGAGTGTCGGCCACATTTAATTTATTAAACCAGTTTTTCATAGTGCTAGAGAGTGGTCCTTTATCGACATACAAAGATTTAATTTGATCGATGCACTCTTGCCGTGATTATCCACGTCGAAATTTGTGTAAAATGATCGGACGAAAATGTTCACAAGTAAATTCCTTTTTTTTGCAAAGTGATTTTTTTCAAGTCAATGTAAACAACCCAACACATGGTTGTATGTTAAACGGTCCTGAGTACGCTTAGGCTTAATTGCGTGTTACCTAGGCCGGAAATTTGTCTAGTTCCCCTCGTAATGTGCTTAATATTTTGTCAGAACATTGTTATGCTCCATAATTCAATTTTCTCCTGTTTGGGTTTTAAAACAGTAATGCTGGTGTAGCAGAAGCTATATGAAAACAAAAACGCATTGGAATGTTCAGCAGAGTTATATGTTCACGACCACATAGGGTGCATAATAAATACACATATTTCCCACAAACATCCTCGAAGAGACAAGAGAGACTTTTGTCATATCTATCAGTGAACCTCCTCAACGGGACCTTCATTTTATTGCCGAGTCCGGCGTGTCTTATGCCACAACTTGTAAAGAAGTCGTACATTGCTGAAATACTCAGGAAACGTCACGCACATTACGTTGTATAGTTAAGAAATCTTAGAAAACTAGAAAAAGTTTTGGTTAATACCATTCCTTAATACATTAAAAAATTGCATGTGAATTGCTTATGTTAAAGGGTATAAAGGGAGATAGGGAGTTCCTTTACGTCCGCGGCTTCCCAAAAACTCAAAATATTTCGTCATTACCTGGCTACAGAATGGAATGCTGATAATATCGCTCATTTACTCATAGAATGACACACCTCAAAAAATCAGGCTACGAGAAAACGAGTTTTAAGTTGACGATTGAAATTTGACTTCCCAACCTAAAAAGATCATTACACAAAGAACAAAAATAGTACTTGGACCATTTTTTATAAAGAGTTAACCAGATATCAATGCTAAATTTCTGTGCAAGATCAAGCATGATTTGAAGTGTTTTATGCTTCATAAAACCAAAAAGCTTTTTGTTGATTTATTCAAAAGTCCTACCAAATAACCTGCAGCTCGTTGAGTTTTAGAGATATCAATATGCAAATTTGACGCAAGTTAAGTAGAAGTCGTAGAAAAAAATAGAAATTGCTAAGTCAAAAACGCATTTTTGAGTTATCCCACTCTTTGAGGAAATGAGCGATATGTTTTCTTTGTTAACATTCCATCTTCAACACGCTTCGTTAAATAAATGCACTAGCCTTAATTAATCCAATGGAATATATTTCGATGTTTATTATAAAAATACTGAAGCTAAAGAATGTTGCTTCTAGGTCGAGTTTAAATAATCGTTTGTTGTTGTTGTTTGTGGAGCAGCATCCAAATATATACAGTTTGGCAAGGCATTGTTGTCACATTAAGAAAGCGAACGACTTTCTTTTATTAATTAGTGAAAAATAACAAATAGTTGTGATAAAAATGTAGGGTTTTTTGCAAAAATTACTTGGTCGACTTGTATAAGACCATATTCAATGTATAAACAAGATATTAATGCACGTAGTTTAAAAGTAAAAACCCAAAACCAATGAAAGTCACGACTTTTTAGGTGTTTTATTGTTAATGGCGATCAACTTTCAACAAACATCAACAGGACTAGCTATATAATAGCCGCAATAATGGACCCTGATTCTGGGCATAGTTGGCCTTGTTTATCGTTTTATAAACTGGCAATTGGTTTAGTTAATATTGCAACCCTCGTTATCGAGTTATTCTATTGCTAATATTTATTATAATTGATGATAGTCCATCTTCGAGATGGAAACTAATAATAAGTCTAATAAGAAGTCTTGGTTTCTCAGATATTCCCGGTTTGAGACCTTGGTTACCTCTAATTATTTGGTTCATACGATAATCCTATTAGTGGGCTATTATATGGTTAATCCTGTTAAAATTTGTTGATTTCAATTGACAGTAAAAAAACATAAAATGTCATGAGTTTCGAATATATACCGAAAACACAGGGAATTGTAGAACATGCATTACATTCTGAAAACCTTTGTTTGACACCTTGCATTAGATGTAATTATTCTTTTTCGTTATCATTGTTAAACGTTATTTTTTAAATTAATTTTTCGTTTATTCATTTCATTTATTTCACATGTAAGGAAGTGCAAATGATTCGCATTATGCATTCAATATTATCATAAATATAAACCAACCAATTTTCGCAAAAACCCCGACATTTTTATCACAAATATTTGTAATATTTCACCAATTAATACAAGAAAAGTGTTCCTTTTCTTAGTGTGAAAACAATTCCATGACAATCTTTATCCTCTCTTACGGATGCAGAAAATCGCAAGTTCCGCCGACGGTCATGTATGTGCGATAGTGTGCTCCAAGTAATTCATGGATCATTTGAACTTGTTTACAGTTGGTTCAGAGGTTCACACCATGATGTTATCAGTAGATTGATATACATAAGATTGGCAGGTTCACGCCATGACACTATCAGTAGATTTGTTTTCAATATCAAACGAGTACAAAATTTTTATATTGAATGATAACTGTAGGCCAGTAGTAAAAGCTAATCCTTCCGAAATATTTTGTTTTTAATTCTCAAGGCGGTTCACTTTATAGGTAAATGTTTGTGTGATAGTGTGTCGTACCAATAGTTTGCAAATATTTCCTCGCGTTTCACTGTTCCGGTTATCAAATAGTTGCTTTCACTTCGATCTGCATTTATAACGTATCCTATTAAGGATCAATTTATCCGGTATTCACTCAATTTTGTTCACGTCCCGTTTGTATAATCTATTCACTTTCCGTAAAACAATTATATCGATTTCGATTTGTTCAGACCGAATATTCAAAAAAGATAACGTTGTTATGTGTGGTATTTGCTCCTGTATCGCTTCATGTGGGACAGTCGAGTGAACGACACAAAATGAATTTTGCGGTTGTCCGGAATGTGTATCAGACTAAAACATTGCTACTACTGCTGCCGCCGAGCACATGGACGTGGTTGTAACTGTAGCACATGCGAATCAAACGCCAACATAAAATGTGAGCCAACCCTGCATTTTGATATTCTTCTTGTCGTTGAGTTCGTTGAGTGTAGAGTTAGATGGTTAACAGTGTTGACTGACTGTCGATTTGGTTACATGATGGTGGAACCGCATTAATGATTTGTTTATGTAACCCTTGGTTGTGTATAGGTATGTGGATACGGCGAATCACATACACACAACCGTTCATTGTTTATGTACGTTGGTATGCGTGTACGGGAGCATGCCGCAGGATGCAGGTTTTTTCATATTGGTCATAGGATGTTTTGTGTTATTTTTGTCTTTTGCTAGAACGACCATTGATGTGATTGTTCAGTTTCGGTGGGAATGCTATTCAAGTGCATATACAGTACCTCCTGCTGATCCGTCACTTGCTCAAAGAACTGGTTGGCTGACATTTGCATGTGAACCGATCAATCGATTGTAGAGACGCACGTGCTTGCAAAACGATGAGAATCTGATAATTGTTAATCGATTATGGGCTTTTGTGTGGAAGGACATTCATTGTTGACTTGTTGGCAGGTTATTTCTGTTTGATATGACATTGTGTTAGTGACAAAACGATGCTACTATTTTGCATTCCCCACACAGGAATAATCTCTTTTCATTAAACATATAGTAATGAATATGGATGTTTGTGTGCGTGTGAACACACATCCTTGTCTTTGAGTCCAGATGAGTTCCCGCCAAATATTTGACGCATGCTCCCAAAGAACTCTACACAGTGTAGACTTTTTTTGACGGCGACTGAGAAGTATGCTGCGCTATCAACCACTTCCTACCAATCTGAAGGGCGAATGGACGGACGAACGGACGGGTGGAGGTTTGGGAAGACAAATAACAAAAACCGCACAATAAAATCAAAGGAAATCCCCCTTTACAATAAAAAGTTAACAAATGAAAATGGTCGTTGTTTGGGAATTCTCATTTTGCCACAATAGCAGTCCCACACGTCCCATACAAACCCCAACGTTTTCTTACGCGCATGCACTCAATTTTAGGGCAATTTGGCCAATAGCGAACACAAAGCCACCGAAGCAGTTAAATTGTTCACAATGTCATTTTGCCAGGAATGTCTATCCCATTGTGTACTGGTATTGTGTCAACTAATAGGTATCGGATGTATCGTCTAGTGGCTGTAGTCCTCCTCCCCTCCTGTTCCATGTGGTCGTTGTCAGTTACCAGCCTGCAGTTGCGGAATGCTGTGACTGCAGCCGTAACAAAAGTATTCTCAAAACATCAATTCATCTCGCCCATTAAGACAATGTATTTATACAAATTATTCGGCTTATTAACTTGTTGCTTCCGTAGACATTTACTGGGAAAAATTGGCTATACCCTACCTGCATAAATGGACAAGTAATTGACATACTATTTCATGCTCTTTTCATTACTCGAGACAGTTAGACCACTGAAGTTGAGCATGGATTTTGTTATTGTCCCCTTGTTTTTTTTTTTGGGGGGGTTGTCCGTGGGACCAAATACAGTTTGTGTTCCACGAACACTCCTAACATTATTTGTGTCCTACATGTGTTTGCAGCAGTCTACATTCAGTGATTTAATAATCTTTGTCTCCGAATGCATTTATAATTCCAGCACTACAAATTTTGGATGCTTTATATTGGGAAGTCTCACACACACTCACATACCCAGTCGCATCTTTCGAAGGACATTAGAGCATGTTAGCAGTTTTCGAAAAAGCCATTTAACTAATGCCGAAATTTATTGTTGGAAAATAAGTTCATATTTCAGGCTTTGTTGAAATTTTGAGAACACGCAATGTCAGCAAAATGGACCAGCCGCCATCATCTTACCCATCAGCATCTGTTTTATGGGTGGTGTTAAGTTTAAATCTGCACCAGCAATTAATGAAAGACGTGCTTATGCACTGTAGAATCTAGAACAATGGTACACTCAAAGATAGTTATATCAATTACAATTGTACATAAATAAAAGTGCCTACATTAGACACAAGCGTTATTGACACCGAAGAAATGCTACGTTATTTGAAGCAATAGAATCTCATATATACATATAATATTTTATTGGCTCCAATAAAATATTAAAGGGTGACCCCCACTCTAAGAAATTTTTATGGACTTGTTTCAAAGTGTAATTAATATAAAATATGTGGTAACATTTTCAAGTTGATCGGAAAATAGCTCGAAAACTAACGAACGCCGATTGTCATATATTTTTGTTGGCTGAGGGTGGTCACCCCCTAATTGAACATTTTTGAACAAAGAAGGTAAATACTACAACAAATGCAACTCAACAACAACCATATAGAAATTTGTTTTTGTTTGTAATGTTAGTGTCACCGGTACATATAAACAAAACAAGGAAATGTCTATAAAATATTGGAATTTATAAAACTAATATTTTTCACATTTGATTGAATATTTTGAAAAACATGAATGAAAATTCGTTACATTTTCAATTTGAATGTATCTATATCATTCCACTAAATTGATAATTTCTCACAATAATTACAATAATTCTTGCAAAAATGTTTGGGATCGCTAAAAATTCATTGAAGAAGGAGAAGTTGTTTCAAACTTTTGTTTTTGAAATCAAAGAAGCACATGTTTATTAGGGCTTTATTTTTTTTCAAATTTAACAAAACACCACACAAATATCAAAAAATATTGTATGCTTTTATAAACGGTGTTAAAGTGTGCGGCACGTTGTTTGGACATGGAAGAGGTTACATATCATTGATATGAAGAAGTCTTTACGGGAAATATTTTCTTCTGAATGATATATTTTTTCTTCAAAAAGTATATGTCCCTAATATACATCGAAAAAAGAAATAAAAATATAAAATGTCATATGGAATTTGACATTAACATTACAGCCCAGTTCAATCAGCTGGGTATTGCTGTTACCTTATATTGTTCTACCATGATTAAAAATTTTAGAATATGCTCTTATTTCACATTTATTGATGCACATGATATATTTTATATTATTATTCGCATGTGTGGGGGCGACCGTGGTGCAATGGTATGCACACTCGTATTGCACGCTGAAGGTCGTGGGTTCGATTCCCCGGCCAGGCAATATCAAGAGTACAAGTGGTGTCGTAAGACACGCCGTTTGGACTCGGGGATAAACAGTATGTTCCATATCACTGAACTAATAAGAATCGGGGTGCACTCATTGAATTGAGAGAAATCTCCTCGTCCCTTCTGGGATGTTTGTGGAACAATTATTATTATATTCGCATGTGCTATCTGTTTATTTACACACATCTTATATGTATTATAATACCATACATTGATTAATATAAAATTATTTTTTATTAACCAAGTCCATATCTACATTAGGCACTTTTCCTTGCAGCAATTGTCATTTTGTCGGTGAGAGAGGGTGTTGAGAGGCAAAGGGTTACCAGAATAGTTGGTATATTAGTAGTGGTAAGACACTCTCCCCATTACTAAGAAATGACAAATCAGAAATAAAGAGAGAATACGTGTCGTTTGCTTTTACGCTACCGTAAGAAGCGAGCACCAATGATGTAGATATAGACCAACTGTCACATTAGGCGTATGATTCACAGCAGTCTACATATGTGTTATTTTTTGGCAACGCTATTCTACGAAGTGTATGTATGTAATTTACACGTAACATCCGCTAGCGAACCAGCCTTTGAGAAGAAAATTCTTACACTCTTTGTTCGGTTATCATTCTCGGAGTTCAAAAATAATTATTTCGCATTAAATTTTTGATTAATGGACACATATCAATGTGTTTTTGACTACGGGTGTTTGAGTATGGGTAGGGAAATCCCGCACCGGGAATTCCCGGGAATTCTTGGTTTTTTGGCTACTGGATTTTCCGGGAAACAAAATCATATTTCCCGGGAAATCGGGAAATCTTTTTAGCACAACGGATATTGAATGAATAAATAAGTTAAGAATCTATGATGAGGAATTATATGCCCGTATATTTTATACAATAGAATCAGAATTGGATTAGGTTTTACAGAATCAGAAAATTACAAAATATTTTGGGATAATTTTAATCCACGAAAGTATATTTCAGGTTTAAAGTTATGAGAGCCGCACCAAAAACATGGTTACAGCCCCAGGGTTTCGAAGTCGAGCCATTTTTAGTTGGACTCCGACTGTGGAGTCGGCATTTTTCACGACTCCAGACTCCTGAGTCGACTCCAAGCGTAATTTTCAATACCACTTAAAATGAATAAAATATGTACAAGTTTCCAATTTGTTCCTATATGTTGCCTTTTTCATAAAATATTCCTTGAGAGAACATACGTTCTAATATAATGTTCAACTATAAAACTTGTATATAATTCCTGAACTTATCTCATTGAAATTAAAACTAAATAAAACTGAAGTTAAGTTCTACTGACACTCATTCTGTGCTGAATTTAAAAGACATGGCAAATTCGACATAGAAATTAATTATGGTGAGGGTCAAATGATAATAACACTGTGCTACAGTGAAAATTTTCAGGGGTTTTGATGCATAAATTGTCCATGGAAGACGAAAATACCTTTGGTTTCTTTGGGTCACTTGGTTTTTTGATTTTATAACGGTAAATGTAATGAAAAATGTAGTTTCTTGGATTTTCAACTTTAAACGGACATAACTTCTTTCTTCCACAATGGAAATCTACAGCTTATTTTTTATTTAAAAGGTAATAATCATGGCTTTCGAAAAAGCCATAACTTTTAAAAATCGGGTAACAAATGGTTAAGTTATAGAGATTTAACGCAGTAAAAAACAGGAAAATGCTTTTCCTGGTGCTCTAGGCTGCGTAGAAGACACCAAACTGCCTAATTATTTTCTTTCATCAAGAAGAAAATTTAGTTAGCTTTACAAAATGAGGAAAACCAATAAAATCGGTTGAAAAAATGCGTGAGTTATGGCATTTTTTGTGTTTTAACTTGTTGGATTTTCCTTTATAAAAGTTGGTACCTTGGTGCGTATGATTATAATTTGAATTTGTCTTCTCAATAATTACGCACAAGGTGCCAATCTTTTATAAAGGAAAAACCAACAAGTTAAAACACTAAAGATGGCATAACTCACGCATTTTTCAACTGATTTCATTGGTTTTCCCCATTTTGTAAAGCTAACTAAATTTCCTTCTTGATAAAAGTAAATAATTACTCAGTTTGGTATCTTCTACGCAGCCTAGAGCACGAGGGAAACCGTGTTCCTGTTTTTAATGCGTTTTTGTCACACTTAAATCACTATAACTTAACCATTTGTTACCCGATTTTTAAAAATGATGGCTTGTTCGAAAGACATGATTCTCACCTTTTAAATAAAAGATAAGCTGGAAATCTCCGTTGTGGAAAAATAAGTTATGTCCGTTTTAATTTGAAAATCCAAGAAACCCCGTTTTTCACTACATTTTCCGTTATAAAATCAAAAAACGAAGTGATCCAAAGAAACCAAAGGTATTTTCGTCTTCCATGGACTCCCACAATACTGAATTTATGTATCAGAACCCCTGCAAAAAAAATTTGTCCACTTTTGTAGCACAGTGTAATTATCCTCTGTCTCATCCTCTAACTAACTGAATATAATATATTTTGTGCGCACATATTTAGCTTATAATATAAATAAACGGGCCAACAAAATTTTTGTTCATATATTTTTCATATAAGAATAAAATAAATATAATAAATATAGGAACAAAATTTGCCCGGAGTCAGAGTCGAGTTGTTTTTTTCGACTCAGACTCCGACTCCAGCAAAATTGATCGACTCCGACTCCGGCTCCGACTCCGAAACCCTGGCTGTAACGACGCATTTGGTCTATATAAGTGCAAAAGAATATTTTCTTTTTTAAAGTTCTATTATTTGAAGCAATCTTAAGCATTAGAACATATTTTCCAAAACACACGATTCTCGAGGTCCATAAAATAGGAATTTCTGATCAATAACTTCAGTGTTTGGGTCAAACCTCTTCCCATCGAGCGATTTCCTTAGCTTTGAAATAGTCAGGCGCAAATTCCTAATACATTCCAATCCATGCATTTGGGAAAACCCAAAACCCTAAATAGGGACCGTGAAAAGAACTTTCTTAAAAAAAATTCTCATAGATCCGATACGGGTCCTCAAACTGCACTTTTCCCAAATTTTTGTGTGGGAGGTACTCGAAGGACATGACTGGATGAAATAATAGGGTGTGCAAAGTTTGGACCAATCAGAAAATCCCTTTAAGAGTTATCTTGCGGATTTTAGTTAGGTTTCTTTTTTTATTATCTTAGAGCTTTTCGGCCATAATCTCAGGAAGTATGGAATTGCCATTGCAATTGTACCATCGTAAAGGGGAACGCAAGGACAAGCTGCTGAAAATATTCAAAACGATTCAAGGGTACTCTTAAATTGCACTTTTCCGAATTTTGTGAGGGAGGTACTTGAAGGTGTGGACCGATCTATATCGGGAAGGAATAATAATATATGGAAAGTTTGGACCAAATCGATTGCTCTCTTCGACAGTTATCGTTCACACAATTTTTCAGACAAATTTTGAACTTTTGTGAGGGAGGTGCCCGAAGGAGTGAACCGATATAGCCCATATTTGAAATTAAACTAAGTTTGGGCAAAATATTACGAAGTGTATAGTGCGCACCAGCCATCTAGACGGTAAGAGAGACAGATGAACGGACAGGGCTCAATCGACTCCAAATTGTCTGAAACGAATTTCGTTCAAATCTACTTGGGGTCTAAAACCATTATGTCGGTGAGACACATCTTTGGTCGTATTTTGTATATATTCCCTTTACCCTAAAGGCCGAGAGTACAAAATAGTTGGCGAAGCGACCAAATGCTGCAATATTTGTATGAAAAATCCAATTGGACAACTGAACTGAAAAATTCTCTGTCATGATATATACAATTTGTAGCATGGGAGGAAATTGTGGTTCTCTACACAAACCCTTTATATATTTAGCAGTAGGCCCGTTATCTAGAAGACACATTATTGCCATTTGCATCAGGGGAAATGTCAGTAGTTATTTTTCCATACGTAAGCTACTTTGCCGGCATATGCCCTCCAGGAATTAAAATACATCTTCTCTTTCTCTATTACACTGTGCCACAAATTGGAACTCAAGGTCTGTGCGGTGGAAAATTCCTTCTGGAGACGAAAGCTCTTAGTGGGTATATTAAGAACCCAAAAGGAAATTTTCCCCATAGGTCAAGTTTCTGAGATATCGCGCGATGAATTTTTTGAATTTTCGCCTATGATGCTTGAGAAAATAGCTTTATATCTCTGTTTGCCGTTATTGTAGCTTCGTTTTGAGATTACATGTCTTCAGTCAAATCGAATGGCGAATCTTTTTGTAGAACATTTCATTGTTCTAACTCAATTCCTTTCATGTCCTTTTCGTCCTTTCTTTCTTGAACCTTAGTAAAAGTACCACAAGATGAGATTTTACAGCATCAAAATATTCCACAAAAATATTGCTCAGAGAATTTTAGGTACGGTTCTCATTGACAACTAAACGATATTGTCACGTTTTCATTGTTATTTTTGACATTTACTCGGTTTTTGTTCAGAAAAACCTATGTTTTGTTTTTCTGTATATTCGTTATTTGTTATGTATTGGTAGGCAGACATACCCATTGGTTATCGCTTATATTGACATCTGGGATGTATCTGGAATATTTACCATATATAGCTCCCGATATGCTAAACACGTTAATGACCAATTTTCTTGGAGAATAGATCCGGTTATCTAATATTTTGAACCGGATATAGCGATGTAAAACCCGGATTTTGTACCGATTTAAGTAACCGATTAAGCTTATATGTATACCATTAGAAAGCTAATAAAATTGCTAATCAGGGAAAATACATTTTTTGACAGCATCTTACCTGATTTCGGTGCTAAAACAAAAAACCCGTATTCTTGAACCGTTTTTAAGGAAAAATATCACTGCGCGTAAATGTGAAGATAAAAGCTTGGTGGGTGAAATATTCTTTTTGCCGATGAAAGTCGATGAAGTTAATATTATGAACCCGGAAGGACAATTATGCCATAGGTCAAACTTCTGAGTTATGGCGTGATGCATACATTCTTGATGAACTTTAAGAGCACGACAATAAACCCGTAACATAAATTCCATTTCGCTATAACTCAGAAGTTTGACCTATGGCATAACTGTCCTTCCGGGTTCATAATATTAACTTCATCGACTTTCAACGGCAAAAAGAATATTTCACCCACCAAGCTTTTATCTTCACATTTACGCGCAGTGATATTTTTCCTTAAAAACGGTTCAAGAATTCGGGTTTTTTGTTTTAGCACCGAACTCAGGTAAGATGCTGTCAACAAATTTATTTTCCCTGATTGGCAATTTTCTTAGCCTTCTAATGGTATACATATAACCTTAATCGGTTACTTAAAATCGGTACAAAATTCGGGTTTTATATCGCTATATCCGGTTCAAAATATTAGATAACCGGATCTATTCTCCAAGAAAATTTGTCATTAACGTGTTTAGCATATCGGGAGCTATATATGGTAAATATTCCAGATACATCCCAGATGTCTATATAAGCGATAACCAATGGGTATGTCTACCTACCAATACATAACAAATAACGAATATACAGAAAAACAAAACATAGGTTTTTCTGAACAAAAACCGAGTAAATGTCAAAAATAACAATGAAAACGTGACAATATCGTTTAGTTGTCAATGAGAACCGTACCTAAAATTCTCTGAGCAATATTTTTGTGGAATATTTTGATGCTGTAAAATCTCATCTTGTGGTACTTTTACTACGGTTCAAGAAAGAAAGGACGAAAAGGACATGAAAGGAATTGAGTTAGAAGAATGAAATGTTCCACAAAAAGATTCGCCATTCGATTTGACTGAAGACATGTAATCTCAAAACGAAGCTACAATAACGGCAAACAGATATATAAAGCTATTTTCTCAAGCATCATAGGCGACAATTCAAAAAATTCATCGCGCGATATCTCAGAAACTTGACCTATGAGGAAAATTTCCTTTTGGGTTCTTAATATACTCACTAAGGGCTTTCATCTACAAAAGGAATTTTCCACCGCACAGAAACCTTGTTGCACAGTGTTATATAAAACTCAAATGATGTTCGTACGTGAATCAAAAACTCGACCAATTTACAACCAATTTGTTTCGCGTTTGTCTTAAAATGTTCGTATTTGTCCAAGGAAGGATCTGACGTATTTTATTTTTGAGATATCGCGAAGAATCCGCGAAAATTTGGAAAAATATATTTTGAAGAAAGTTAATTGTTTCCTCACATTTCGTTGAAGGCTTTTGCTGTCGACTTGCTTATTTCCACCTTTTTTACATTTTTTAGGGCGAAAAATTCGATAAAATTTGCAAAAATAGATTTTTTAGAAAGTTAATTGTTTCCTCACATTTTGTTGCAGGCTTTTGTTGCCGACTTGCTTATTTCCACCTTTTTCAATTTTTTAGCGCGAAAAAACTGCTAAAATTTGCAAAAATATATTTTGAAGAAAGTTAGTTGTTTCCTCACATTTTGTTGGAGGGTTTTGTTGTCGACTTGCTTATTTCCACCTTTTTCAATTTTTTAGCGAAAAGTGTATATGACGAAAATTAAAAAAAATTAACATTGATGAAGCCAAGATTTGCACTGTTATAATTCGCGAAATATTGCAGTGTACCATGAAATATGACTATAGTTGCATCAAGCGAAGTGTTTTTAATCAACGCTCAAAAATGTGGATAAAAAGTTAATTTTCGCGGAAGCTATGACCGCATAAATTAATAAAAACACGTAAATGGTAAAAACACGTTGAAGCAAACGAGTTTTTTTTACGTTGTTATTCGATTGACGGTTAAACCGTTTAAATAACGGATATCTGTCCAAAGTAAAAGTAGAAGAATAAAAATGAAGATTACACTTCTAATGTATCACATTTCAAAATTTCCACTGCATCCCCCTTACGCATAATTTGATATGTATATTGACCATGTAGCCCAGACAGCAGAGTAATCCACTGCCAAAGGGCAAAATTTAGTGCGATATTTTTTCGAAAACCCCTATTTACAATATCCGTTTGATAGTGCTGGGACCCCAAGATATTTTAGTTTTTAGATGGTCCGGATCATATAAATCATAAATCGTGAAAATCCATCAACTAGAACGGCGAAAACAGCAACTGCAAAAAACGAAAAATGTGCGTAAAATGTTTTTGGAAATATCGCGGATTTAGTCGCGTTTTCTGTGGATCGTTTCCTTTTCAATGAAGAAACTGACACATCACTCGCGTTTTTGCGAAAACAGCGGTTTAAAAAATGTAGTGGCAGTGTAGTGTGTGACGGCTCTTGATGGGTTTTATCGAAATAGGTTTAGATCGATGTATTTTTTCTTGGATGATAGTGACATCGGATGCGCATAAAAAGTCTATGCACTTTGTGCAAATTATAGGCGTTATACCGTTTTTTTGCACACTACGCTGCGGGCGATGCTACATCTTAGCGGCCAAAGTAAATCCTGGCAAATGTTTACAAATTAAAAGAGAAGAATATCAATGTTTTTTCATAAAGCAAAGTCTAGATAAATCCAACTAGCATTTTGAAGTCATTTTTTATGAATTACTGATGTTTTCATGTTTAGGAGTGTAAAATAATAACGTGTTCAATGAAACAGGACTTTGTTAACTACAAGTAAAACGATGTTAAGTTCGACCGGCCCGAACTTCTATACCCACCGTCCTATTGTAGCTGTATTAGAACGTTGACCTATGCCGATAATTCTCTGCAGAAATGTTTTATACCCCGAATGGAGACTAAGTACCAATTATAGCCATTTCGTTTGAATAATGTGGCTATAAACTTGAAAATACCGAAGACCAAGAGGTATGAAGACTATTTACAAAACCTGGACATATAGCGAATGTTCTATGTTTTATAGCCTCACTGAAGACTAAATAACAAATTGTAGGCATTTCGGGGGAATAATGAGAGTAAAACATCAAAAAAATCGAAACTCGGGAGGTACCGTTTTAGGGTAGCTCTATCATTTCGGTAGGATAATAACCTTGAAAATACCGAAAATCAGGCGGTCACTTCTATGGGGGCTATATCAAAATGTAGACTGATACAACCAATTTTCAATACCAAACATTCTACTGTTTAGAAACTTTTGTATGTAACATATCGTGAGCTGTGTCTTGATTTCAACAGATAGAAGGACATAGTTATATCGACTTATTTATGTTGATCACGAATATATGCTTTATAGTTTCTCCGAAGAATATTCTGATGTGTTACAAACACAATCATAAAGTTGATTATATCTTTCATCCTTAATGTAATTTTCTATTTTACATCTGGAGGTACCATTGCATGAGGGTTATACAAAAACTTCGATTTATCATCAATTCGGTTCGAAAATCTAGAGGTATCAGTATTAAGAGATAAATTGTAGATTACTAAGGCTTACACGGAAAGGTTAGCTAGTATGAACCAAAAATAAAATTTGTATATTTTTCATACAATGGTCTATGTCACCCGCTAAATAATATCAGATCATCATGCAAAATTATAGGCATTTTCTTCAACCTAAACTCTTACCTCCAGCAAAATTTCGTGACTATTAAGCTGTAATTGCGACCTACAAACAAAAATTGGATATATTAAACTGTAACTCTTTTATCTGATCACGTACATCAACACAATTAGCATCAATAGAAAGATCAAGCGTTCCTCTTCCAAGTATAGCTTACTTGCCAGGAATGTCTCCTACAGGAAAAAAGATATGAGCTGTATATTAAAACTTTTCACAAAAAGTTGTGGTTATCTTGTGCAAACAATTTGAGCTGAGGATCGAAAGTACAGACCCTAACGACAAAAACCCTAGTAGTAGTAGTAGTTGTGCCAGATCCAGCTTAGATCTTGTCGCCCCATCTAAACATGGTTATATATTTATTTTTTGAAGCAGTTCTGGACTATATCTCTGAAACCTATTTGAATCATCTGATCTCTGAAACAAATTTGTAGATAAGGGCATGATTAAAATATTTGGAGAAATAATTAACTCGAAATACTACATTTATTGTCTCAAATTTTATAAAATATCGAAAATTTCCATAATTTGTATACATATCGCACCATATCTCCAAAACCATTAATTTTTCTTAATGTTTTCTTTTGGGAAATATTCTCTGGAATGTAATACACAACTCTTCAGAACATGTCATTGTCACGTTGTCTTCAGTATATTTATCAACGACGATTTAATAAATATGTCAATAATGTGGTGAAATCCGAAATGCGAGAATAATCTGTTGTTGTAAACGGTGTATGAAATACCTGTTGTAAAAGATATCATGCAAAATACCGTTGAACAAAATGAAGATAGCATTTTAGAGTTTCAGAATGTTCTGAAGAATTGCTGAGAACTTTATTTGGACGATTTTTGCAAAAGTTTATTTGGTTCAACCCCCAATATGTAAAATTTTCTATTTTTTATCGATTTTGATGCCCTAGATGGCCCTGTTCAAAAGATAAGTTCTAATAGTTTAGGGCTACAGTGTTGTCAAAGACAGCAAGGCCAAATCCTTAGTCTTTTCTGAGATAAAGGCCCGGCAAATGCAAAAAACTTTAGTTTTAGCCCGGTTTAGATGAGGCCATAAAATCCGAACTGGATCTGACAGGACAAACCCTAGTGATATTAAAAAAAGGAACGATAAACAAGCAAACTGCACAAATAAATACGTTTTAAGAACTTATGTCCTGTTTCACTAAGACTATTCGAATATATTTTCGTTCGAACTACTACCAAGTTTCCGTTTTTTTTAATATTTGAATTGTTTTTATTTTCAATCAAACAAACATTTCCCTACAACAACAGAAGTTTGGTAGTAATTCGAACGAATGTCAATGTCAAGAAACAGGCCATTAAATTTCCATTCTAATGTACAAAACCTGAGTGAATAATATCAGTTGTAAAATTATGTGCAGCTCTGTAGTACATATGGGATTTCAATGGCATTTCACAACTTTGGAATGTTGTGAAGACTTGAGTACAATATTTAAACGAATGTTTCTTCTAAATACCAAGTTACGCCAAGGCAGTCGTTTGGTAAATATTGTGCAAAATATAGACAAATTTCGAAAGTGGCAAATATTTTATTAATAATAAGGAATACGTTTCTTGTTTAATTTCAAAAAGCACTTTACATACAGTCAGTAGATTACGGTAATCACAATTACATTTCTATATTACTTACTTTTTCATAGAATTGGAGCGAGTATTATTGGGACTACATAGTTCTTCCATCGCGAACAATTATACGTTTATACTTTTTTATTGTCTATGACCTCGTAAGTGAAGAAGCGATACTATTGCAATAAATCATTCTCATTACAAAAAATGAAGAGTGAATAAATATACATGTGTTTACAAATATACATTTGAACTTCATATTCATAAAGTAATGTCGCGCAACTACCACCAACGTCAAACTTTGTGAAAACGAGACTACTTTCAAAGCTTTATTGCTTGAATGACACTATTTAGAACAACAACCCAAAACTTTCAGCTCTCGTGTCTGCTTGTCTGTATTACTGTATTAACAGATGGCACTCACCAAAAGCTTCCATGCCATGGAAGTCAATTTCATCATTCCTTTTATTCTCGACATCTTTTTATTGCAGCAAGGACATGACCATATGTATATGCAACCAATTTCTGTGAAACAAAGTCGAAGTCCACACACAAGTAAAGCCGAAAACAAACTTGGCTGCACTTTGACTTTTATTCTTCTACCAAAAATGACGCAAAGCTTTAATTTCTTCTCGTAAATTGTCATGACGTTATTCGTTTATAGGCAATAGAGATGAGGAGAAGGAACTATAAACTATATATAAAAAATCATTATTGTGATTTTAAGGGTGTCAAATAAGTTAAACAGTGTCAGTAGATGGTTTTAAAAATGTTTTTTGTAACTAATTTTTTAATTTTTGTTTGTGCGTCTATATTAATAATAATTTAGGCTCAAGTTCAGCCGCTAGATGGCAAAGAGCCTGATTCTTCGTAGATACGTTCAATATATAGCTAAGAATTCCCCGTTTGAAAATCAGGTCATTATATCTGTGCTAAGGCGGCGAGTAAATTGATCTATAAATTTTACAATTCGTGTGAAATAAATGTATTTTTTTTTACAAAAAAGGGGTTTAATCTCTGTTAATCGATTTTAGTCCTAGGATGTGAACAAGGACAAGAATGTGAAATAGTAAATAAATGTTAAAACAATTATGCGTAGACCAATACACTTTTAATAATATTTGACAAATATATACAGCCGAACTTCTCTATAACGAACTTCCCTATAACGATTTTTTTCTCTATAACGAATACAAATTGAAAACACAATTTTTTGCTGTCCCTTTTCATCTATTTTACCTCCCTATAACAAATATTTCTCTAAAACGAATTGATTTTAAGGCTCAACTAGAAATTCTCACTTACACAAAATACCGTCTCTATAACGAATTTTTGGCATGCTTGTTTTTATTAAAGTTTACACAATACATGAGAAACCAAGATGATTGACCAACGGTCTTTTTTACTGAAATTCCCACTAAAAAAGGCAATCACAGCTATTAAAATAAAAATTGCTGTAAAATACGTTACAATTTCAATGACTACTACGTATAGTTTCTCAGAAATTTGACGTTGATATTAAAGGAAATAACTTCTGAATGTAAAAAACAGCATGCGCATATATAGCATTATGTTTATCAATTTTTTATTTAGATTTGGAGGATGATGATCCGGACAAAGGTGGAGAAGTTTCTGAATTTCCCTTATTTTCCAGTTACAGACAACGTTTAAAAAGACCTTCTTGAAGTATCATAACAATGTCCTTGATCACATTGCCCATTCTTAAGTGGCAAAATTACAAACAGATGAAATCACATATTATTTCAGTGCCAAACTAAAATTCGTTGTTTTATTCATATGCACAAGTTTGTTTACTTTTTCCTTATGTATATTGGTCATATTAAACAATTTTCGCCGATTTCTTTATAACGAGTTTTCTCTATAACGTACCCAGCAAAAAGTTTGATTTCTTAATAACGAATTTTCTCTATAACGTACCCAGCAAAAAGTTTGCACGCAAAGAGGCAGTTACTCGTAAATCATATGTACAAGTGATTTGGAAGTGCATCAAATTATGAATTTTCCCTCATTCTTTTTACAAGAGCGTGACTCCGGAAAGAGACACTTCATTGCACTACATTTTAACTAACCCTTTGGCACTGGATTTTAACTATCCCTTTTGCGTTGAATTTTAACTAACCTTTTGAGGTAGAATAGCATGCAGTCCAAAGCACGTGTTTCGATACAGACATTCTGCGGAATGTGTGGAAGCCATTGCAAATTATCCCAGTACAAATAAAATGCATTTATTATTTTTGTAAAACAAAAATATTAAGAACTTTATTACTTTAAAACAAATTGTGAAAATTCACCATGGAATTCAATCGCACCATACGTGTTTCCTTCACTCTCCATTTAATCCAAGCTGAACTGTTTTTGCTTCATCTGTCAAATGTGTTTGATATTGTCTTCCTATCACCAGCTAAGATCTCGACCGCAAAAAGGTTCGCAATAATTTTATTTTATAACAAAATTTTGGAAATTTTAATTTTTTTGGAAATTTTATGCCGCTGCCTGTAGAGATGTACAAACTGATTTATGTACTTGTAGGGATCTCTAACAACTGCTAATAAAATGTAGCGAACGGAGTGCCTTTTTTCACGACTTCGTTCGGACTGTATCCGGATGTTGTTAAATTCTTAGGAATTGGAGTGCCTTTTTCACGACTCCCTTGAACTGCATCGAAACATGCCGTGAAAGAACTTGTCCACATTGTACTACTTCCAATTTATTTTGCTAGGGTAGTAATTCGTCGGTCCACAACTGCTACGTCATAGAGAAGTTCAATTGTACTCGTACATATAAAACATAAAATCTCTGTGTTTGTTTTATTTCAGGTGCCAGAGTGTAAAACCATAAAAAAAATTAAAAAAAAAAAAATTAAAAAATTAATCATAAGTTTTACAGTTGTCGTGTATGTGCCACCCGGCAAGGTTGCCTGTTGACATCCAAATCTACAAAGTTTTAAAAATTTTGCAGATTGTAATCTTGACGACTGAGTCAAATTGAAACACTTTTGTTGATATACAGGGTGCGCCGAAGTTTGTTGAAGTGGTTGCTGTATACCCAGCAAAATTTTCGATGCCAAAGATGCCATTCAATCATGAGTGCAAATGATCTGGCATGTCATATTTTTAGCATATTCATCAATGACCAAAAGATGCTACTCATTTTTGGATCCAAAGCATGTCATTTACATCAATGCTTTGACATTTCATTTTCATCAATGCTTTGGCATGCCATTTCCACCAATGCTTTGGCATGTCATTTTACCAACCCTTTGCAATGACATTCGGGCATATTCTGGCATTCACCTCTGCACCTCACGTGTATCGAACACACTTAAAGCTGTTCTGCAACACTCTTTACACCTAGTTGGGGAGTATTCCTCACACTGTAATTTTGAAGGCGAGAGCTGAGTGTATCCCTTTTTTTAAGAAACTAATTGAAAATTTCTACAAAAACTGCATAGGACTAAAATTTAATATGTTTTCTATGAGCATTTAAAAAATATATTTTATTTTCTTGACAAAATACCTATGATTTAAAAATGTAGTTTTTCTTAAAGTACCAAATTCAACATGTAGAACTTCGTTTCTTTGTTTACGTCTGTTTCGTAAACAATTAAACGAACAACGCGTAACAACGCGTACATACCCACATACGCATGTGTATTCGTTGATGCGCCAACACAGAATGCTTGAGGCGTAAAGTGAGAGGTGAAGTGTGTCTCAGAACATACCCGGATATTTTTTTCATTGTGAAGTGCATGTGTGATGTGAAATGGATGGATGGATTCCAGAACATGCCCGATTATCATTACGACGAGAGTTTTAACAACATTGGTTGCGATTTCGAGTCACCGACAACATCAAGCCTATTGTAAATTATTAATCTTATATATTTAGAACAAGTAAGAACAGACTATAGTCGGACGGGGCCGACCATGTGATACCCTATACCACTATCCCTGTGCACTAGCTTTCCGGGCTAGCTGTTATAAGATGTGCATTAGAAATTTTACCAATTTTCACACAAAAGTTTTGATCAATTTAACCCGCTAAATATTATCCGATCATACCGTTGACTTGCACGCTACTTCTTCATCTCAAACCAAAACTACGTTTAAAATTTCGCGCCGATCGGACTATTATTGCGACCTACAGAGCGGCTACAAAATCGAGCAAAAATTTTGTTTTTGGTCCATTTCATCCCTTTAACATTTCACGATCATCGCCAAAAACTAATCAGTTCTATTCTGGTCCAAACCCGACCTCCATACTAAATTTCGTGACAATCGGTCCATAATTGCGGCCTCTAGCTTGATTACAATTTTTAATGGACGGACAGACGGACGGACGGACGGACGGACACACATCGCTAAATCGCTTTATCTCGTCGAGATATGAAGTTTGGTATACCACATGAGGGGTCTACGACGAATATTTCGCGGCGTTACATGAATTTTTGGGAAAACAAACTTATTATACCCTTTTCCACATTGTGGTATAGGGTATAAAAATGTATATAAATAAAAACACAAAATTCATCTCTATTGGATCTATGGAATGGGTTCAAATGCTGATGAAAAGATCGGATCTTTCAAGACTTCCTTTGCATGGGTTCAAATTCTGATGCAAAAATCGGATCTTTCACGGCTTCCTTTGAATGGGTTCAAATGCTGATGAAAAAATCGGATCTTTCCCTACTTTATTTGAACCAATGCAAAAGATCCAGTGAAATCATAGCATCCACTTAGAACCACTTCCATAAAATTTTGCTGGATACGAGAAAGGTATGTACTTTAATTCATTATACGGGCATGTTCTGGAATTCACCGTGTATCCATTTCACATCACACATGCACTTCACCTGTGAAAGCAATTGATGTTCTGTATTTCACGTGAAAAGAGCTTTCATATTTCACGAAAGAACTTTGGAAAGCTTCATTACAGCTTTCAAACTTTATCACTAACAATGAAAAATATCAACCCGTGTTGGCGCATCAACGAATACACATGCGTGTGTGGGTATGTACGCTTTGTTCTTTTGATTGTTTACGAAAAAGACGTAAACAAAGAAACGAACTTCTACAAGAGCGCGCACATGTTGAATTTGGTACTTTAAGAAAAAATACATGTTAAAATCCATGATACAATGATACAAGGTAACCTCACGCTCAGAGCTCACAGAGTTGTATTCGCTTTGCCGTCCCTTCATTGGCAAAATGATTTTGACAAACTTTGTATGTATATGTTAAAACACACAAATGTCAGGTTTATTTATATTTCCAATTTCAAACAAATTTAACTTCAAATTTTTTAAACTTAAATTTTTCAGACAATTTGGAGTCGATTTTGCACTGTCTGTCCGTCCGTGTAAAGGATAACTCTCAAACGGATCAACTGATGTAGTTCAAAAATTGGTCCCCGTTATATTTTTCAAAAATTTAATCAATTTGGAGAAAGAGGGGGTCCACTTCTTCCGATACCTGCCCCATAAAAGTTCACAGATTTTCGCTAAAATGGTGCGTATGATAACTCACGAGAGGAATTACTGACTTTGTCTAAAAAATATTCGGCATTTTTTCCAGACATATGTAGATCTAGTCCTTCGAGTGCCTCCACACAAATTTCGTTTAAGGACTATACCGTGAAATTATGTGTTTCGTGATCAAGTGCAAGCTTCCAGACATATTTGTCAAAAAGCTTTAAAGATATTACAGTGCCCAGTATAAATGGCTGATGGTCACAATAATTGAAAGTGTCAGAGACATTGGTCCAACTTTTGCACATCGGAATATTCCTTTCAAACATGAACAAGTGCTCGATTCCCGACAAAATGACCCAAATCTAAAAAAAATGCAACAAAGACAAATTAAAATGTTTGTTTGGCAGGACAACTGTCGAAATGTCTCCCCCAAATTATATAGTCATGATTACGAGGACTACACAATCATGACTACAACATTTTATATGTATTTTTCCCCATGATATATATACTGTAAGCGATACGGCTGCAAAACTTAAGTTTATATATTCTTTTATATTATAATAAATCATACATTTTGTAAATGTAAAAGGACACAATGTTCTCACAAAGTTAAAAGGATTTCAATAGTTGACATCTTCTGGGGGCAGCTGTGGTATTCTTCATTCTGGCTTCAAAGGCCTTTTGTAGCACTATAGGCAGTAGCTTTGGTGGGTAACCCAATTCAACGTTGTTTTCCTTGACGATAGCTTGGCAATGGTACGCTTGTCAGCAGCACGTCGTCAGAGAACCTCAGCATTAGGAATCAACAAATCCCACGGCAGCGAGAAAAGAGTTTCGCCCAGCAGCTGCTAACGCACCAACAAACCTATACTGCTACAAAAATATCAGAATTCAACGTGATGAGTTGACAAACATTGGACAATGGATTCGACAGAAGAGCTTCTTGCGTGGGTCACGCAGCAACTCGCTGTTTTCTTTAGATTTAAAAAAAAGCGAATGCAGATTCGGTCCAGATGAGGAAATGCCATCATAGGCACCAGGGGTCAATTTCCACACACTAATGTTGTCAACACTCATAGCTTTTTGCATCGAATTTGCAATTGCTTTTTCTGTTAAACGGTTAACCTGGATATATTTTCCACATTGTAATTCTCCTCGGATGTCTTGGGATCATCTATGACCATACCCTCTAAACCGGAGTTTTGACGTGAATGGCGTAGTGACAAAGAGGATGTTTGCGAGCCACCGCAGCCACCTGCTGTATTATCTGCCTGTTGGCCACCACCATTTTTGGCAACCACACAATTAATTTCCATTTTTATTCCACCACCGATATCAATGTATCCATTGCCAATATGTGAGTCTTATAAATGGCATTTGTGGCCGACAAGGTATACTTGGACAACAGATTTGTTAGACTCTCAAATACAATACAAATCACAGTCATAGTTGATATAAAGCTCTGTTACAAAGTTTGGAATGCGCCGCCATAGCTGTAGCAATTTGTCCAAAGCCAATTCCGACAATTTTTTGAGGTAGCTTTCTAATTGGAATTTTAAATGGCCTCTCATTGATTCAAACATGAAGAAACAGACTTGTAAATCAGCTGCAAATATGGTCAAACGTTCCGAGTTCATGAACTGTAAAGAATAATGTCACATTAATAAAGAAAATTGTAACTGACAAGCTATAAACCTACCGCAGATTGGTTGCGACATAAATCATACTTGACTAATTGCAATAATGAGTCATATTTGGGCATTTGTCGGCTACCACTTGAAAGGCAACGGTCAGCAGACTCAAACCCATATGCATCATGGTATCGGTGTTTTGTTTGTCCAAGGGATTGCAAAGCAATATCAAGAAACGAAACAGTTCTTGAATGCAGGGCAAACCGTATGGTACCAATGGTGCCATACCTTCGGACATGTCAACGGAATTTTGTTAGGTAAAACGTACACCCACAGAATTAATGTATTCACTGCTACCACCCTGAGAAAGCGGAGATTGGGGTCTGTTGTCTGGATTTTCATCTTGAGTGGTGTTTGTGGGTGGTGAAGCTGGTTCCACCGATATCGAAAGAGCATTTGTCTCTGCGTTCGTTGTTGGAGTGGTTTCCTGGACCTCGCTATCCACAACACTAGCCGTGTTGGGGTTTGGGTTATTTTACCCTGCAAATCAACAATATTACCAGCTGGTGTGGCCGGAGTTGTAGCCAGTGGTGGTGCTTTCAATTGTTGCAAGTGGCCCGGTGTTGCTGAATTTTGTTGCTGCACCTCTTGACCTGGAGCTGATTGTGTGGAAATTTTCCTTTGTTCTTCCACACCGACATTGGATAAATCGGATCCTTTATAACTTTGCATTTTTCTTTGCATACTTTAAAACAACTCAACATTACTTCACACACCGACTCATTGGGTATGTAAGACTTCTTCAACACGAAACAAGGTAACAACATCTGAAGATTGGTCAGTGCCAATGAAACGGGCGTGAGTAACAGCATCGGCAATATTTTCGATGGCACAGCCAAATTTGGACAGGTGGATCTGCAAGAATGTTCATTGGTATTTAAGTTGTTTGAAGAAGAGGTATTTTTCTATGATTACCTATCAAACCATAAGATAAAAAATTTTTTATGGCTGACAATGCCAAACTGGTCACATCTCCCGTGGTCTCTTCGGTACGTATAACCTCCAAAATAACAATAAAAAACATTGAAGTTATATCAATCAACATATATCTCTGCCTTTTCACAGTTATTTTGCGGTTTTCACTGCATTTCCATATATCCACATAGACCGCGTTGTCTGCTTAATTTTTGCTTACCGTTTTTCTTGTCCTTTTCTCAAAATAACGAATATTTTATTCTGCTTCAATAAAATTGAAATCAGAAATCAATTTCTTGAAAACGTAAACAAAGACTTTTTTGTTATTGTTGTCATTAACATACAATAACAAAAACAACTTTCATATCGTTTCATGCATGGTTGTATTTGACAGCTCAAGGACTGATTTTTCAAATGAGATTACTTTCTTATTCTGCCATGGTTAAAATCATATTTTGTTAAGAAAATTAAATATTTTTTAAATGCTAATAGAAAACACATTAAATTTTGGTCCTATGCAGTTTTTTGTAGAAAATTTTCATTAGTTTCTTTTAAAAATAAGGATTCACTCAGCTCTCGCCATCAAAATTACAGTGTGAGGAATACACCCCAACTAGGTGTAAAGTGTGTTGCAGAACAGGGGCCTAATTACGTGATTCGATTCGATCGAGTATTTGCTCGTGAAAAAGAATTCGACACGATAAAAAGCGGCATGACGAGATTCGATCGAAATCATTGATCGAATGTTTCGAGAGTAACCGGTAGTCGAACTATGAAAACCTATGTATACTATAGGGAATATTATGAAGGTAGATGTAAAAAAGGTGTTTTTTTTGAAAGCAAGAACCAAAAAAACAAAATTATGAATGAAAAATGTAAATTTTTGTGGAATTTTTTGAACAATACATTGAATAATAATTTCGGTATGAAGTTGTGCTAAGAAAATAAGAAAATTATTAATTCTTGCAAAATCTTTTTGACATTGTTGTAACGGATTGCTAATACATCTACCTTAATAATCCTCTCTCAAAATAAATGAGAGAGAGTTTGGTGGGTGTTTTGCATTAGCCTCTCTGAGAGAATATTTCCTTTGGTAAACAACGGGGGATGAAATGTTTAAAATGTACTTCACTTATAAAATAAAGGCTATTAATATTAAATATTTTTTTCTGTTTTGCAGAAATGCTTATTTTTCTTATTGTTATTTATTTAACGACTGTAAAACTAGTTTTTGTTTAATGATTGCTTGCATTTTGATTCTAAATTTATCGCAATTTCTAAAAACGACTGCAAAGGACTTTTCCCAATTTCTCTTGTTATATTGTCTAAAAAATGCTGCCAATTATTTACTAACATCGTTTTTCTTCTATAAAACGACAACAAACAACAATTTTTACATTTTAAACAAAAAGACAATAACAAATCTTTAATTTTATTTGTTTACGATAGGCAATTTGGCCTCGATAAATTACACGCAAATTTATGCTCAATTACTCGATAATTTTACTCGATAACGAATGTTGTCATCCCAACTTTGAGTACTCAGGTCGAAACAACTCGATATCGAATCACATAATTAGGCCCCAGCTTTAGGTGTGTTCGATACACGTGAGGTGCAGAGGTGAATGCCAGAACATGCCCGATAAATTCTGCCACTACATTGCAAAGTTTATCTGTTATTGAAGGGCCATGGGCATTAAAAACAATTGAATCTATCTGGAGCTCCGTACTAGTTTCTTAACAATCTTAAGCGTTTTCGTACAGAGTAATTTTGTGTTTTCGCATGTTTGTTTGTTGGTGTTCTTATCGCTTCCTTTTTTTACAATATACACGTAATCCAAAATTCCATATTCTGAGTTGCATATTTAGTCTCGGTTCTATGATAATCGTCGCTATTTTCCCGATTATTTGTTCTCAGACTAGAAATAAGAATACAGTCGAACTTCTCCATAACGAAGGTCCGACCTATGACTAATATTTCTCAATAAAGTAATGTCATATAGACCTCTTACTTCAAAAACATACAATTTAATGAGAACAGTAGGCCTATTCTGTAACTTTTAACAACTATCGATATTGTTAAAATTTCTTTTGTTTTTGTAACAACTACAAAACAAACAAATGAAATTGTTGTAAAATAAACAATGAGTAAAGTTGTTAAAAAGTTACAGAATAGGTACCCTGGGTACCTATTCTCTAACATTTTAACAACTTTACTAATTGTTTATTTTACAACAATTTCATTTGTTTGTTTTGTAGTTGTTACAAAAACAAAAGAAATTTTAACAACTTTTATCGATTGAAAAGTTGTTTAATTTTCTTTTGTTTTTGTAACAACTGCAAAACAAACAAATGAACATGTTGTAAAGTAAATAGTAAAAGTTGTTAAAAAGTTAGAGAATAGACCCCCCCCCCCCTCTTTTCAGTGACTTTTTAACAACTTTACTCATTGTTTATTTTACAACAATGAGTAAAGTTGTTAAATTTTTTTTACAAAAACAAAATAAATTTTAACAACTTTTTAATCGATAAAAGTTAGAGAATAGGCCAAAAGTTTACAACTTTTACGATAGTCCACAAAACAAAAATTAGACGAAATATTATGACATTTTTGCACGGTCAAATCACTCAAACACGAAAACTCAAAATAGTTCGAAAACAATTTTTGGAAAAATGGAAATATTTTCTTGAATATATTTATTTGAGTTCCCATCAAAAACTAACCCATATAGTCTTTCGTCAGAACAAGTCGTATTTTTTGGCCCGATCTACATCCTCATAAAAAAACCTGCAACAAAATCTTGCAAATCCCCCACAAATTGTGCAACGGAGTGAAATGACAGTGTATTTCCCTAATGGGTACTTTATACGATATGTTACTTTACATACATATGTGTTGTCACTTTGCATATACATTTTAGGTCTGTTCCAGAACTAAAAAGTTTTTTACAATTTTTACAACTTTTACACATTTTGCGTTCCCGTACACAAAATTTATATGAAAATCGTTTACGACTTTTACAACTTTTACGACTTTTACCACTTTATAAAGTACGGGAACAGGCCATTTGTATATAAAAAATGACAACTTATATGTAAAAAAACATATCGTGTAAAGTACCCATAAGGGCGACACCTAGAAAAAATAATCAAATTACAATTTCTCTGTCTATGCTTGTATTAGTCTATGGTCTTACTATTTTAAAAAAGTAAAGAAACAGACCAAAGTTGTTAACGCGGCGAATTTTTTCTAACGGGGTTTGTGTCTTTAGTAAACATGCTTTAATATGTTGTTGAAAAACACGAGGTTTCAGAGCACATTGCTTTAGTATAGATTAAAGTCTCGAGGAAAATTGGCGGTTTGTGTCTTTGGTAGATAAAAATACTTGGTTTCACAACACCATTAAATAAAACATCAAAAATTGGTGATTTGGTAAGGGTTTATAGGTGTTTTCACTAATTTCAATTTACATTAATTTTTATGTGATATTTTGTCTAGGGACAGGTAATGGAATAATCGATTTTTCTACTCTTCGATTTTGGGTTAAAACTAAAAATGCGATTTTTCGGTCTGACTATTATTTCAGTTGTCTTAAAACTCGACTTTCGGCTTTTTCATCGATTTTCGAGTTTTCTTTTGAAAATCTAAAACCGATTACGAGATAATCGATTATGCGATTTCCTCTTCAGACAAAAATCGACTGCGATTTTTAGACTTTTGACTGCAAAAAGTCGATTAATCGATAGTCGGCTTACCTATCCCTAATTTTGCCTAGCAGATATAAACAGATTTTTGTTGATTCAGAATGGAAAACGATTCGACTAGTTTTGCCATAAATTGAATTTTGGCGAATATTTTAATGAAATTGAAAATGGATTTTAAAAATATTATTCAAATAAGGAGCGTTTGCGAAGCAAAACTATATATATCATCAAAGGCACTCCGATTATATACCATTTCGATTCTGCAAATCGAGTCGATTCGGATTTCATCACATACCTGATGACATGGTAGAATAAAGTAAAGGTAGGCCACAGCTAACAGCTGATTACAATTTTTTTCTTTTTATGGCCTAATCTGTCAAAAGCAGGGTTGTCATTTTGTACTGTTTTTGACATTATGCAATCATAAAGGTAGATGTATCGCTGAATTGTTCCAACAAAAAAAAAAAAAATCTGCTGTAACACTATATCTTAAAATTGACAACAAGGACAAATAATGTGTATTCGCGTGGCAAAATAAAATTGTTGATTTTTTAGCAAAACTTACGAATGAACAATTTATCAAATATTGATATTAATTTAGATTTGTTCCAAAAGTACGGGAATGTAAAAATTAAAATTTTTGTAAAAATTCTGCTGACATTTATCAGCAAATCGGATGCCAGCAATCACGATGTCATATTAGCCAAACTTGTCAAGTAGAAAATAAGTGAATGACATTTTTTCATTGTCATAAGTTTGGGAAGAACTTTTGCTATTTTTGAACACTTTTCCAACAAGAATATTCTGGAGCCTAGCTAAAGAAATGTTTTTACACTATATGGCACTTTTAACATATAAAGCTCTAAGTTCCATATGTTTTTGTAATACGGATAGCTATGCAGGTACATCTACCATTATTATTTTGCCATGCCATTTGACGTTTTAAGCCATGGCTTCAGGGTAACATTTCTCAGTGATTTTCATACCTGGCCTACCTCTACTTCATTGTACCATGCCTGATGATATAGTATGGAGTCACGCCTTTAGGTAAATGGCCTGTTTCTCTAAGACGATTCGAATTCAACACTAACTAACAAACTTCGGTTGTTGTAGGAAATGTTTGTATGATTGAAAATAAAAACAATTCAAATATTTTTTTTAGTAGTAGTTCGAACGAATTGGTATTCTAATCGTCTTATTGAAACAGGCCAAACATTTAGAGTTTTTATGTATTCTAAGACCTATAGTAAAATTTTATGGCGAACAAATTTGTAGAATATTTTAATATATAATATATAAAAACTCCTTTTTAAACCAGCGACTCAGAAATCAGCGTCCCAAAAAAACCGAAGTACCCAAGGTTTGGTCTAAATTCAACCATTTTTAGATTTTTGCTCAATGGTTGTAGAGAGTTCAATAGAATTCAATGGTTGTTTAGTGCGTCGCATAGTGGTTAAGAATCGTTTTTTTTTGTTCGCCAGATAACATTTTAAGCTTTCCAATGCATGAAAAAGGACCAAATTCGGTCTGGTAGTTGCAGAGGAATTCAAGGCCAACGAAGATATTTTCATAGATGAATTAAAACAACAGTTTTTTTTGCAAAATATTAAATGAATTCATTCTTTATTTACACATTTTATGTTGGGACCGATGGAATTCATCAACAGTGAAAACATAGGTTACTTATTTACTTACTTATGTATGTGTGTATGTACATATGCAGACACCTACATACAAATAATTTAATTAATAATTAATATTCTACAATTTGTCTAGAAGTCTACGTTTTTATTAAAAGTAATCGAGTATGTTGTTTTTCGTGTGTGTATGTGCGTTTTCCAGTGAAGCTCATTGGAATATGGGGTGCATGTGGGGTGAACTTTTGCTTACGACTGAATGCTAATTATGTATGTATGTATGTACTTACGTAAATTACAATTAAAAAATAATACAGATACATACTACTTTGTCGGTTATAGTCGGGTATAAGTGGTTGGCATTTCAGCCAGTTCTTAATCTCAGTTTCCAGAGTAAATACATATGTTGGGTGTGTTTGTGTGTAATGCATGTATTGTGTTTTTGATTTTGCTCTGATCGTTGTAAAATTATCAACTAAGTTGTTTCTCGATGTACAGAGAGGAAAAAGGGAGGATGAAGTGGAGAATGAAAATCAAATTACAAACTAAGGGATCATCAGGCGTCAGTTCTACCTTTTTTTTTTGATCGTCAGCTCGCTGTTCGTCAATAAACCCTTATAAGAAAACGGCTTTGTACTTGGACTTGGCTTAGATACAAACTTGGTTGCTTCAATGTGTAATGGACAGATTAAGTTCTTCACATTCCTCGGAGGGCGGTCAGAATATGACCGTAAGCGGCCTTCGAAAATCACCACTACTGGCGGACGACACTGACGAACTGTTCGCTGTTGGAGCTGGGGCCGAAAGACCATTGTTTTGGAAATTTGTGGCACTCTGATTGTACTGCCCATACTGGGAATATTCCAGTTGACTGTCGTTGGGGGAATGGAGGTGAGATTTGGAGTCGGCTATTCCACCGATGACACTGCCGTTGTTGTTTCCACCGGACTCAAGGTGTGACGGTGAGGTGTCGCGTTCCTCCAAATTGGTAGTACTGTTTGATGAAGCATTGTTGTTGTTGTGAGGACTAGGAATTCCCAGACCGTTTAGCAGGTGTTGCTGCTGTTGGTGATGCTGGTGCACAGCTGCAGCGGCTGCTGCCGATGTATTATGCTGCTGGGCTCCATATATTTTCGATATGTCAAAGGCATAATTGGCCGCTCTGTCCTGATACATTTTAGAGTCAAAGTAGGCCTTTGTCAGTACGCTGGGATCCAAGTAGGCACTGTAAGCCGCGCTAGCCTGGGCGGCTTTAGACGATTCATACAAAGATCCAGCTGAAGCGGCAGAACCAAGGTACGTATTGCGATCCAATGCAAATTTTGGTACCTCCATTTGTGCCGAAATTGAGCTCTGCAACGAAATAAGGATAGAAAATTTAATTCAGTCACAATATGTTTCAACTTATGAATAATAAAATATCCCTTTGTACACACAGAATTGCTTACATAAATACATACAGAGACGTACATACATAGGTCTGTACATTATTTACGAATAACTTTAAGCCATAAGTACCAATTCAAACGGACACGGACAATAGGTATCGTTTTACATTTTGGGGATTTCGAAATTAACAATGCGGCCGACCATATTGGCGGTCGGACAGACACGATTTCTAATTGTGCATGATGACACTCTACTTAATGGGATTTGGAAACAGTTGCGTCAGCCGACAACCACCCTTGGCCGTAGACCGCCCCGCCCCTCCCCGTTAAACACCATCCGCAAACATTAAACATTGCTGGGATTGAATCCTTTGGCCGCAATTAAAAACTCAAGTGGGAAGGCAAACAATTCGAATCGTAGCAGGTTCTCTAACACAGACCAGAGTACAATGGAAATAAATACAAATACAATTTTATTGCAATGTAATCGCATTTATTTAAAACGTTTGTTCCCCCTATTATTTGCGTCTGCTACAAGCTACAATAACAAACAAAAACACACACACACTGGCAAATATCCTTCCCAAATCATTGCTGTCTGCAGCATAGCGGCCAACAAAGGGTGGCTTCTTCGAAACGTTCTCACATTTTGGTGAGTGAACATGCAGAAATACGCTACCCTCCTTCGAGCAAAGGGTGTCGAGGCTATAATTACATTGTTAACACATCATCATCTTCTCCGGTTTCATCTGTGTGTTTGCACTCGCAACGACAAAACATCCGCCCAGCCTGTCGAACACATTCACACCGGCCAAGGATAGACGCTGTGCTTACACTTAATGCGGTTCAATGTTGTTTTTATCCACGCAATTACAATTCGAAACAGCTTGGGAATTGGGAATTGTAACAACAAATATTGTGATTGCAGTAATCAATTAATTGTCTCGATGTAAACAGAACGCTGGTGAGACTGACGACATGCGAATGTGACCTCTAATGGTGTGTGAAGTACTGGCTGGTTCGAGCTTTGACATTTGAAAACAGCACATTCGTGTTGAAACACAAATACATATCTAAAAGTTTTCATCGCCAGCCTCGCATTTTACATAAATGTTGCAAGCGTCCATCAACACAGTCGCACATTCAAAGCCCGAGCTTTACCTGGCCCACAAACAACAATCATGAATTTTAAAAACTTGATAATGAATACAGCTCCTTGCACAGGACTAACAAGACTGTCACATTGAGTGAATGCCAAAGGTTTCCCGCTCGAAGGATATTGCCAGCACCATGATTGTTAGGGTAATAGGAACGGAGAGCATCTTATGATGATGATGTGCTGCTGCTTCCCAAGAACACACCAAGGGAGATTCACCCGCACTCCATATTCACATAGCTCTAGAGAACATATGTATATATGTATATGTACGAACCGAAGTCTACTGTAGGTGCTCACTCAAAAGGAAAGTGCCACTACCTGGAAAGTCCTTTTACAATTGCTCGAGGTGTGTGGCAGCAATGAATGCGACGTGTTCAAAGTGACATTCGGGCACATTGGAGGTACTACTCAGTTAATTTTTCACGCTTCAGCCATTAAGCACTATGCTTTTCATTGAAATGCAGCTGCCATCCTTTTTGGTTGCCAGAACAATGAGGCAAGAAGCAGCACCGACTCCAGCGCCCTCCTTGCATTGGTACTATGGAAGAGTCGCCAATTTTATGTACATGTCGCTTTCGGGTTATTACGGAAGGATGATTGTCCCCATACAGCATGCATGCAGATTACATTCAGTGGTGCGCGTGTCTGTATGTGAGTTTGTTCATGCATGATGTAGTACATGCATGCTCCCTCCCTTTCGAGGAGCATGGGCATGTGAGTTGTTTAAATGGTTATAATTGAAAAATAACAAGGTGTTACCAGCTCAATGAGTGGCTAAACACTCTTGTTAGCAATCGTGAGCTTGGATGACTCGCTGAATTTAGTGCTGATCCACGTTGGGAGGATAAAGAGCCGTGACGTTCGTAGACTGCTGCCGCTGTTGCCTGTCTGCTATTTTAAGTGGGCGTTCAAAAAGTGGGTAGAAAATTATGTTATTAAACAATCATCGGAATAATTTGCAGGTGCGTTAGCGGACAATAGCGGACATCGTTCCACTCACGAAGAAGACAATGAGGCAACATTCAAACGTGTCTTCTGCTGATCAATGTGTGAGACATGGGTGGTTGTTTGTAGTGTGTTGCTACCGTTCAACAACTATCCCTTGCTGTCCGGACAAAATATGACAGGGCAGAGAAATCCAAGATCCGAGTACCGCAGACATAATTATGCGTTTCCTCTTACAGCAATACTTCGTTTGTTACTATTATTTTTTCAAAACACTTTTCAACGGTGCACAGAGCACTTGAGTTAATTGGTATGTAACCCTTCATCTTGTACTCACCTGTGATGTTGGCGGGTTGGTTTGCGTCAGATGACTGCCCAAATGATAAGCTGCGGCCGCTGCTGGTCCCGGCGCAAAATAGCTTGGAGTAATGCCTGAAAGAAAGAAGGCGTTCAATAGTTTATCTCTTTATTTCTCAGCCCATAAAATTGGTTCTTAAGATAACAATTAAATTTACAATAGGACGTCGTCCGCAAGTGCTTCGAACATAAATCGCTGACTTCATCTAATTGTGCATGTGATTCAGCTTTTTTTTTCATCGGCGACTAATTCCCGCATTTTTTCAGAAAGTTTGTTTCCCTTTTCTCCACAAACTAAAACTGTCTATGAATTATTGTCTGGTCGTCATGGTTCGATTCTTTGTTGGACTCATGCAAATCACAATATCTACGAAAATTTCCTGCACACACTAAACAGGACACTAACTTCTAAAAGTTTGCAATGAAACTCCCAATTTAATGCTGACGCCTGCGAAATGCTAATTACACATCGTCATCTTTTGTACTCCGCATGAAGTCATTTAGTGGAGCAAATATTATCTCCAACGAAGTTTCAATACTATTTCAAATGCGAAAACAACAATAGCCCGTTTTTTGTTCTTGTCTATGTCCTATTCCCAACTAAATGTAGACATTATCTTCATGTCTTACTTGCAATTTCGTGTCAGATAGCTATTTGTCTACTGTTTCTTTTGTTTGTTTTATTTGTTGTCTTTGCTTCCGCTTGAGTTTTCTCTTTGTGTCATTTTCCTGTGACGTGTCACATATTCTTTCAAGCACGGTTAACGGCGGTGAAATAATAATAAAACTTACCGGCTCGGAGGGCCTCAACGGGCACAGAAGGATATGGCATGGGATACGGATAACCATCTCTTCGGAGAGCCTTGGGTTTCCTTCGGGGTCGATATTTATAGTCTGGGTGTTCCTTCATGTGCATTGCCCTACAACAAGGAAAATATAGAGAAATCAGAATATGTCATTATCATCTCCACACAGACTTACCGAAGTCTCTTAGCCTCATCAATAAATGGGCGCTTTTCATCTTCCGTTAGCAATTTCCATTCAGCACCTGCGAATAAAGGTAATACAATCATTAACATACACATTGGAGCGTTCGAGGAAAATAAAACCCAGTAAACAGGTAATAATAAAGTGTGCCACCCCGAAATCGGCTTCGTTAGAATTCTTTGACATTTGACAAGTAGAAACCACGCCATCACTAAAAATGGAACGATACACGCCTCAACAACGTATTGAAATGATGAAATATTCGCAAAACAAAAGCATTTTTGGGTCGTCGTGAAGCACCTCATAGGACCGCAAAACAGAAATTTGTGAAAAAATTGGAGCTGTTATTGTTAGGAAGCCTCTGCATCCTCCACTTGTGACTGTTTGGTGAGGTTAATGGTCCGGTGGAGACATTTTACATTACTATTTCGAAACTAGGTCAGTTAGGGTGAATGGATTGCGCCATTGAGAGATAATTAATGATTTTTTTATGGTCAGAGTTGACAAGCAATACTAGCAACGAAACCATAGCTCTTTTGCGGGAAAGTTGCTCGAAGAGGTGATCACAATTGGCCAGCGAGATCATGTAATTTCACACATTGCGATTTCTTCATTTGGGGCCACATGAAAGATAAAGTCTACGCCGGCCGTCGATTCAATACCTCATAGGAATTCATGAGGTTATCGAGGTCATAAGTAAGCCTCTCTGCTATATGGCAATGCAAAATTTAATGAAAAGAATATCAGTCATTTGGCTGATATTTATATTGTTTCTTGGCCGTTAGCCTCAGGCTGTTTCAAAGTGTCAAGAACTCCCCTCAACGTAATATTGGCTACATTTCTACATTAGGACTTCTTTAGCCGTTTTATTTGAACTTATCTTCAAGTAGTGTAGTTGTTGTAGCAGCATAGAAACCTACGTAAAAGCATAGGTTTGATGCTGGGTTGGCGGCCGCTACCGAAACACTATGGTTTCGGGTCAATCCGGTAGGAAAGAACCAGCTGCCGTGGCATTGACAAGTAGTGTAGTTGGGCACACAGCTTGCAGATGAAACATTGGCCACACGACTCAATATATGAAAATCGCGTTTTCATTAAAGGACTATTGGTAAACAGTAAACTGACCATTTCCCCCGTTCGATGCAACCGACTGTTGGGTTAAATATTGAATTTTTATTAAATATTGGGTTAAATATTGAATTTTTAAAGTAATTCTGTGCGGTATCTCTGAAACCTATGTGAATCGTCATATGAAATCTGAAGCAAATTTGTATATAAGGGAAAGAATAAAATATTTGGAGAAATAATGAACTCTATTGCCTCAAATTTTATAAAATATCGAAAATTTCCATAATTTGTATATATTTCGCACTATATCTACAAAACCGTTAATTTGTCCTAAATGTTTTCTTTTGAAAAAATATTCGCCGGAATATAATACACAACTCTCTAAAACATGCAATTGTTGTGAAATACCTCTATCACGTTGTTTTCAGTATATTTTTCAACTACGATTTAATAAATATGACAATAATGTGGTGAAATCATGAATTCCTATGAGGTATTGAATTCCTATGAGGTATTGAAAATGCAAAAAGAACTGTAGTTTTAGCCCGGTTTAGATGAGGCCATAAAATCCGAACTAGATCTGACAGGACAAAACCCTACTTGGGTTTTTGTAGTCTCAATATGTACTTTAAAAAATGCATACGGGAAGTTGTTTGCATTTTCAGTGTTGTATAGTGTTATTGGAAATTTCGCATATACAAACAGAATGGCACTGCCCATTGAAATCAAAAGACTGCAGGTCGAAATCACTTGAATACTTGATTGGGCAACGAACATTCATACAAATGTGCATATGAGTGCGGCACTTCTTAAACCCACAATATTCTATTCGAGTGACACACAAATCCTTCTTAGGAAATCGCTCCTATGCATAGCCATGTACGATTATGCTACACTTGCTGAAAAATTAACACAACCACAAAAAGGCAATCACATAACAATCACACTTATGAACAGTTAAGACAATTACAATTGTCTTTCCATTACATAGAGAGAGGGTGGGATTCATGACTGCTCTGTTTGTGCATATACAATGATTGGAAAGGATGTTCTACTGTTGATCAAATATAAATTACATTGTAAAAATTCTAGAGGGATGGTGGCTCCATTAACCTCACATATGTATGTATGTATAACAGCATTCATAAATGCGTGCTGCTAACCTGCATACTGCTGGCGATGAACGACTTGTAATATCTCAAGAATCCAATATCCATGTGTTTGTACATACATATGTACAAACATTCATGAAGTGCAATCTGACTGTACAAGCTTCCATACAGGCGTATGGATTTCTAGGGATTCCGAAACTACTGAATACGAGTTTTGATCCAAATTATGGTCTAAATCTACAGAGATTTGAAGTTAATGGTACCACAAAGACGAACAAAAGCTTTTAAGTCGTCCTCACTAGAATACTACAGTCGAACTACTCCATACCGTAGCACTTGGAGACCGAGGAATTACTACGTTATGGAGAAATTTCTTTATAGAGAGGTTATTATATGAGAAAATTTCCACTTGTGCTTTGAAAAAACTACTACGTAATAGAGAAGTTCGACTGTATGTGTATTAATTTCGCCATGGTAACCTCGTGTTTACGAACTATAGTTTTTCACCAATACACTTAAATAGGAAATTTGTATGACTTACCTCCAATATATACATATGCAAATCAACTAGCATTACAAATGATTGCATAGAACGGAGGACTTGATCCAAAGATTAGTGTTTAACCCGAGCTGTTAAAAATTTAAAAAATTGCCAAATTTTGATATATTTACCAGTTAAAGTTATTTTCTGCTAATAGCAAAGTTTGGTATGATGTACTTATTTAATATTTGTTATAAAAAAATCCTTTAATATTCGCAGACTGTGATTGATCGTTTAAATGGAAATTTCATAGTTCAATAATGAAAGCATTGTTATGGCCGAACTACATTCAGTGCAAGAGACACACAGAGCTGAGTATTATTACGCAAATTCATTGCAATAACAAAGGACTAAGCAACCCGCTTTCATTTTGACAGATACACCTGTCAATTGCACGTTGGGATAATAAGTTTCTATACAACCCCAAGAATAACGAACAATGTGAAGGCAGCACACAATAGCGTCATACCCCACCCGTCAAACGCCTTGCCCCTCACCGCCACTGTTAAAAAAACAATAATCGAAAAATCAAAATAATGGAACGAAGAAACCCAAACAATCACTGCCAACACAAAACCCCATCGATGGCTATGAACTAAACTCAACTTTCAATTGAATTCTAATCAATTGTTCGGTGTTCCATTGCCATTCAAGTCTGTTTGTATTCGACCCATTGTACGGCAGTTTTCATTGTAAAACTTTTTTCATAAACTCGTATCTCGTTGATGTGTTCCGTCAGTGAACCGAACGAAATCCACTCAAATGCCCTAAGGCACGCCATGCACCCACCCACCCAATCATCAAGTCAATGTGAATGCTCGTCCCTAGATGTTGTTACTCCCAGCGTCGTTTGCACAAGTTTAAACCGTAGGGAATGTAGTTTACAATAGAACAATGCGGACTAATACTGAATTTTCATTCCTAAAATACCATCCATACGCGTCGTATTCTTCCAAATGACTAAATGAAGTAGCAGGTTTATAATTATTATGAATATTGTCAAACACAGGTTTGAATTGGGAATTTTTATCAGGATGTATTCATAATTATTCCATAGCTTTAAATTGGGTCCGTCTCGATTAAATGCTTACTATTTATCTTATATACAACAAGTAAAAAAGTATCAGTCGGCTTTGCCGACAGAGATATACCCTCAGCCTGTATATATATTGAAACAATTTTTTCCCAAAAAAACATATGTATTTAGGGGTTTTTAAAAATGTTGGGCATTTGAGCCGACAAAAATGTTCATTAGGATTACACTGTGAAACATTTTTAAGGTGATCTTGTGCAAACAATTCGAATTGAGGATTTTTTGAAAGTACATACCCAAGCAACAAGAAACCCTAGTTGGGTTTTGTTGCGCAGATCCAGCTCGGATTTTATGGCCCCATCTAAACATGGTTAAATATTGAGTTTTTAAAGAAATTCGGGACTATATCTCTGAAACCAATGCAAATCTTCTTTTGACCTCTGAAGCACATTTGTAGATAAGGACAAGAATAAAATATTTTGAGAAATAATGAACTCGAAAAACTACGTTTATTCCCTCAAATTTCAAAATATATGCAAAAATTCCACAATTTTTATACATTTCGCACCGTATCTCGAAAACCGTTAGTTTTTTCTGAATATTTTCCTTTGGAAAAATATTCCCTGGAATGTAGTACACAACTCTTCAGAACATGTCATTGTTGTAAAATGCCTCTATGCCGTTGTTTTCAGTACATTTTTCAACGACGATTTAATAAAACTGTCAATAAAGTAGTGAAATCCGAAATGCGAGAATAAACTGTTGGTGTGAACTGTGTTTGAAATACGTGTTGTAAAAGATATGATGCAAAATACCGCTGAAACAACATGAAGAAAGCATTTTAGAGTTTCAACTCCCAATAGTGAAGCCGATACTGACCAATTATGTAAAATTTTCTATATTTTATAGGTTTTGATGACCTAGATGAAGTTTTTCAAAAGATAAATTCTACTTATTTAGGGCTACAATATTGCTAAAGACAGCAACGCCAAATTCCTATTCGTTTCTGAGATAAAGGCCTGATAAATGCAAAAAAGTGTAGATTTAGCCCGGTTTAGATGAGGTCATAAAATCCGAACTGGATCTGACTGGACAAAACCCTACTAGGGTTTTTGTAGTTTAAATATGTACTTTCGAAAAATGCATACTAGAAGTTGTTTGCATTTTCAGTGTTGCATAGTGTTATAGATCAAAAGTTTTGTGGAGGAGATACTAAAAGGAATGGATCTACATTGAACATTATGGAAGTAGATCTCCAGCCACTACATATGGTGCCATAGGGGGGGTTTTACACTCTTCGCAATGTTTGCTCAAGAAGTATGAACTTGCCCCTGAAAAAACATTTACCATCGTAATTGAGGCAGCGAATGCAAGTTGCTTCAACAAAAATTCAAAGTGATTCGATAGCAGGTCTTAAAGTGAACTTATCCGAAATTTTGTGTAGGAGGTACCGGATAGAGTGGACAAATATAGTCCATATTTGAACCTGATCTATATCTAGCAGATATATTAGGATGTGTACAGTATGGACCAATTCCGCCACTCCCTTCAAGAGTTACCGTATGGAAAAAATTTCCGAACATTTTTGAAATTTGTGGGGGAGGTACCTGAAGGAGTGGACCGATATGGCTTATCTTCGAACTTAAACTATGTTTGGACAAAATATTACTTAGGCCAAATTTTGGACCGAATCGGCAGATCCGATCGAGAGTTATGTTGCGCTACAACCACACACGCTCCAATCACACGGTGTCATAGGGGTTTTTTTGCAACTTTAAGGTTATTTTCTCAGGAAGTATGGACTTGCCCCTAATGAAACTTGTACCGTCGTATGGAACGCAGTGAATACAAGTTGTTAAAACAAAAATCAGAGCGATTCGAGAGATGGCTCTAAAGTGAACTTTTCCGAAATTTTGTGCGGGAGGTACCCGAAGGAGTATACCGATTGAGTCTATATTGAAACATTATCTAAGTCTGGTACACATTTTACAATGGGCAAAGTATGGACCAAATCGGTTACTCCCTTCAAGAGTTATCGTGCGCACAAATTTTCCGAAAATTTTCGAACTTTTGTGGGGGAGGTACCGAAAGGAGTGGACCAATATAGCCCAACTTAAACTAAAATTTGAAGCGAATCGGTTTATCCGTTCGAGAGTTATCGTGCGCTCCAGCCAGCCAGACAGACAGACGGACGGACAGACATTGCTCAATCGACTCCAAATTGTCTGAAACACATTTCGTCCAAACATACTTGGGGTCTAAAACCATTATTTCGATGAGCCACATTTTGCCCGTATGAAAGTGTATATACCCTCCTTAGCATAAATGTTGAGGGTATAAAAAATGAACATAAAAATACATAAATCATTTATTAAATGAAGTTTAAACTGAATATTAAAAAGATAAACTTAAATTTAGAGATAAATTAAAAATAAAACTAAAATCCCAATTACGACTTTTACAATAAACAAAAATACTAAATAGCAGAAATAAACGGATTTGTACTACTAAAAGTTGTGTGTTTCGCGTAAAATTAAAGAAATGAGAAATCTGGAAGAAAGAATTGAGTCTATGGAGCTTTCCTTATCTTGTAGAAATGAAGCACTGTTCGCTGATTAATGTAATCACGATAATTGTAAACAAGAAAACCTGATGCTAATTCAAAAGCACCCATGGATAACCAGCTGTGAATAATATCTTACTTCCTTTAATGCAAATCGTTCAATCTTGTAGGTTATAAGACCAAGTCCTATTTTAAAGGTTTCGTTAGATGCTATTGTATGAAATATTGACACAAAGTATGTAAATTCAGTAGAGAGAACTCACAATATGTATAAATTTTAAATTTTTACAGAGTATAAAATAAAAGTCCTCGGATATTTAGATTTGAAAATAAATCATATCGAAGTTTTTAATCATGTAGGTATGGTATATTCCGGAATTTTACAGCCACAGAGACTTGCTAATGTTTTTGCTATCGCAAGATTTTCAGTATTTCGAAAATCTTACATTAGATGTTGGGATTCCTTTTAATCCAATCCCTATTTAACTCTATTCGCAAATAGCACGAATTGAGTTATACGAGTACACGGGTGTAATGTGTTGGAGGGTATAGTTCGACCCGAATATACCCCCTTTTTCGACTTCTATGAATTAAATACCTCCAAAAAGTGCAGATTGGACTTCTAAAATAGATATTGTGTTGATAACCTAAGATTAAAATATTATTTTATGTCACAAAAACGTCAAATTTGATTCTTTACTACAAGTGATAGAGTCTGTGCATGGCAATTAAAAACTTCAGAAATTTATAATCGGACGATTCAGACTATGACTCATAGACTCCAAATCCTTCTCGCAGTACTGTTTGAGACTACAAAACTCATATTTGGGCTATGCCAAAGCATGGTCGAACAAATACCTCAGAAACCAATATTAGAAATCAATCGGCAAACTCTTAGCTAAATAGTGACAAAACACTTTAAGTCGAAAAATTCCATTGTTGTTCCCGCCGTATTCTCTACATTCGGTATAATGTTACAGAAAAAGCATTCATTTTTTAATTGTGCGAGTGGAAGTTTTTGAACTCGATGATATTAAACAATTTGCTGGACTCAGTTCTTGCAACTTATCGGAGTTAGAATTTAAATATTTCTTAAATTAAAATTATTGCTTCACCTGTTACATAGTTTTGACAAATAACAATCGATCCTTAAAAAAACCCTACATAATTATTCGCTAATAATAAGCAAATTAATCAAGAAGGACTGTACCCTTGTCGATTGACCACCTGTATCCAAAAGAGTTTTATATTTGTCATAACTTGTAATCGGTTGGAAACGAACTAAAAAATCGTGAACTTTGATTTCTGAAAAATTAGTAACAAAGTATCAGTCGCGTTTGCCAAAAGTTATGTGCCCTTAGCCTGTGTGAATTTGCGACAATGAACAGATCGAATATGGGCTACACAACCCAAAATATTTTTCAGCAAAAATTATGTATTCAGGGAGTTTTTAAAATGTTGTGGGATTTTTGGGCGAACAAAATTTCCAAAATATCGAAACTTTTGCGATATTTATCTTAACGATTGTGGATGTTCCGACTAAATACGAGTACATGCAAAATGCATGGTTTTGGTAATAAATTTAATTTAGATAAAAGCGCAGAAGTGTTAAACATTTGCGGAGACGGTACCTGTAGAAATGGAGCGGCATAGTCCATTTTGGAAATGGATCTTATTCTGAGAGACACTCCTTTCAATAGTTACCACAAGCCATTTCACTTGGTCTTCGTAGTATTTTGAGCATTGTAAGGAAGCATGGACTTGCCCACGAAAAATAGGATATCGCTGTAAACAAGACTACAAATGTCAACAAAAAAATGTCCAAAGGCTCCTCGAACAGTCTTCATACTGCATTTATGTTGAACTTTTAGGATGGAATTAACTGAAGATGTTGTCCATCCATATTCTCTTGGAACTTGATGTACGTTTAGAAGTAATTTTACGATATGTGAGGGAGTGGTCGATATCAGGTTCGATCTATATCAGGAAGAAATATTGCGATGTGCAAAGTTTAGATCTAGTATGCACAATTTAAGCGACAAATTTTTAACTTTTATGGCGGAGGTAGTGGTACATATGACTTAAATTTAATTTGGTCAAAATATTACGAGATCCAAAACTTGGACCAAATCGGTTGATCTGTTCGACAGTTTTCATGTGCTCCAGCTTGCAGGACAAAAAGAGATACCGACGGACGGATTTTGCAAAGTAATTCCAAGTTGTCTGAAACGAATTTCGATGAGGTATGTACATTAGCATCGTATCAAAGTGTATTTGTTTTAATCTCGTAACTAAAAATACAAACAACTTCTAATAGGCATTTTTGGAAAGTACACATCGAGACCACAAAAATCCTAGATAGGTTTCGACTTTTCAGACCCGGTTCTGATTTCAGGCTTCATCTAAATCACACTAAAAATACCTTTTTCGCATTAATTGTTTTCCCGTATTTAGCAATCTTGTAGCCCGCCCTCAGGCAGTAGCACTAATATTTCATACAAATCAATCGAGAAAAACTGCAAAATCGATAAATATAGAAAATTTTACATCATTTCTGAAATTCTAGTCAATAGCTGCTAAACCATTAGGAGTTGAACCATGTTACCTTTACAGGAAATCTTAGAAAAAGTGTGCTTAACAATTCCATGGAACAATGTGAAGATGTAAAATCCTTCCTTTATTTTGTTTCAGCAGTATCTTATGTCACTCTTTTTACATCATGTATATCAAACACTGTTGAAACGAACAGATTTTTCTCATGTTTGGCAATTCACCACATTATTGATATATTTATTAAATGGTCGTTGAAAAATATTCTATAGAATATTTGAAGCATCTCAAAGAAAGCTTATTCGGATTTTCAATATTGAGAATGCAGAAGATATTGTAAAGGCAATATGTGACTATTTTAGTTCGGCACCACAATAGATGAGGTTAAGCGGGAAAACGTAACGGCCACTCCATGGGCTTCCATAATTTGTAAGTTATTGCTATATATGTGTAAAAGACAGTAAAGATATTTAATTTTATATTATTGTGTGTGTGTTCGACCCTTTTGATATCAATAAAAAACCAGAGTTGTTTCAAGCTCAAACAACTCTGGTTTTTTATTGATATTTAATTTTAACAATTGCAGATACATCACCTGCAGAGGAGGAGAGTAACAGAGAATCTATTGCATACATTTGGTTAGAAGGGGAAATGACATGCATAGAACCAAATTGTGACACAATTACTTTAATCTTGCAAATACTCTGTTATTATTATATAAGCGGAATTTTTTTAATTTTATCCTGTGCAAAAAGAAAAATATAAATAATATGAAACGAATAATAACTCTGATAAAAAACTTAATGAAATAAATTAACTTAATATTCTAATAAATTTTATTCTTATTCTACCAATATTTTTTCTAATTTCTAAACTAATAACTAATTTTTTCTTGGATTCAGATTCGCAAATCACAACGAATTGTTCTTTAAAATCGCAACTCAAATGTGTGCAATTTTAAGCACATTCTGACTAAAAATCTTACAACAAATATGTTAAAAATTACGCACATTTGTGCGGCATCCCGTTGCCTATGATTATCATTGCGATTTTCAACAAAAATAATTTATAGAGTGTACATACACCGTGATAGAGACATTAAATTCTGGTTAGAAGTTGTTTTCACACGTCTACCTTAAAAATGTTGGACAGTGTTATACTTCGTTGATGATAGGGAAAAATTCAAGTGGGTTTGCTAAATATAGCAGATTTTATCAGTTTTTGACGCACACAAATTAATTTTTCGTCATTATTTTCTCCTACCGTTTAGCAACAAATTTGTCTGAAATAGAATAACAAAATTTTGGTGAAGCCAGTGAGACAAATTTCTAATTGGCTTTCAAGATATAGTCCACGAAAAATCCTTTATAATCCTTTGTGGAATAGACATTTTTTCATGCATTTCCATTGAGTTTTATGTCTCGAGACCTCAATATAGCTCGAATATGACATAACAAACATGGAGTATATTCATTACATAATTCGTATTTAATAGTGTAATGATATGGCATGAAGAAGTAACTCAGATTTCATTAGAAGTTTTTTTCAAAAAGAGTATAGGCAAAAATAAAAAAAATTTAAATAAAAAAAATTTTTGTGAGAAAGATAAAAAATACTTAAAAAATTAAGTTTCAGTGTTTTATTTATAAATACACTTAAATTTGGAAAATAATTTGTCCCTTATGCCAAGTTTACACATGCGCTCCAAAATCCACTGGATTTCACGACATCCTGAAATACACCCCGGAGTTTACACTTATTTTTTGTCGATTTAAAACATATCACAATGATCAAGGTAGATGCATATGCGAAGCTGATCGAACATGGATTTTTAAAACAAGTTGTTGTACATTGAATTAATCATCAAAAATATACGACAATATAGAACTTTACAACTTTATTTTGAAAATTATCGTAAAATTATCTATATACAGTATTAATTGTGTATAGTACTAACAAATGAAAAAAAATTATTTTAACGTTAGGATAACATAATAATAAATTATGATAGATAAAAGTTGTGCACAAAACCTGCAAAAATAGCGCCGAATAACACCTTCTTCTCCTGTTTTCTGCCATACAATTTTGGCCTAGTAGAAACTAGCAGCAATCATGTTCATTGGCATCTAATCTGATACGTTGAATTTGACATTTTTGATGAAGCTTTTGCCATTTCCGACATTTTCCGTTCCCGTATTTTTTTAAGAAATTTGTATGGGGAAGCAATTTTTGACACTTTGCTCTTTTTTCTAACATTACCATTAAAAATATCATTGTAACAAAATTATATAATATTTTTTCATGTAGTTTACAAATTTTGATACTAAAATTTTTTGTGGCAGCAATTGACCATCTACCTTGTTTATTGTGATACGTGAAAAGTGTTGGAACTTTTGGTACTTTTTTAGGCAAAAACAGGGTTGTATATCATGTGTACTGTGATTTCGATGTTGATTTCGCTGAAATCACGAAATGAGATGATTTCATTTTTGTATGCGAAATCATGATAAATTTTGCTTGATTCCGCGCGAAATCACGAAACGCCTTCGAAATCACGAAACGACGCCGAATGTAAACCAAACATTAGCCTCAATAAGTATATTCTTCCACATGATGGAATCCCTCAAATAAAACGCTTGCCGTTGCCAACATTTTTAATTTAAATGCAAGCGTTTTATTTGAGGGATTCCATCATGTGAAAGAATATACTTATTAGGCAAAGCGACAAATTATTTTCTACTTTTAAGTGTATTTATAAATAAAACACTGAAATTTAATTTTTTGAATTATCTTTTATTTATAACTTTTTAGTAAATAAATGTTTTGACTACTGAGAAGTCCATAACCAAATTACAGTCAATTAGGTCGACAATGTAGATAAAAACTTTAAAGTGTCTGAAATCGGATTGTATTGTTATAAGGCGGCTACACCAAAATCTGACCAATGTCCACAATTTTTTGTGGGGAAGTTTCTGTACAATTGGGAACTCCAAATACCAAGTTGCAGCCAATTCAGTACTAAAAATGAAGACAAAATCCTCAAAACACCTTAAATCGTGTGGTACCGCTATATGGGGTCTATAGGAAAAAATGGACCCATATGGGTTTTGGTTTCGTAATGATGTATTGTCATCCAAATCTGAAAAGTGCGCAAAGTTTTAGTTCGATTGGTCAACTGCAACTGTGTTAAAAATTAGTTACCAGATTTGAACTAAACGGACACCAAAGCAAGTTAAATAAAACACTGTAAAAAATGTAATAATTTTTGTTCGACCAAAACATACCGGTGGGAGCCGGGCCCCCTGCCTAAATCCTAAAGTGATGTGTACGTTTTCTTACAAAGGCACTAAACAGGTTTTTTCTTACGGACCCAGCACTGTTTTCTCTGAAATCTAGAAAGTATGTATTAGGTTTTTCGACTCTATTTTTTTTTCTTTAGTCTGTAAACGTTTTCTCGATAATGTGTTTTTATTAGAAACTCTCCGATAGACATGTCCATTGCAAGCATTGGATTGGAAAATAAAAAAATAACATTACGCCTCACTTTTATAAATAATTTGAAAAACTTTTCGAATTGCAATTAACGCTCGTGCGGATTTAATTAATCACGAGTTTGGTGTATGTGTACTTAACAAATAAATAAAAATTAAAATACTCGAAACAAAGTTGAACAAAAATTGACTATAATTAATGACAGTTGAAGTCGCAACATTAAGATCGAGTGTCGAGTAGCGAAAGCAGAGTACGAAACTCGAATTAAATTTTCTGAAGCACCCTTCAGATTCTTTCAGTTTCATCAGAGTTGTTTATGTTGAATGTTGTTTTTTTGTCCGTTATTATTTGACTCCAAAAAGGAAATTCGCACCGCCATTTTTTGTGCAACACCGAACAGTGCCTTTTAGCCTTTCATTTAAAGCTTTGTTCGTTGTGACTTTCATTGTGCAGCTGTTTGTGTTTGGATGTGTTGGGGCGGTTATTTTTTGTAATATTTGACTGAATAAAATAATGAGCCCTTTGCGAGTCTTTTGTTAGGCTTGGCTTTTATTTGTTCGTTTGTTAATGTAGCAAACAGAACATTTCAAGTGTAAAACTTTGACATTGCATAATAATGGGCTGGCTGGCAGTGGCTCTTAGATGGGCATTTAAGGAAAATGGCATAGCTTCAGAACGAATGTGTCGAGGGAAAATACTTTTACCAGTGAGTGAGAGTGAACAGTTCGATTTGTACCACACTTCCATCTAACAATGAATCGATGGACTCTTGTATGGTTGGCTAATTGATCACTAGACAGCGGAATTTTATGCAACCCCTATTTTTGGTCCGATTTATGTCAAATTTTGGGACTGGGCATATTTTTGGCTTATGATTACATTGCAATCGAAACATATGACATATGCAAAATTATGCAAAATGCATAAATTTTTGCATATGCAAAATTTATGCATTTTACATATTTTCTTATGCAACAAATATTTCAATAATAGGTACAAAAATGTTTGTGTGTACAACTTTTCTGTTTAAAATTCTCTTCAGACAAGTCGATAAAATATGGAAATGTATAACCACAGCCACAACCTTAAAAAAAGCGAAAATCGGGAGGTATCGCCTATGGGGGCTATATGAAGGCCTGAACCCAAACCGACAAATTTTAGGTGGAAAGTTTTTTACTCCCAAGGAAGACTTAATAACAAATTTCAGCCATTTCGGAGGGATATTGAGGCCACAACCCTTAAAATACCGAAAATCGGGAGGTACCGTTCTATGGGGGCTATATGAAGACGTGGACCTATACCGAAAAATTTCAGGTGGAAATTTTTATACCCACATCGAAGACAAAATGACAAATTTCAGTCATTTCTGTGGGATATTGAGGCCAACCTTCAAAATACCGAAAATCGGGAGGTACCATTCTATGGGGGCTATATGAAAACGTGGACCTATACCGATAAATTTCAGGTGAAAACTTTTATACCCCCAACGAAGACTAAATACCAAATTTCAACCATTTTGGAAGGATATTGAGGGCAGAACCTTCAAAATACCAGAAATCCGGAGGTACCGTTCCAGGGGGGCTATATGAAGACGTGGACCTATACCGACAAATTTCAGGTGGAAAATTTTATGCCCACAGCAAAGACAAAATGCCAAATTTCAGTCATTTGGTGGGATATTGAGGCCACGACCTTCAAAATACCGAAAATCGGGAGGTCCCATTCTATGGGGGCTATATGAAGATGTGTACCTATGCCGACAAATTTCAAGTGGAGTGTTCTATACCCACAAGGAAGACTAAATACCAATTTTCAGTCATTTCGGTGGGATATTGAGGCTACAACTTTCAAAATACCGAATATCGCTAGGTACAGTTCTATGGAGGCTATTTGAAGACGTGGACCTATGCGGACAGATTTCAGTTGTAAAGTTGCTTACCCCTAACGAAGACTTACTACCAATTTCGGTGGGATATTTAGACCACAAATCCTTGAATATATTTTTGCATATGGTTTTGCATATGCTAATTTTATGCAGATATGTACAAATATGTCAAAATATGCACGATATGCAGAATATGCAAAATATGCAAAAATTCCTGGGCCTAATTTGTTTTATTTTGTAATGAAACGAGTTTCTGTCTAATCAGATTTTCTCTACGATCATCCTAACCATATATGCATTTGCATAGGATTCCGCTGTCTATTGATCACAGTCAAGGTAGAGATTTGTAAAGAGGTTTATTTTTTGTATCAAATCATCTCTAAGTTTTTGTTTTTGGAACAAATAATCGAATACTATCTTCGCTTATAAGTAAGTTGCTTACCCCTAACTTTACAACTGAAATCTGTCCGCATAGGTCCACGTCTTCAAATAGCCTCCATAGAACTGTACCTAGCGATATTCGGTATTTTGAAAGTTGTAGTCTCAATATCCCACCGAAATGACTGAAAATTGGTATTTAGTCTTCCTTGTGGGTATAGAACACTCCACTTGAAATTTGTCGGCATAGGTACACATCTTCATATAGCCCCCATAGAATGGGACCTCCCGATTTTCGGTATTTTGAAGGTCGTGGCCTCAATATCCCACCAAATGACTGAAATTTGGCATTTTGTCTTTGCTGTGGGCATAAAATTTTCCACCTGAAATTTGTCGGTATAGGTCCACGTCTTCATATGGGGCTATATGGAACGGTACCTCCGGATTTCTGGTATTTTGAAGGTTCTGCCCTCAATATCCTTCCAAAATGGTTGAAATTTGGTATTTAGTCTTCGTTGGGGGTATAAAAGTTTTCACCTGAAATTTATCGGTATAGGTCCACGTTTTCATATAGCCCCCATAGAATGGTACCTCCCGATTTTCGGTATTTTGAAGGTTGGCCTCAATATCCCACAGAAATGACTGAAATTTGTCATTTTGTCTTCGATGTGGGTATAAAAATTTCAACCTGAAATTTTTCGGTATAGGTCCACGTCTTCATATAGCCCCCATAGAACGGTACCTCCCGATTTTCGGTATTTTAAGGGTTGTGGCCTCAATATCCCTCCGAAATGGCTGAAATTTGTTATTAAGTCTTCCTTGGGAGTAAAAAACTTTCCACCTAAAATTTGTCGGTTTGGGTTCAGGCCTTCATATAGCCCCCATAGGCGATACCTCCCGATTTTCGCTTTTTTTAAGGTTGTGGCTGTGGTTATACATTTCCATATTTTATCGACTTGTCTGAAGAGAATTTTAAACAGAAAAGTTGTACACACAAAAATTTTTGTACCTATTATTGAAATATTTGTTGCATAAGAAAATATGTAAAATGCATAAATTTTGCATATGCAAAAATTTATGCATTTTGCATAATTTTGCATATGTCATATGTTTCGATTGCAATGTAATCAGAAGCCAAAAATATGCCCAGTCCCAAAATTTGACATAAATCGGACCAAAAATAGGGGTTGCATAAAATTCCGCTGTCTACTTATAAGCAAAACTTTATCCATGCTGCAAATGACAGCAAATTGTGTTTCTAACGCAGTTGAGTATAATGGATCTAATATTGAATGTTACCACATTGACAACACTCACGGTGCTCTTGAAGCAACTTTAAATGGAAGGTGCTTACACCTGGGAAGTTTTTGCGGATTCTGAAACCACAATGTTTATACGAGTAGATGAGAAAAATCAAAAAACAAAAAACTTGCAGGAGCGCTTTTTAAATAAATCGCGATTCTAGTTGATATTTCTAGGGGTGTTTTAGGTTTTCACGATTTGCTTGAAAACGATAAGTCTTATCGATATTGGACTAGAGAGAATCTTTTGGCTGTGAAAATCCTCTACAAGAGTGGCTTTCGTAATTTTTTCCTGTGTTGTACCATTTTCGAGATATATAAGTTTAAGTTGGGAAATTGCAGTCATGACAATTGTTTTATAAGGAGGCGATACAGTCAATGCATTGTCCCAATTTGAACTTCTATATCTCAATAACGGTAAAACCTACGAAAATATCAAGAAGATCAATCATGTAGAGAATTTTCATAGCTACAAAATTTTCTTCAGTCCCATTTCGATTGGACTTGCGGTTTCCAAGTAAAATCGTGAAAACCTAAAAACCCCTAAAAATGTCAACTTGAATCGAGATTTATTTAAAAAGCGCTCCGGCGATTTTTTTTTTTTTTTTGATTTTTCTAATCTATGAACATTGTAGTTTCAGAATCCGCAAAAACTTCCCAGTTGAACCACCTTCCAATTAAAGTTGCTTCAAGAGCACTGTGCACTTATATATGTGTATGCCTCAGTATTAGGTTGTACAAACAAACCGTCATCTTAGACTGCCGTAGTGGTACATACTTCACCGAAGGAAGTATTAGGTTTTAATTTCAATCAAAATCGAATTGAAAAATTCAGCCAAAACAGAATAAAGCGGCAAAGGCCATTGAAAGGTTTTTTTTGTTTAAATCAATTTAAGTGTATCACTAAGCAACAAGAAAAAATTAACCATATTTTAGAAGACAAAAAAGAAGACGGCGTATTTCCCCCTGATTTTGCAAGTTGATGAAACTTCATCTTCAAGATCAAAATCGTCAGGGTCAAATGTCTTTTACATTTTTTCTCGGGTTTGTTCTCTGGATATCAGACCCTTAAAGATTCGAGGAAACCCCCAACTACAAAATTTTAGTTATGATCTCACCCTGTAAAAACAGTTCTTAAAGGTCTGTATAGCAAACTAACATCAAACAAATACGACTTTTTATCCTGTTTCTCTCTGGTTCCGTTCCATAGATAATAACCCGTTCCAAAAAATTACTCTTTGAGCAACATTCTAGAACATCTTAACTTCCTATCTCTTAATTTATTTTGAGTTTTAAAACCAGCTTCGTTGATCTGGTTTAATACCTAATTGGCATTGTTTACCGTTAATATGATCTGGCACTTTTTTAGTCTATCTGGAAACCCTCCTTACCGAGGTACTCAGTACATAATTTATACCCACTTTATTATAGCTGATGGCAGTCCATTCTCGTGAATTATAAAAAAACAATCAATCGCAAGATAGAAAAAGATTCGTTCCGAAATTGGAACGAAATTGTGTGAAGGTGCCCACAACAGGTCGTACAATTTAATGTTCTGGGGGCTCAATCTGTTTCTATAAAAATCTGAAATGAAAATTTTATAAAGAATATACCAGGAAAAATGTCTAAAATTGTCTTTTTCATTTCAAAAAAATCAAAAAAAAATTTTGATACTACATCAATGATTTTTGGTACGTAGATTAAGAAAAAAATCAGCATTCCAAATCTGTTTTCGTTACTAACTTTGATCGTTGCGCGCAAAAGATATGACTGTTTTAATTATGATAATTAGAAAAAATTCTAAAAAAATCGCGGCTTAATATAGTTAGCTGTTATATCCTATTATCGTGAACTGAATTCGTAACCTTTGCGATGATGCAAAAAAATAATCGCAATGTCTCAATGGATTGGCGAAAAATCAAATTTGTTAAATAATTTCACGTATTTACAAACATATTTTTGAAACAATAGCGCTCATACTTACGAAAAATATATAAAAAAATTATAACAGCATCCAGACATTTTGAGGAGTAAAATGAAACCTAAGTTGTGAAGGTTGGAGCTATAGTATTTATGTTATTTGCAAAAAATACGAAAAAAATATTACGAAAAAATTAAAATCATATTATTCTAATTTTATTTTTTTATGGTTTTATAGAAAATGTTGGAGAAAAAATGTTTGAGTTCTTCGGCATTTTCGTCAAAATTTCACGCAATAATGATGATATTTCGTTGTAACAAATTTTTCGCTTAGAGTTTTCCTATTGGATAATATTATTAGAACCTTATATCAAATCACAAGGAATTCCAATGGTGGCATAACGTTAAAATAATGTTATATTATATTATTATTATATTATTATGCGCATCCGATTTCAATAATCACCATTAAAAAATACATCATTCTATGCCGTTTCAACGCGATCCATCAAGAACCGTGGATGTAGCATCGCACTCAATTTTTAGAAAAAATCTATTATATCTCTGGATTTACGAGATTTTTTAAATATCTGTTTTCGCGCAGTTTAAACACGCGTATCGATCTATTTATTTGAGTAGAACTGACACATCCAAAACGCGATTTATTATGCGATATTTTCAAAATAATTTTTTGCAAATTTTCGAAATTTGAGGAGTATCATATCCGCCGATCTAGTGGGTGGATTTTTACGCGTCGTGGCTTGTTAGATTCAGAACGTAAAAAAACTAAATTTACGCGGGTTTCCACGGAAATCGATTGACGTTTGTAAATTTTAAACCAAAAAATAGGTTTTTGGGAAAAATTTACGCACAAAAATTTCGTGTTTGGACGCAGATTACTGTGATCCTGTGAAGGCTACATTCTCATGTTATACATTAAAAAAGCGAAATCGCGAGTACTATAATCAAATAATAAGCTTTTAGGGAAATCCAGCTGCGCGTCCCGATTAGAACAAAAATTCAAAAAACCCGATTTTTCTGGTTTCAAAATGTCAGCATCCGTTTAAGGTAGATACAGTGGATATATTAAAAAATGGTACATTAGAAACTTCAACTCTGAAGTGTACTCTTTATTTTCTCCTTTGAGCATTAAGCTCTACATTGTGTTGTAAAACCACTAATTGGAAAATAACATAATGAAACTCGTTTTCTTCAACGATTTTTTCCGATTTTTTTTACATTAGTACGACCACAGCTTCCGCTCAATTTGGTATTTTAAGAAACCCCTCGGTGAATCGGGCTAAAACAGTTTATTTTACCGAAATGCGGTCAAAAGTTATGGTATAGTAAAACTGATCGCGAGTTACAATACCCCATACCTCAGTTTCAACATAAGTTAATTTTCCAAAAAAAGCTTGATACATATATTTTTCATTTCAAATTTTCATAGAACAAGAATCCAGCCACAGCACAGTGGATCCACCCATTGGCCAAAAATAAAAAAAATAATGTCAAAATTTTGGTACAACTTCTGGCAACTCTGATAGCTATGACATGGACCTTTTTAAAAATATATTAGTTTTTGTTTCATTCGAACGTGATCTTCTTAAGAATAGCTGACTAAAGCTGCCCTAGAATAGGGTTTCTATGGATATATTAGCGTATAACTCTGTTATCTGACCACGTACATTAACATAATTGGCATCAGTGGCAAGATGAAGAAATCTTCTTCCAAATTTGTCTTACTTTGGCGGTACGTGCCTTCCGGGAAGAACGCTATAAGATCTATATTAAATTTTTTTACCAATTTTCAGACAAAAATTTTGATTTTTTTAATCCGCTAAATTGGTTGGATTTTATGTTGTTTTAGAGATTGTTTTGTTTCCCCACGTCTATTTTTGCATCATAAGATAATCGGGACCTTTGTTCATGTCATTTTGTATTAACAGCATAAAACAATTCTTACCGTATACCCCCTTCAGAGGGGAAAGGGGGGAGAATGTTACGCTCGTGGTTTCTTAAAACACTCTTCGCAGCAGCACAAAGCTGTAATCGGCGCATTGGCTTGATTTTTACACTCTAAATATTTTTGGCCACTTTCTCCATAAAAGTGGATCCACTGTGCATCGTTTACATTTTTTATTTCAGGTTGCATAATTTTTAGTGGCAGTCACTGTACATATAAGGAAATAAGAATTCTGCGACATTGGGAATCATTTGATGCCAAATTTGAATTCTAGAATTATGCGTATTAAAGCCACCGAATCCAAGATTTGGAGGCTAAGTTCTTGGTTTGGACAGACTTCAATTTTCATTCATCTCTTGGGGAATTATTGCAGGAACAAAACGTGTACATTTCAAGAAATCAGCGAAAACATCGTTAAGTGCTGGATGCCCGTTTTTTCATAGATTTTTGTCTAGTGTATCCCCATCCCTTCGTACATTCGCAGAACCGCCATCTGCACGGCATTTGCACTTGAAGCCCAATCAATGTCGTATTTTCAATTATGATAGTAAGTAATAGTTTATTGTTGTATCTGTTATTGGCATTGTTATTTTCACTGTTTTTGTTATTGTTATTGTTACTCTGATAAGTATTTAATGTATATTTTGTGGTTTGTCGTCGGATAACGTAAGTGCACACACACGCACAAACAAAAAAATATCTAAACAAACAAAAAGTGTTTTTTGTTGGAATGTCTGGCACAAATAATGAAAACATATTGTTGTTTTTGTTGTATTTCGCTTTTCAAACAACACAAGTTTCGGGGGAGAAATGGGCATTTTCCAATCACGTCATTGTTGGCAGACTCATTCGTTTGTTGCAGCATCATAGAGTTTTTAATGACGTGCCAGGGCTGAGACTGTTTTTGAACGGGATGGGGATGCCATCCTTCTGCCTGTGTTGGCGGCTGCGGAGGACAACCTAATAACAAGTACGAGGAACGATGAGTACTTGACAAACACCCTTACTGCTTGGCAGCGGCCGGAAACAAGAAAAATAACAAACTCTAAAATCCAATTGTTACTCTAGAACGTTGGATGTGGAAGCTTTTTATGAATTGGAAATGTTGTTGCGAGGAAAGGCATTGTCGACGATGCCATCCATTGCTGGCTTGGCTGGCTGAGTGAGTGGTGGGCTTGCCAGGCAAAGTGTTTCCTGGCTCCATATCGTACTCGTTATGTTGTTGCGATTGCCAGTTACAAATAGAATAATAGCGTTCGCATTGTATGGCATAAGGCAACTGACGGCGACCGAGGAGGCTGCTGACGCAACCGTTAACGTCTTTTGTTCGAAATTTTTGATTAGGAAATTAAATCATATTTATCTGAAGTGGTCTATCAACCGCAAAAATAGAAAATGTATCCAGCCTGAATGCCACACACGCAGGCCGGGCATACGAAACGACACTCTACGTACATACATACATACATACACACATCATTAAGGACACATTTAATTTGTGTCAACCATTTTCGGTTGCCGTTTTGAAAGTCTTCCACCATCGAAACGCAATGGTGCCATCGCCTTGGCTGGCGCGGGAGCGTTTTGATGGGATGGGTGGAAGCACTGTGTGTTCGTAGTCTGTCGTTTTAAGGTTGCCATTGTTCACAGTTCGCAATTCGCTCGCCAGAGACGAATGTAAAACCTTTTAAGTTGGCCTTTGTTTTCCATTTTTAATTAATTTGCTTGCTTGTCGTTGACTTTTTTCTGCGAAGTCACTCTTTTCCAGTACAACTCTTTTTGTTTTGTGTTGTTTCGATCCATTGTTGTCGTTGCCATTATCGTCCTTAAAAGAAGCCAGAATGCGAAACACAGGACATACAACAACAGCCCCCACACAATAGCTTCATGTTTGTTGTTAAGTTCTTTCTTTCATTCTTTTTTTTTTTCTCCATTCATGGTGCTGCTGTCCTGTTGCCAACGCAAGCAACCAGCAGGAAAATACGAAGAAGCATTACGAAGTCTGCCTTCTCGACTTGCTACAGTCCGAGCAAGTATGCATGAATGCACATACATACCTACATACTCGTACATATTTATGTGTTTAATGTTTGTGCTCAACTGCACATCAATTCATTCGTGATTAATTATAATTGTTGTTATTGTTATCGATGCTGTCTCCGTCATTGTGATCCCATAAAACGGCGTATACTTGCGCAAAAACAAAAATGGCCCATATAAATACATACACTATTACCTCGATATGCGTTACTGATTGGTTCCGACGCAATGCGAAACAACACATGCTTCACAAAATTCAAAGCCACAAATATTAGTTTTTCAATAGTGTAAATCAAAGAAATTTATTATTTTTTTTCTTAACGCAAAGGTATTGGTGTACATACCCAGCAAAAACAGACCTTACTAACTAATGGGTTTTATAGTGCTCTTTGGTAGTCGTAACTACTTACAAAACTCCCTACTAACCCATTATTGTAACAAGGGCATGTCGCACTGAATAACTAGTTATTCTACGACCATTAGAAGTGGAAAAATAAGCTAAAAACGTATTTTCTATTTTTAGAACATTTGAGGTGGCATTTGTTTTCAATTTCAACTCACTTCATATTTTTATTTCGCTCGCTGCTATCCGGCCGACGGTGAGCGTTGAACACACAACCCTCGGATTTGTTGTGGGACACACAGGCTCTGTGCCACCGTACTTAGTAAGGAGTAATATAAGTAGTTATTTTTGTTTACATTACTTTGTAATGGGTTACATAATGTCTGATGGATCCGAATTTTATTGGATAAATATTTGTGTATATATATTGAGGTGGTGTGTAGCACTGGTTATCGTTAAATGCCTGCTCTGGATATATCCTCGGCAATAGTTGCCATCTGTTACCATCGGGGCTATTTTTTGAAAGTGTTATCAAACCATAGGAACCATTATATGAAACCCACCCACATCGAACATGAGAAACATTAAGCTATGGATTTCAGTCTAGATGAAAATACCAGTCATCAATATCAATAGCGTGCGAAATAATTCGGTTCAAAACACCTATTTGTTACTGCAGTATAGTCCTGAATCCATAAAAGCAACCATCACGGAACTGAGCACACTCCCGACCATTTAATTTCCATAACGAAATGTACATATTCTAAATATGTACTCCCGCAAACTAAACGAACGGAAATCAGTTAAACTGTCAATGCTTTGGCATGGAATTTTTGTACAGGAAAATACCTAAACACACTATCCGCATCTTCTTTACAGCAGCTATTCTTTTGATAAAAACCAAAATGAAGCCATAGTTCAGAGAACGTAACATTCCATTTTTACCTTTTTTGTAATTTTGTAATTGCGAATATGCTAATATGTAACTGCGAATTACTAATGATTGATAAATATTCGTTGAAAATTGGGGAGATAAGACGTAAAACTGCTTTCAACGCCTTTGTGTTCGTATACTAATCTAATCAAATCTTTGATATTTGACACTCAACCTCAATTTAGTCATGTCCGTCCGTCTGTCTGACTGGATGGTGCTCACGATAACTCTCGAACGGATAAACCGATTCGAATAAAATTTTGCACTTCGTAATATTTTGCACAAATTTAGTTTAAGTTCGAAAATGCACCATATCGATCCACTCCTTCGGGTACCTCCCACACAAAAGTTCAAAATTTTTGTGTAAAATGGTGTAAACGATAACTCTTGAAGGGATCAATTTGGTCCAGACTGACCGCAGACTTGACCGCACGAAATAAAATGGAAAATCTGTAAAAAAAAACTCTCGCAGGGTCCACTCCTTCGGGAACCTCCCTCAAAAAAACTCTCGCAGGGAGTTTTTGATTGGTCCCAACATTGCACATTGTATTATTTCACCCAGCCATGTATCAGATTGGAATATGGACTATATCGGTCCACTCCTTCGGGAACTCCCACACAAAATTCGGAGAGAATAAAGTGTAAGAGCTCCTATATTGGTCTTCTACTAAAATTCCAATGGATATTCTCTAAGAAAACTATTAGTCTACTATTAAAATGAACTCTTGATGTTCAGGTATTTTTATACCCTCAGCCTTTAGGCTAGAAAGGGTATATACACTTTCATACGGGCAAAATGTGCCTCATCGAAATAATGGTTTTAGACCCCAAGTATGTTAGGACGAAATGTGTTTCAGACAATTTGGAGTTGATTTAGCAATGTCCGTCCGTCTGTCTGTCTGTCTGTCTTGCTGGCTGGTGCGCACAATAACACTCGAATGGATGAACCGATTCGGTTCAAATTTAGGCTTTTATAATATTTTGTCCAAACTTAGTTTAAGTTCGAAGATGAGCTATATCGGTCCACTCCTTCCGGTACCTCCCCCACAAAAGTTCCAAAATGTTGGGAAAATTTGTGGGCACGATAACTCTTGAAGGGAGTAACCGATTTGGTTCATACTTTGCACATCGTGAAATTTCTACCAGACTTACGGACTCACCTGACCAATATGGACTCAATCGGCCCACTCCTTATGGTACCTCCCACACAAAATTTCGGATAAGTTCAGTTTAGGACCTGCTCTCGAATCGCTTTGATTTTTGTTGCAGCAACTTGTACTCACTTCACCCCATACGACGGTAATATTTTATCAAAACATAGTTTAAATTCGAAGATGGGCTATATCGGTCCACTTCCTCAGGTACCTTCCCCACAAAACTTCAAAAAATGTTCGGAAAATTTTGCGCACGATAAATCTTGAAGGGAGTGACTGATGTAATCCATACTTTGCACATCCTAATATATCTACCAAATATAGATCAGGTTCGAATATGGACTATATTTGTCTACTCCTTCTGGTACCTCTCGCACAAAATTAAGTTCACTTTAAGACCTGCTCTCGAATCACTTTGATTTTTGTTGAAGCGATTTGCATTCGCTACACCCATTACGACGGTAAAAGTTTTTTCAAGGGCAAGTCCATATTTCGTGGGAAAACAGCCCGAAAGGTGTAAAGAAAACCCTATGTCCCATATGTGGCGGTCGGAGAACACGATAACTCTCGAAATGCTCAACCGATTTGGTCCAACATTTGGTCTTCGACATATTATATCCAAACTTCATGGGCAATACCGGTCCACAACTTTCGGTACTTCTCCCCAATATTTAAAAAATGTCACTAAAATGCTAGGACGATATCACTTGAAAGGGGCAACCAATTTGGTCCAAACTTTGGATCTCCTAATATTTTATCAAAATTAAGTTTAACTTCTAAAATGGCCCATATCGGTCCTCCCTAAGGGTACCTGCCCTACAAAAGTTCAACATTTGTGTCTTAGTGCAGTCAATTCCTAATCCACATTTTTGTCGGCAAGTTCAAATCGTCGGTGTCATGTTTAAGTGTTCCATACGCAATTTGCCTGATTCGAGAAAAATTCAAGTTAATGTTTAAGGCCATACAGGATAAAAATGGTGCAATAATCCAATACTTTAAGAGCTCAGTTCTACTTAACTAAACTCATAGAATATATCAGTAGTTTATTTTAGTCAGATATCTGTGATAGTCTAGAAGTTACGGCAATTTTTTATAATTGCAAAAAGTTGCTGAATTGTTCCATGGAATCTTTTTTTCATGTTTTTGACAATTTGTGTCACATGGAACACGTTTTGTCACATTTCAACCAAAACACTTTTTATCGATCGTGTTCCACCTCCCTTATATGAAGTGCTACTGTGGAGTTTAAAAATCAGGACTTTTAATGAAACATTTATTTTTCTCATATAAATACAATAAGGACCATTATTATAGGTTTCTTAAAACATTTATTTAAGGGATTTCCCCCACTTATCACAATTTTTTTGTGGTCAAAATTTCGATCGGACAAAACGGATTGATATTTTGCATTTCTAAGGTAATATAAAACATTTAAACGCGATTTTCTTATAATACCATTTTTGTACTTGGTTAGATTCAAGTCGAATGGACGTTTTTGCGTATATTTTTGTGGACTTACATCAAAATTTTGTCTTTAAACTATGGATTTTTTTGTTTAAACGATTGATAAATTTTCGTTTTCATATAACAATACAATATTCAAATATATTTGGATTTAGAAACTATTATTCATCAGTTTTTAAACCAAGTCCTTTAAAACAATTTGTTCCATACGCCACACTTTTCCGTAACTTGGTGCGGAACAATTCGTTTTTGTATTTTTTTGTTCCATACGCCAAACGACATGGATATGGAACTAATAAGTTCAAGGTTGTTTTATTCCATACGCCAGGCTTTATGGATATGGAACAAAACGACAAGATTTTTTGGGTCACAAAGCGGATATGGAACATATTGCCATCTGAATATCTCAGAAACTATAAGAGATAGAGAAAAACCGACCAAAAAAGAACATTGTTTAAAACCTTGTAAGGTACCTTTATCTCAAAATGTCAAAAATGGCGTATGGAACACATAAGCATGACACCGACGAAATGTCTAAAAAGGGCCAACAAATTCTGAAGAGACCTTAAATGTATTCGATCTGTCCGTAGGTGAAAGTTTCACTTTACCTTGGCTGAGGGTATATATCTGTCGGCAAAGCGACTGACACTTTTTTACTTGTTTTGTAAAGGCTTTAAAGTAACAACAAGTTTTTTTCATGTTGAGGTAGTTAAAATTGATTTACTTTCGGAAAAGACAGATAAGACTATAGTTTCGGTCAACCCCACTTGACCTCATGAGTTTTCTTAGTTCTTTGTATTGAAGCTAAAACTCTTCTTCACTCTATCTGGTTTCTCCCACGATTTCAAAATGCTTGCGTTTAAGTTCTATTTAAGGTCTGCTCTCGGAAATATTTACCACAGGTAGTCGTTGTAGCCTCTTTTTATTGTTCCTTCGCCAATAATTGAAGTCTTAAATTCTGTAAGCAGATCGCAAGAGGTGTCAGATATGAAAGTTTCGCAGCAATGGTGGAACGTTGACGTACGGATAAAATAAAATATTCAGATTTTGCTGGTGTTTTTTGTTATTTTCATTTAACAGACGAATGGATTTCTTAAAATAAACTGGTCTCTTTGCGTTTTGTATAGAAAAAGGACACACATATACGACATCTATCTTTGTTATAACAGTCCATATTTTAAATTCAGTTATATGGGGAATGTGAGCGTTGTATCTACATTAGGATGTGTCGGTATAACTGTTAAGAATTGACGAATGTATTTTTTATAAATCATCCGTAATTACTCACATTTTACAAAAATGCGGTATTTATTGCTAGGATGAAAGCAAGTTATACAATGCAAAGAATATGCGTTAAGAAATCGATGTTTATTCATGAAATGAATTACGACAATTTCGGACCATTCTAATGTTTGCAAGCATTCATTTGCCTAATGTAAGCAAGTTGCTGTGGCTCTCCGTATGTGAATGCTTTGTTCAAGAAAGTTGAAAAGATGCAAGGAATCGTTATCCTTTGTTATGTTAAAATAAAAAGTTACATTGAAACGGGACACATATATGGGGGGAGGGGATGCGTGTGTTCTCTTCAACCAGGGGTGGGTGTGTAGGAAGTATCGACGCCGAAAGCAAATAATAAAATAGTTAATACAGTACGAAGGACACGTGTCTCATGACGCACCAACAATGCGATAGAGAGTTGTTTCAGAGAACTATTGTTATGCGGATACAACCGAAATTGAATTAAAATTTTAAGAAACGTCGTGATTGACAAAATTGCTGTGGTACAAAAACATTCGCCGAGAGGCACGCGGCGTCTATTTTCTCATTACGATAAATCTGGATTATGTTTAGCAAACTACTTAGCTATGCAACTGGTTGGAAGTGCTGGCTCTCTCCAGTTGATTCGTGTGCTACAATGTCCGATGAGTTGACACAGATTGCGTAAGACGAGGCGTGAATAGCACATTCGACTAACAACGAACGGCATTGGCAACCAGCAATCAACCCTTCATGCATGTATATTGCAGGCTAGCTATCGGATTAGACGGAGACGCTGTCTATTGAATTCATGCAGAAATAGATTTTGTTGTTTGACAGTTCTTGTCATCTTTGACACTCAAGCGTTAAACAGTGACAGCATGTGATCTTGTCATCTAATAATCTAACCGATGTATAAATGAAATCAATTGTTCTGTGGCCTCCTGCAGGGGCGCGAATGGCCTTCGTATTGCCACTAATCACACGTTACCAGACACCAAAAAAATGGGTGGGTGGTTGCATGTTTCTCATTATGGTTTCGAAGCACACAACCCACTGATTATGGCTTATTTGAAGCAATCATGAGAATTACAGCTACTTTGTATACCTTCCACCATGGTATGGAGGGGATATTAAGTTTGTTTTTCGCTTTGTAACACATCGAAACATAATCATTTGCGACCCTATAATCGTGGATCCAAACGAATTGAAGGAGATGGTCACAAAAGTGTCTTCTATTTGGGGGCAGGCTATGTTCGAAGATGGTCTATACATAACTGAACCCGATTCGATGTAGCTATTCAATCAAAGTGGGAAAAATTTGACATTTGGTCTTTCCTATGGGAAGAAACCCTCCCTGCAGAAAATTGACCATATATTTGTCTATGTTTTTATATAGCCTTTTTTTTGGTACTTTCGTTACCGATGTTAGTCCACGTTTTAATATATTCCACATAGAACTGTTTCTATTTTTAAATATTTTCGTTTTCCTTTTGGTGGAGGGTCGAAAAAGTTCGGCTTGGCAGAACTTAAAGCCGATTTTCTGATTTTACAAACATCGAGCGGATACTCACCCAGGCGTTTGGATATCTCGGAATTGTGCATTTTTGGGTTGTCTTGTGCTATTTTACGGCGCTGCAAGCGGGACCAGACCATGAAAGCGTTCATTGGACGTTTGATATGCTCCTCGTTTTGTCTTTTCGTTGTGTTCTGTATCATGAGACTGAAGAAAACATCGCTAGGAGAAAAAAAAAAAACGAATATAAGTTAAGGACAAGGTAGATGACTCGGAAATAACTATTCAGCAATCAACAAAGGCAAGTCTTACCTGGCACTACCTCCAGTGTTCATTAATGAACCCATGTTCTGGTGCAGGTTCGTCATTTGCGATGACTGTGTGGTATGGTGTAGGTGGGCTGCTGCTGCGGCAGCCATGGCGGAGGTATTGGACGATGAAATTGCTGACGATGTACCAGATGACGGACCTGAAGAGCTTTCCCCTGCAATGTGGTTGTGCGTGAGATTGTTCGGAAGGTGTGCTGTTAAATGATCACCAGGTCTGAGGGGCAATGCTCTCCCTGAGCCGGCCAGGGAATGCGTATGCACCGAGGGCGAACTGCTGTTGTGCAAAGATCCTCCGCTATGTAGGTGAGTCGTGTGGTGAGCGTGATGCAGAATGTAGTTATGAGCAGGGGAGATTTGCTGATTGCTTTGCGATACTGAAGAAATATTTGACACTGTGTTACTACCAGTGGCCAACGAGGTGGACGGCGATGTCGTATGCTGGCTCTGCAAGCTGCACAATGAGTTTAGTGAAAGATGGCCGTTGCTCCCCTGTTGAATGGCCGTTTGATTATTATGATGATGATGATGGTGGTGGTGCACTGCCGCCGCCAGCTGTTCAATGTGACTTCCGCCTGCAGAACCGACAGTCGAACTGTTACCAAAATGATTTGTTAGCGTCTGACCCGACGATATAGAGAGTGGATGCGCTATCGATATCCCAGACAATGAAATTGATGGAATATGTTCCATCATTCTGTGCGCAGAAGCACTTTATCGCACTGTACCAATAAACACCTTGCAATGCTCACCAAAATCCCGATTCTCTGCACGCCAACACTAAAACATAAAAAGAAACGAAAAAGATTAAAGTTTTTCTACAGCATAGGCATCCAACGTCTAGTCTGTAGACATACTTGACGTACTACCCCTAATTGAATGCCATTTGTCATTCCGGCAGTTACCCCCATTCATTTAGGCCTTATTTTATGTACGTTGCCTAGAAAGAAGCGTGCTCCACAGAGCAAACAAATACCAGCAATCTACCTTTGATTTATCATTCAAGCTTATTATCATAACAAAGCGACACCTTGCTTCACACCACCAGCAAGACCCTTCCACGTACATTCATTGTATGTCTTTTGTTAAACGAGGCAATGGTTATACCGAAGATAGCTCAAAACTATCTCCAACTAGCAGTGATTTATAAAATCTCATTCCAAATTCAGTGTGAAGACTGTCAAAACATTCAAAATATGTTGATAACACGCTGAAATCTAATCTGAAATCCTTTTAATTCGGCATTTTGTCATCGAGCCACTGACAATGGAGTATCCACATCTATATTAATTATTATTAATTATAAATTCACAAGCGAACAGCATTCATTAGAATCAAACATACAACAAAACATCCAAACTGAGGAGTCTGTATCAGTAAATAGTTGACAAATGCTGAAGCACGCAATCTCCCTAAGCCGTCGTAAACTTTATTTTTCGACAAAACACACGAGACAGAATGTACTCGTAGTGTGATACATACATAGGTAGTTGTTTTGGATATGGACGCTGGTATAACATTTTTACCGCAAAATATGAATGCAATATCATATCGCATAGAATGGAACTCGATACAAATATTTATATTGCGTACAGGCTCATTGGCATTGAACATCAACAATATTGGTCCATGAGAAATACCGGAGGATTTGACTGTCATGATTGGTTTTCTTGTATTTATCGAGGTTTGAAAAATATTTTACAAACATAAACGTTCATTTTATGCTTGAAATGTGCAACGTTATGGCTCTTTAAAAGACGAAACGTTTATAAAACGATCAAATTTTTAGCATCCATACATTCATTCAATGCGTTATATTTTTACTAATCGCCATATTTTTCCAATCGAATTAGTTTAGTTGTCGATTAGTTGTCTCTAACATGTAAGTGTTTTCGATGTAATATTTAAATATGTGATGAAGTTTGACCTTCAATTCCCTGAGCTCTACCTCATAGTCCACAATTCGGGTGAAGGGCACTAATATACTCATTAAATGTAGCCAACATTACTGAGGGGTATTTTGCCACCGTTGAATTTGATGTGTAGAAAATCCAGGTCTGGCCACATCAAATTTTCAACGGTGGCAAATACCCTCAGTAATGTTGGCGACATTTCCTGAGTATTTAAGCCATGTAATACTTCTCTAAAGGTGATGTCTTAGGACACGCCGTTCGGACTCAGTGGTAAACAGTAGGTCTCATGCATCGGGGTGCACTCATTGATATCAGAGAAGGCTCTTTTGTCCCTGCTGGAATGTTTGTGGAACAATTATATTTTATACATTTCTAATAAATATTCCTAAATTGGAAAATTTCAGGTGGAAAGTTTTATACCCACAACGAAGACTATGTACCAAATTTTATCAGCAATTTCGACGTAATATTAAGGCCACATCCTTCAAAATACCGAAAATCGGGAGGTACCGTTCTATGGAAGACTAACCACCAGATTTCAGCCATTTCGGTGGAATATTGAGGCCACAACCTTCAAAATCCCGAAAATTGGGAGGTACGGCCCTATGGGGGCTATATGAAGGCGTGGACATATACGAGTACCTACAAATTTCCGATGGAGGGTTTTATACCCCCAACGAAGACTAAATACCAAATTTCAGCCATTTCGCTGCGATAGGACTACAATATTGTTGAAGACCACAAAGTAAAATTCTAATTACTTTCTGAGATATAACCGCTTTGGACTTTTTGGGCTAAATTACAGAAAAACTATTCGTTTTAGAAAAAAGTTAGTGTTCAATAATGCTAAAAAGCCTCACAAATATAATTTTTTATACAATTTTTTATCCTTAAAAGTTTTTGGTATTTCTTTTAAGGAAGGCCAGACAGATTACAGAAAATCTATTCGTTGTAGAAAAAAATTAGTGTTCAAAAATGCTTAGAAAGTCCCAAAAATATAATTTATACCCTCCACTATATTATGGAGAGCATATTAAGTTTGATTTTTCGTTTGTAACCCATTGAAATAATCATTTGCGACCCTTGATCAGGATAAAATTCTGAGTCGATTTAGCCATGACCGCCGGTCCGTCTGTTGTAATCACTCTAGCGTCCGCAAAAATTGAGCTAGAACGCTGAATTTTTGCCCCGGGTATCTTTTTTCCAATAGGCAGGTCTAGTTTGAATGGGCTATATCGGTCCATGTTTTGGTATAGCTCAAATATAACGGTACCTCCCGATATTCGGTGTTATGAGGGTTTTAGCTACAATTCTAAACCGGACTAGCTGTAATCTGACATTTTAGGTTCTTAGAGGTCACAACGTAGGGGATGGAAGATACCAAGGAACGGTCCTGACCGGTTTTAACATGGCAAAGCCCAGGATTTATCTGGGTCCCTATTGCATCTCAAGTGGACACTGACCTCCCCGTGGTGTCACCTGGGGAGCTGCCTTTAACACCCGTTAAAGGTAGTGAGTTACATGTACCGCGCGTTCACCCATAAAAACGTTAAAAACTTGGGTTTGGGCGTCGGGTTAGTAACCCTCCCCTAGAAAAAGCAGGCTACTATGAAAAAACGAAAGAAAAGAAAAACAAACCCCTCTAAGGTTAACGAACCCCGCAAATGTTTTAAGGACCATGATCTGCGAATGTTCGCACTCTTTATAGAGAAGGTGCAGTTTACGCGTTGGCATATGTACTTGAAAAGTACAAGGCCGACATTACTGCCATACAGGAAATCGGATGGATTGGGAGTGGCGTCCAACAACACCTTAAGGTGACGCACTGTATTATAGCTGCCATGACACAATGCATGAGTGTGGTTGCGGATTTGTAGTTGGTCGGAGGTTAAAACATCTGGTCTCCATCTTCACCCCAGTGAATGAAAGCAGACTCGCTGCAATTCGATTAAAAACAAAATTCTTCAACATCAGCTTTATTTGCGCTCATGCTCCCACTGAAGACAAGGACGAACAGACCAAAGATATATTTTACGAGCGCTTAGAAGAAACTTATGGCCGTTGCCCTGCCCATGACATTAAAATTATTCTAGGCGATTTTAATGCCAAAATTAGAAAGGAGAATATCTTTGGACCAACAGTCGGGAAATTTAGTCTCCACAGTGAAACATCTGACAATGATATGAGGCTGATAGACTTTGCAGCTGCAAAAAACATGATAGTTAGCAGTATCAGATTTAAGCATCTCGATATTCATAACGCCACCTGGCTGTCTCCAGATTAAAGAACAAGAAATCAAATTGATCATGTTGTGATAAATGGAAGACATTCATCGAGCGTGTTGGATGTACGATCGTTCCGAGGAGCAAACATAGATTCCGACCACTACCTTGTTGCAGCAAAGGTACGTACCCGTCTAAACGTTGCAAATAAAGCACGAACATTTACACCGCGGAAGTTGGACATCGGTAAGCTGCAAATACAACAGATAGCCACAGCATATTCCACTCAATTAGCACAATTTCGTAATGAAAGCACACCTCGTCCCGATAACATATCAGCACAATGGCAAAATATTGCCCACTCCATGCAAACAGCCGCAAAAACCCATATTTGGATACCAGAGACCTCCACCAAGGAATCCATGGTATGACCAGGAGTCATGCTTCTTCCGAAGAGAAAAATGCGGCATATAAGGCTACTCTACAATCAGTAGCAACGCGTAGCGCACGAGAGTGGTATCGGGAGAAAAGGAGAGAGGAGAAACGTCTTTTCCGCAGGAAAAAGAGGGAAATGGAAAGACTGGAGTGTGAAAAAATCGAGATGTACAGGAGCCAGAATGAAGTCCGAAAGTTCTACCAAAGAGTGAAACATCAAACTGATGGCTTTGGTACAGGCACATCCTCCTGTAGAAACCAGCAAGGTAATTTGGTAACTGATACAGATAGTGTGCTCAGGATATGGAAAGAACATTTCTCCAAACTGTTGGTATCCGATAGTAGCGAAGACGGCGAAGATACCACAGATCCAATCCCAGAAGATGGTATTGAATGTATAATGCCCAGCCAAGACGAGGTAAAAACAGCAATAGCCGATGGCCTACCAGCCGAGTTGTTGAAAACCGGAGGCCACACACTGATAATGTGTATTTATCAGCTAGTTAGCACCATCTGGCAGGAAGAACGAGTACCCGACGATTGGAACCTGAGCATCTTGTGCCCTGTCCACAAGAAAGGAGAAGGACTTTATGCTCCAACTTGAGGGGCATAAATCTTCTCCCTATTGCCTACAAGATAGTGTCAGGTATAATGTGCGAACGACTAAAGCCTATCGTCAATGAAATAATTGGACTATACCAATGCAGTTTTGGAAAAGTATTCCAAGCCATGTCTGAATTTGGTTTCCCTGAAAAGCTCCTCCGGCTTTGTAGAATGGCATTAACTGATACTCGCTCGTCAGTTAAAATAGGAAAGAACCTCTCCAATGAGTTTGGTACCAAAATAGGTTTTAGATAAGGTGATGGCCTCTCGTCTGATCTTTTCAACATTCTGCTGGAAAAGGTTATACGAGATGCGAATGTGAAAATAAGTGGCACAATATATACAAACAGCCATATGTTACTTGCTTATGCCGATGACATTGACATCATAGGTCGATCGGTAAAGGAAGTAACTGATACCTTTGAAAAAGTCGAAAGGGAATCTGCTAAAATGGGTGTGGCGAGAAGACAAAGTTAATGGTGTCGTCGCGCAATGCGTCCATAGAGATCGGGCCAACTGTTGACGTTGGTTCCTATAATTTTGAGGTAGTAAGGGACTTCGTCTACATCGGCAACCGCCGTAAACACAACCAACAACATGAGTTGTGAAATACGAAGAAGAATAGTGTTGGCCAACAGATGCTACTTCGGGCTGAGTAAGCAGTTTAGGAATAAAGCCAAATTTCGTTAAACAAAAACAACGCTTTACAAAACACTGATACTACCCGTGCTGATGTATGATTCAGAAGCCTGGGTACTAGCAGACAAGGCAGTGCTTGGTGTGTTTGAGAGAAAAATTCTTCGATAGATAAACGTATCGAGATGCAACAATTGCGTTGGCTAGGCCATATCATAAGAATGAGCGGTATTGAACCCGCTAAAAAGGCGTATAAATTCGGGCCGCGTGGTGCACGCAGAATTGGCATCCCAAAGAATAGATGGCGCAAAAAGTGGATGAAAAGATGGCAAGGCGCGGTATTCCAGAAAGCGAATCACTAAACAGAGAGAGTTGAAGATCTTTTCTTAGCTCGGCTTATGGAACTAATGTTCTGTAATGAGCCAGCTAAGTAAGTAAGTAAGAGGTCACAACACTGCTCCAACAAAATTGTCAATGTTTAGGTGTAGCCTCCATGTAGCAGTTCCTCCCGATTTCGGTATTTTGATGGTTTTACCTACAATTTTTAACCGAACAAGCTGTAATTTGACATTTGGGGTTCTTAGGGGTCACAACACTCCTCCAAAAAAAAAATGTCAACATAGATCCATGTTTAGGTATAGCCCCCATATAACGGTACCTCCCGATTTTTGGTATTTTAAGGGTTTTAGCTACAATTATTATCCGAACGAGCTGTAGTTCTGTTTTGGTATAGCCCCCATATAACGGTACCACCCGATTTTCGGTATTTTGATGATTTTAGCTACAATATTTGACGGAACTAACCGTAATTTGACATTTGAGATTCACAGTAGTCACAAAACGTTCTTACTGAAAATGTTTAATATAGTCTAGGCCACATTTAACATACCTCCTGATTTTCGGTATTTTGAGAATTTTAGCTTTATTTCATGACCGAATTTGCTGTAATTTGACATTTGAAGGATCTATTGCGCACAACATTTCTCCAACTGAAGTTTTAAATATAAGCCCATGTTTTGGTATAGGCCCCATATAACGGTACCTCCCGGTTTTCGGTATTTTCAGGATTTTGGCAATATTTTTTGACGGAACTACCCGAAAATGGACATTTTATGTTCCCTGCAGTCACAAAACTTTTCCACCAAAATTGTCTACATAGGTCCACACCTTGAGGTAACTGGCCTTCACTCAACAATTTAGTACTTTTTTATACACAAACATATATAGTTCACATTTTCTCATTTCAACCATAACACTGCGACCTTCTTATATCAACCAAGGCATATTCATACAAGGTTGAAGCAACAATCAGCTGTATTCTTACTTTTTTCTGTAAATTTAGTTGTCAAAATGTAATAGGGTCTACTCATGAAATTTGAAACTTCGAAATTTGTTACCATAAAATACTGCTTTTCATCCTAGTCGTGAAATAAAAATTACCTACATAGAAAAAAAATCATTCAATTTATGAATAGTGTTCAAAATTTTTTCCCAATGTTCAGATTTTTGCATTGTATGAACCTAATTCATAAAGCAATAAATACTGGGTCCTTTTTATAATGAAACATAAACATGGAATATATGTATATATTTTTTGTAAAATATGAACAAATTCATTCATTCCAAAATAATCTTTTTTAAAGCAAAAAAAAAAAATGCTTATATTCTCAAAACTCTTTTTATAGTTTTCATAAATTTATTTTTTCTATACAAATTTTGTTATTTTATTTTGAAATTAGTTTTTTTATTTTATTTTGTAATTCTTGTTCTTTAAACGATTCTCTTCTTCTAATTGATTTTTCCTAGTTAATTAATTATGTATATTGTAAATCAGAACAATGTGAACCATACGTACATACATATTGAGTCCATCAACACTAGCTTAAGTTTTTAGATGTTGCTTTTATATTAAAGAAATTCAAAAATTGTATTTGCGAATTAATGCTATTGATATGGTGAGTATTTTCCGACAACAAACAAAATCTATACGTGTGGTGAGTTAGGGTGGTAGTGGTGGTTGCTTAGGCTGTTGTGCTTTGTTGACACGGAGTCAATGTGCGTGTAGATACGATGGAGAGGAAGAAAGACAAAAACAATGGAAGCAAATCCTCCACATCTTTATTAGCAAAGCACAAAAACCGGTTTTGTCAGAAAAATAGTGGTTAATGTAGGGGAAACTATGAAATTTATTTTTGTATTTTAGAATAGCATTCATACTTTTGCAAAAATAGTATTATGTACATGAGTAAAAAAATTTGTTCATTCACTTTCAAAGAGGTACGTTCAAATTATGGACAAAAAAATTATGAATGGAATTAGTAAAAAAATTTGTTCAATAACAACAAAGTTGTTTTTGTAAATTTTTTAGTTGTTGTAATTCGTTCATATACCTTATATAAATTTGCCATACACATCGACAGTGACTCTAATGCCAAATTTCAGAATTCCAATTCGATCCAAAATTTAATTTTTTAACAAATTTAATTTAGTACTATTCAAAGCAAATTGATATAAGGTATAATTTGAGAATATTTGAGAACTAAGCTAGGGTGTATATCAGAAATTAGACCCCGAACCACTTCTTCGATGTTCCCATTCGCATTATTTTTAAAGTTTCCCCAGCGTTTTTAGCCACAATGTACCGATGGCCTCAAGGGGTTTACACCAGTATGTATTGTGTTTACCAATCTTCGGATGTTTAACATTTTTATTATACTGCAAACGTAAGAACGGTTGATACTAAACCCCTTTCCGAGTGAATATTTTACAATTTAAATGTTTATATGAAGGAGATATTTTTTGATTTGAGGGTAGTATGATATTTCCCTAGACCACGGGAAAAGTGGAAGGAGATGGCAACCCTGTTAGGATAACAAATGCAAATTGCTTCTAAAATGACACTACCTTGCCCCAAAAACAAATTTAAGTCAAAAGTGCAGCTATTTAAAACGATAACACTAGCATTTTTAATAATATTCAGTCGTTGCTTTTGCACAGAAAAAACAAAAGTATGATTTTTTTTACTAATTCCGTTCATAATTTTTGTTGTCCATAATTTGAACGTACCTCTTTTAATGTGAATGGAAAAATTTTTTTACTCATGCACACAATACTATTTTTGCAAAAGTATGAAAGCTTTTCTAAAATACAAAAATTAATTTCATAGTTTCTCCTACGTTAACCACTATTTTCTGGCAAAACCGGTTTTTGTGCTTTGCCCACAAAGATATGGTGGATTTGCTTCTATTGTTTTTGTCTTTCCTCCCCTCCATCGTATCTACACGCACATTGACTCCGTGTCAACAAAGCACAACAGCCTAAACAACCCACACTACTCACCACTACCACACTAACTAACCACCATAGATTTCGTTTGTTGTCGGAAAATACTCACCATATCAATAGCATTAATTCGCAAATACAATTTTTTAATTATTTTAATATAAATGCAACATCTAAAAATTCAAGCTAGTGCTGATGGACTCAATATGTTTGTACGTATGGTTCACATTGTTCTGATTTACAAGATACATAATTAATTAGGAAAAATCAATTAGAAGAGAACCCTTTAAAGAACAGGAATTACAAAATTAAATAAAAAACAACTAATTTGAAAATAAAATAAAAAAATAGTTTCAAAATAGAAAAACAAACATTTTTATAAAAAAATAAATTTATAAAAAATATAAAAATAGTTTTGGAATATAAGCAACTTTTTTTGCTTTAAAGAAGATTATTTTGAAATGAATGAATTTGTTCATATTTTGCAAAATAGTATACATATATTACATGTTTATGATTCATTCAAAACAGAAACCGGTATTTATTGCTTTATGAACTAGGTTCATAAAATACAAATATCTTAACATTGGAAAATTTTTTTGAACACTATTCATACATTGAATGAATTATTTTTTTCTGTGTGGTTTGCATTCTCCATTCTCAAGGATCAGCCAATATTGTTGTTGTTGTTACCCCATTCAACTGAAAAGTACAGAAACAACTTCTTGAAAGCTCTCTCTACATAACAATGAATAAATGGACACAAAATATTACATTTTAAAAAAATTTTAACGGATCCAAAAATTGAATTAATGCGTAATCCTTGATTTGTTGCTTTTGATATGCACAACCCTGTATGTCCATAATTTTTGGTGGATAAGTTTCTTGGTCACTGGGAACCTTAAATGTCAAATTATAGCTAATTCGGCCTGAAAATGTGTCTAAATACGTCAAAATAGCTAAAATCGAGAGGTAACGTTATAATGGGGTTATGCCAAAACGTGGACCGATATAGGCCATCTTCGAACTTTATCTAAGTTCAGACCAAAGACACATGTATACAACAATTCAGCCATCTTTCTCAACTCCTTCGGATGATAGCGTGACTACAACAGACGAGCGGACGAACATGTCTAAATCGACTTAGCATATTACGCTGATCAGGAATATACAGTGAGCGTCAAAATAAAGTTTACACATCTCAACATTTTTTTATTGCATTATTACACCGATATAAAGATATTACACGTGTAACATATGAATGTAACTTTTTTAAGTATTTAGTGGTGAATTAAAATCCATCAAATATTAGGTCCTTCCAACGTTTCATTAGGGAATAAACATGGTACAAATACACAGGTAGCCGCATCGGCAATTGTTGGTAACATAAGATGTCAAAATTTGACATCAATTCAATGCAATTGACACATCATGTTACCATCAGATGGCTTGATAATGCTACCTGTATTATGGTACCATGGGAATAAATGACGATTATCAAAATAACCAAATTTTTCGGCAAGTACTCAATGGATTTGAAGTCTAGATACTTCAATGAGTGATCCGATATAAAAAAGGACGAATGCTTCAGATCCCTGCCCATATGTTACGTAAACCTTTGGTATTAGACCAGACCTCGTTACTGCTATACACCCCCTGAACATATAGGAGACTTCATAATGTTTGAGTATATTTACCACGTTCCCATCATTGAAAGCTTCGTAGGCATTTCTAGACATTTTTTGTAGCTTTTTTAGCGAATTTAGCGTAGGAAAATGTGTTTTTCAATAGTCCCGACCAATTTCACACATTGGGTAGCTAAAAAATTCGAAAACTGTAAAAAAATATGAACGAAGATTTTAACGATGAGAATGGTGTATAGACAATCAAATATTGTGAGAAGTCTCCTGTATGTTCGGGGGTGCATGACAGTAGCGGTGTATGGGTAAATGGCTTTCATGGGTTCAGGGATATGAAAACAATATATTTCACTCAAATCGACACGATAGTATGTAAATAGCCTAGTCTAGAGGAATGGGGCTAATATCAAAGGTTTACGTAACATATGGGCAGGGATATGAAGCGTTCGCCCATATTTATGAATAACATGTTGCTATATTTGACTCCTATGTATACCGGATCACTCATTGAAGTCTTTAGAATTGAAATCCATTGAGTACTTGCCAAAACAATTCACCGGGTTGTAAACTTTATTTTGACGCTCACTGAAGGAGGAGGGAGGTGGAGGTATAAAAACCATTTGGTACATTTATCCTACACACCATCAGTGATCTCATTCCTCATTCCAGAATTCCAGATCTACGCGGTCGCCCAATACAAATGGTATCCTCTTGTACTATTTGGTACTTTTCGTACTCTTCTAGCTTCAGCCGTTCCGTCTGGTCGTTGACGAATCAATCAGTAAGTCAATCACTTTACTCTTTTATTAAGAAATATCTATACGAATGTGTTTGAACAGGGTATATATGTTTAGATATTTTATATTTGTCAATCAATTACAAAATTTCATTAATTGGGAAATTGCAATGGGCTGTAGCCCCTTTTGCGATATCTCCAACCTACACTAACCGACCGACACTATCAATGTAAAGGTGAAATATTCTACTTTCTACTATTAGCTAAAGAATAAAACTGTTCCTATTTCTTCCAAAAACGTTTGCTTCGCCTATAATTCCAACATCACCAAAACCAACAAGCTTCTTCCCCAAAAACTTTCGTGGCGATTAGAACAAACTTAGCCAGATCGCCTCAGCTCCTCGAGGCAGGACAAACTGAACTAAACATAAGATGTATAAGTGGAGTCGCCGACTATTCCTCCTTCGGTGTTTGTGGGAAATAGTTTTTTAGGTAATGTCGAATTTGTAATCCTTGTCGCGTCATTGAAGTAGACTATCCACTGAAAAGCCAAAGCCTGTAACGACAAATTCTATTGGTATATAAACAAAATCCATTCGTCAAAAACGGTGTTTACTTTTATTAAATGTAAGCGGTTTTGAAATATTTCAAATTGCTAAGGCAGAATTTCTTCTGCTATATTGCAAACTTCTCATATTTACAAATGAAAAGCAGCGCTGTCACATCCTCCCCAACCCAAGATGCAAATATTCAAATGAATACAAGAGTCTTCTTCAGTTAACACACTGACACGGAGTCTATTGTAGCCAACAGTAAGAAAACAACGTTGGCAAATATCGACAATCCATTTAGTTGGATAACGGATGACGCGATGGATGACTGGACATACTCGTATACGGCAGTTAGGATTACATATTGTGTGCACATGTCGCCGGCATATGTTTATTTTGTCCGATTCTGCTTGGCCCCACTATTGTACTGTTGTTGTTGTCTCAGCGTGTTTGGTATTCATGGGTCTGCTTAAAGGATGACCCATGTTAATGCTGCCAATGACTGCCAATGTGGTGGAAAGGGGTGGCATTTTGTTGCAGTCACTCCACAAGTCCTTGATCAAATGTTTAGCTGACTGGTCCATTGTGTTCTATTACGAATTTGCTTTTGTTGGCCCTTTTCAATCCCTTCGTTGGCATTGTTAAGTTGTTAAATACACTTGAGATGGATTAAATGGAGTAAGTGTTTAAGACACAGTTTACAATTTGAATAGTTGCCGATAACAGTAATAGACCGACTGGTGGACAAACAAACCAAGTGGGCATTTCGAAGTGGTTCTGGCATTTCAATGACAATACCAAAGATGCCTTAGTGAGTGGACCAACAATGGAATTCTAATGATGCCCATTGTAGCAGTACCATTGAAACGGAAGAAAAGTGTTATGAATTTTGCTAAAGATGCCTTGATTGAGCACTGAGTGGACCTGATAAGGGGCATCAATTTATTGATTTTCATGAGTGTACGTCGCCAAAGAACAAACCATCAGTTCTACTCCATTATTATGCTCGACATCGGTATGAATGCGATATGAATTTATGTGTTTCAAAAAAAAACTGAAGACAAGAAACGAAGGCAAGGGGATAATTATGAATGACCACTGTAGTGATAAACTTATTCATGATGGTACCTGGTGGCTTTAATCCTTATTAAGTGCCACATGTTCACTATGCACTCACACACAGGCAGCACACACATCCGCACTACACCGACACTAATATGGGGCTACATTGTAGGACTGCCAATTGCTTTGTTTCCCATGTAGAACTGTCACATCAGTAACCGCGAAGGACGGCAAGCCATGAGCCTACAGTAGTGCATCCTGCTGTTATCAAATGGGTTTACAAATTGTTCTTACACCCTTGTCCGTTGCATTCACACACTTCGCAATTCAAACTTTTATTGCTTGTCGTAGGGAATTATGTCCATGTTGGGTCATCCCAAACTCGTTTCCACACTGAGAGAAATGTCTTCTTGTTGTTTTACTGGAGCTTGCTAACCTGCAGCTATCGTCCACACAACCACTTTATTGCAATGGATGGCTGGCTGGTTGTGTGTCAGAGTGGTGTTGTTGCTACGAGAGACATCAGTTGTTGGTTCCATGCTGTCTGCCAATGTATGCCGTCGTCGTCGCTGTTCTTGGCTGTTCACATGGACACTGACCATCACACATCGCATAGACATCCAAATATTTCGCACTGGGGCCACAACTTCAGTACCGATCGGAAGGCCAAGATGCATGCAGTTGCATCTCTGTGTTAATAGATATCATCGTGAATATTTATAACTTCACAGCTAAATTACATTCATCTGCATATGCAGCGCTCGCTAAGAGCTTCAGAGGCTAATCTTTAAGCAGGTCTGACAATGAGGCAGAGGAGACGCGCGTATTTCAGGCCACAGTAGGAGCAAATTGCCTCAAGTCACTTGACACATGAACAAATATTTTCTGTATAAATGTGTTTGGTTTAAATAAAAAGATCCGGACACAAAGGCAACAAAAGCTGCTGGTCTCTAGCTCAGTTTGGGGCTGACAAACAAGAATTATGATCGGCTTAGCCACATGCTGAGCCGCTTATTCGTGTTGCATTCAGCAAACATCCCAAAGGCATTCAGTCACAGAAACACAGACGACGGGCAACGGGCAGCTAGCCAATGATATGGAGTGATCTGCAGAGCATATTCAACGATGCTGTCTGCCTCTGCTCTTGTATCGTTTTGATGTGACTCTTCCCAGCAAACCAAATGTCTGATGTCCGACACGTCTGAACAATTTCGGAAGCAAAGTCGTTCAGATTTCGTTCCGATTTCTAAACGATTTTTCGGATAGGAAATAGTTCAGATTTTGTACCGATTTCGTTCAGATTTCGGAACGAATGTCGGATAGAAATTTCCTTTTCGAATTTCTTAAGGATTTTCTTCAGATTTCGTTACGAAATCGGACCGAAATCGATCCGATGTCGCTGCGACATTTTGTTCCGAAATTATGTCAACCACTTCATACAACTTTCGTTAAGATATCGTTACGATTTCGGACGATACGTCCGACATTTCGTTCCGATTTCGTTACGAAGTCGGTACGATTGGTTTGCTGGGTTCTTACTGTTATTGAATGTACGAGTTGGCAGTTGTTACCATTTCAGCCGAATGCGTTGTGCTGTGCAGCGTGTCAATTTCCCATCACCCGTTGTATCATTTTGTTCGCTTAATCGCTAACCGTGTCTTGCTTAAATTAAATCGCCATGTGATTTCATTTTCGCGCTCCTTTGTATCAAATGCCTCCTAATGGTTGTTGGGTATAATTCGCGAACTTCCACACTCGTTAGCAGGGGCATTCGCTACACTTTTAACGGAATGAATATTGATGGCAACGATTGATTTGTGCCCATGTCCCACCCAAAGGTTGGTTAAAATTTTGAAATTTATACCAACTTTTCTCACCGGTTGTAGGGACATTATTTTATTTTCTGTTGGCAACTGTTTTGTTGTGTAGCCATTAAACATTGCATAAAATGGAGAAATGGTAGTGTGGTACCAAAGAAGGTTATTGCCTTCCGTCATTTTCCATATTCCCCTTGAAAAACATTGTTTCACAATTTACCAGACGTTCGCTTGACTTCAAACACCTGCAGGATTTCGACTTTTCCACCAGTTAGACCACTTCTCTTTCACGCTCAAATATTTTTATGACAACAACAAAAACAATACTGTTCGAGGGTGGGAAATGGGCTATTTACACAAGGATAATTTAAAAAGTGTATCCATTAGTTGCATATACTCCTGCCATATTCCATGAGACCTGCAATTCAATGAAGATTTGTTGTCTTAACCATTTTCGCTACAGCCCGTATCTGTAAATTGATTCTGAGCAAAGTGGTAAGTAATTTATTGTTCCATTCGTCGTGACATGGATTTAGATCGTGTTGCAAGAAAATACACTGGTTTTAGTGAAGCAATCCACTCTGAGTCAGAGTATCATTATAGATAAATTCTGTCGTTGGAATCCTGGTTCCATTTTGTTCAGACAAATCGATTATTTGTGTGCCAGCTGTGTGATGGATTTTTCCCCTTGTATGTGGAAGAGAGTTACTATCATGAACATACCAGTTCACTGGTAGGACGTATAAGGTCTGCATTACACTCTGTGTAAACGTACAAGTGACTCCAATGCTACCTTGATCGGTAACCATATTCATTCAAGACAATATCTGGTAAGTAGCACTTGCCAATACATCTAGACCTCGCTTTGCGTCGTCGTCGTAGTACCAATTTTCACTGTACGTCGTTCGATTATCGATTTTGTTTTGCTGTGGGTTCGAAGCTTCAAGTTTTCTTTTGGAAAAATTGTGATAATATGAGAGGTAAACTGTATCAGTGTTAGAAAAGTTCATCATTAGGAAATTCATAAGTTTTCTTTCCGTATCGTATGAATAGTTTAAACTATCTTACATGCACAAGGGCTAGCGCTAAGAGGTTTCGTTTAATGGATATGGCAGATTGGTTAAAAAAGAAAAAAACTATCCTAACTGAGAAAGTATTCTGGCGGTAGTTACAAATATCGATTACAAATTTTGCATTGGAAAAGCTGTTGAATAAACAAACTCTAAACTATTTGCAACAAGATGCGACACAAATGTGTGCAATTTTGTGACTTGGTGTTCTCTGTTCGCGCAAACGAGGCTCTCCCTAACTCGCTACATGGAAAAAGTACCTGCAGCACTACCAAAATTTATATAAGAGCCAACTAGAAGTACTTGGGGAATAAAGTCTACAGATATCTGCGTTGTTATAGCGGACAAGGCAGTAGGGATGGCAGCGGATGAGCTAATATAGGTCAACGGTGGCGCTTCCAACAACAGGCGTCCAAGAAGTTTACGCTCGTGCTTAGACGTTAATGAGGGCCAGGCTCTTTAAGCTCTTCCTTGTGCTCACAAGCAAAGAAAAAATTCTGACAAATGTTGTCACCAAAAACATGACAAAAAAAAACAACAGAAATTTAATTCTCCCAGCAGGTCACAGGCATATACCAAATCCACCCGCAAATGCAGCAAGCTCAATGTTCGTGGGAGGGAGTAATTCATGTTTCAGAAACCCCTACAAGGTTCTTTGCTCCCCAAGTAGTTAAGCGGAACAGAAGAAGAACCCCAATTCCATGTGTTGATATGTGGTAAAAAATTAAGCAGTCTGGCGTTAAGTCGTTTGAGATCTTAAGCTTTGCTTTCCCTTGTTTAACAAAGTAGAACAAGAGAATCAAAAATGTTCAATGGTGAAGAAGAGCTCTCGTTCAGAACCTAATTTGAACATCATCATGTTTTCACCAGTGCTTATGTCCTCAGAAATATTGACTGAGACTGAGAATGATATTGATATTTCTGTATTTCGAGTATTTCAGCTATTTGTAGTTCCTCTATAAAGGATGTCGTCACAATTCGGTACTTTAGATTTTATATCAGACTCTGAGATGTCGACATCAACATTTACATATTTTGACAATGGATACTCACTTGCATCCAAATGTTTGTGTGTGTGGGACAGAGTTCGAAAATAAACAGTACAGTACCACTAAAATATTTTTAGCTTAGTGTTCTGGAACACAAAAACTAAAAAATATATTAGTGATACTGTTCCGGTACCACATTTTGATACACTAAAAACGTTGGGTACCGCAGTCGGAACTTTACGATTTTTAGTGCTCCTCTGTCGGAGCACGACGATTATCGTTGTGTTCCGGTACAGTATCACTATAACATTGTTCAGTGTTTGTGTTCCGGAACGGTACGTTATCGTCGTGTACCTATCCATCAGTGTTACGGTACAGAACATTACCATAGTGTTTTTTTCGATGTGTGTGTGATATACACATCATATACTTGGCTTATGTACATCTTGTATGGTGGAATATCCTCAATAATTAAGATTCCTTATTTCCCAGAAGCTAATCTACTGATTGGTGTATGGTCCCCACCATGGAATATGTAAACATTATAAAATTGAATTTGCGTCTCCTTCCACCAAAAATACACTTTGGAATTGTTAATCTGGTCAGATCTTGACACTCATTTTGCAATTTGTGTCACGATTTCAATAATGACTCCTTCAGTTCGGATTTGCTATGGCATATTCCTTTCGTTTCAGTTCTATTGCACCGCGTTTACACATTCGCCTTAAATGGCAATTGTCTTTCAATGATGAACACGTGTAAATAATTACTTGGTGATTTTTTCTAATATGTCAAACAGACACTTATCAATCATCAATACTCACGATAGATTGAGTGACATTGCCAGAGGTAACAGCAACCTGAGATGGATAAGTTAGTACGTTCAAATAACAATTCAGGGTTTTGTTCCTTTTTCTTCGGATGAAAACAAATTTTAAATAGTTTAAAGAGTAAACACATACATAAATGGATTTGTAATAATTTTTATCATTGCAACATTCGAAGGTGGACTTTTTAACAATTTGTTTAATGTGGTGGTCAATATTTCAAGACTTAATGATATTGAAACTTGTATTTTTTATTTCATTTGGGTTTATCTTTCCTCAATTTTTGTTTATTTCGATCGATTAGAATAATATTTGATCGCAGGTGTACCGTGTACCGCGAAGGCATACCGTCGGGACTTTAATTACCGTGGTCATTGCCATACCGATCACACACACATATACACACACAAAATTAGTAAGGGCCGTTCTTATTTTCTTCGAAATCAATCGAAACATTTGACTTTTACACGCTTTTCCGTTTTTTTGCGATAATGGATGACACAATTTTTCTCCGTTTAGGAATATTGAGATTAACAAAAAACAAATTATCAAGTTAAACTTGAATTAAGCGATCAAATTTGATAGTGCGTCTAAGCGCGCGCGATTTCCGACGATACTAAGAAAATATGCAAACTTTGCTGTAAACAACTCTGCATACTAATGGATCTGGATGTGTCGGTTTGTGTGAGTGCTGTACAGGCATATGTGTGTGTATGTGTATTTGAAAGCTGGCCAATGTGTTTGTATAGATATTTCCGAAAATGGCGTGAGACCAAATGGGCAACAGATGCACATCGCCACGGCAGAACCCCATACAAGACATAAGCAAATGATAGTGGAGCTGAGGCGAGATTGTGATCTCTGCTGAAGAAACGGTAGCCCCCCAAATGTGTTCAGTGAGTGCGAGAGTCCAAAATCATAACAAATCGACAAAGACAGAGGCTTACCGAGAGACAACATGTAAGCGGATACAAATTGGAGCATTTGTGAGATAATCGACGCATATCCAACATATGGGCATGTCCAGACTGTGGAGTATACTTTCATTGAATGCATAGCGTTGCAATCGAAGCGCACATGCAAGTTGAGCGCACACGAACAATGATTTGGATTGCTTACAAAATTTACCCTTGGTCGTATTTGTGCTCTACGTACATCAACCAACAGGCAAGAAAGCAGGTTGGCTGCCTGTGTGTGCTCCCCGTTGTCTGTGATGTCGGTTCTGAATGCGTGTGGGAGCGAAACAAATATAGTGTCGTGCTTGTGATTGGTTGATTGTCTTTTGTTGTGGACACTTTGGGGCGTTGTTTGTGAACTACAGGCAAATGATATGGTCGTTGCATTTCTTGAGGGTGCGACGAGATACCCATTCAGCAGCCATTCGCAACATAACAACAGAGGGCTTGGCGACAGCAGGTTTCTCGAAAATGAGCGAAAGCACGCCTGTTTGTGAGGCACCCATAATACGGCTCCTCGAAACGACACAGCGCATGTGGCGCTACCTATTTGTCAATTTGAACTTCGGCTAATGTTCCATAACAATGATAGTTGGTCGTAGAAAATGCCAGGACAATTTCCAAAGAGGCAGCGTGTTGCCTTAATAACTCTACCACAGGTCACTTACATAAGTTTCGCAGATATTGATTTTTTATTTGAAGCACTATATCGCCAGCAACGCTCCATGTACAACAACATTTGAAATCACATACACACACATCCACAAAGGTACAATTCCATGCAGTAAATATGATTATGTAATGTTAATCCAAATGGATTCACACGCACATCTACTTCTATACGCATGTACCTATTTACAAAGTGAACATGCTTTGATGTGAATGGGACAGGTGAATTAAGAGATTGTCGGGATACATCCGAATAACAAACCGCGATATTGCAAGTGTGTGTGTGTACAACATCATGCATAACTTCAACCTGTCTATTGTTTGCTGGTATGGGGAGTACAATCGAACTTGAAAGGCGTTCAACTTGAAAGGCACTCCTCGCTATTGTTTAGACCCATCCATTGATGCGAGGTATATAGTATATGTTTGTGTATGTACATACATATATCGACCCGCATTAGGTTGACGCCAACACAAACGACATTCCCTTAACATAAATTTACAAAAATTAAATCACCACTACATACAAATTCAAACGGTTAGAATCATGGGTGGACGTGTACAAACATGCACCACCTGTACGTACACATGTAATGAACTCATTCACGGCAACCAAACACACGACCCTGCATATAACATAAAACATTTTAACAAACAAACAAACATGCAACAATACAAACCAGCAACAAATCCGTTTGAAACAAAAGTAACCCCATTTACACCTTTCCTGTTCAGGATAATGAATAGCGGAACTCACAACGTATGTCTGCACATACATACATCCATACATACTCACTGATGTACTCACCTATAGATGCTTTAAATTGTTAAAAGATGTGTACCTATGTTTGTTTTCATAGTCAAGGACTTGAGTACGTTTTAATTGAGCTTTTCGTCAGAAGTAAAAAAAACAAACAAAAGCGAGCGGTCCCTTGGAGTACTCTCAATAGCTCACATCAATATACGGTCCAACTTTGTTGTGACGAAAAAAAAAACAAATCAAAGTTATCGAATTGTTTCTAAGACAACTCTAATTTAAAACATGGTCGAAGAGTTTTAAAATCTTTTTTCTTCTGGATGTCCCTACTTCTCCTTTTCAAATAGTCAAATAGTTAATTATGCATGTATAAATGATCCTGGTCAGCTTTCAGGACGATGAGATATAAACATTAATTTTACCGAATGCTTTAATAACCTGCGACCGTACCTTAAAGTAGACATCAAATCATAAATTGAATACCATTCTAGTGCAGTGGAACATAAACGGTTGGAAATCGAGTGCAAATGAAGCTCTGTAACGTCCCACTTTGAGTCCACAGACACTATGTTGCAGTACTCAAGATCATTTTAAGTAATACTGTCTTAAAATGTATCAGGTCCGAAGTTAATCTTTATTACACATAAGGAAGTTATATAACAAAACTATAATTTTTATTTAATTAATTCTCTTTCGAGTTGAGCTGTTAGACCTTAGATATATGTACATTTAAAAATTAGGAGTCTACCGAAGTCCCACGCATCCAACCATTACGCTACGTTTCACGGGTGGTTAAGCCGATCTTCAGGCGTATTAGGATGTTTTTGTGGCAGGCGAAGGCAAAGCTTGGTAACTAGTATATAGTATATCGCACTTCATTAGATAAATGCATATGCGAAATTATGTCAGTTAATTGAAACTCCAAACTTTTCCTATAGTCCTGCTTGGTAATCACATTTTTCAATGTTCACAAATACTATGGTAAGTTTTATTCCTACGTCATTAGTAATTGCTTCTCTATATCAGAAGATTTGTTTTTTTATCATCAATTATTGTCTACTAACGTTTTGACAAGTTGATGGTGGCTCAGAACGCTAAGACGCCGGCAACCTTGACACTTGAAGTGCGATATATATACTAGTTACTAAGCTTTGCCTTCGCCTGCCACAAAAACATCCTAATACGCCTGAAGATCGGCTTAACCATCCGTGAAACGTAGCGTAATGGTTGGATGCGTGGGACTTCGGTAGACTCCTAATTTTTCAATGTACATATATCTAAGGTCTAACAGCTCAACTCGAAAGAGAATTAATTAAATATCACTATAAATGACCTTCGCCTTAATAAGGCAAAAATAAAAAAATTAATTTTTATTCTTGGCGACCTTTGTGGTTACTTTAGACCAGAGATGAACACGGTGAGAGCATTTGTATGCAAAATCATAATTTAACCCTTCGTTGGACACATACATACAGTGGTTGTCACTGAAAATGATGCAACCTGAACTAAAAAATGCAAACTTTGATAGCTTTGAAACGAGTTGAGGTTTTTTAACAATTCAAAAAACAATTTTGTAGGCTGAAAAGTTGTCTTTAAGATGGCATGCAAAAATATTCCAATATACGTTCACCGATCTTACGCCCATCTTCTACTTTTGCAATCTCTTTATGTGTAATTTTGAATACATGGTGGCAGTAGTATGTGACAAATTTCATGAAGGAGTAGTCATTTTGTCAAATAATGTAGGAATAAATCTAACCTAATGCAAAAATTCCTAAAATTTTCATAAAAAACTGGTTGGGTCAGGCCAGACTCATGTGTTCCGAATGTGATATATATGTGGAAAAATCATTATTACTCTTTTTATGTTAATCCTTTTTGAATTTTCCATTGAAAAGGCAAGAACATTTCATTATGCTACCAGAAATCTCAGATCCATAGCATAATCGTAGCCCAGTTTAAAATGCAAAACAACAGTGGGTTAAATCAATGACGCGTGTTCTCTTTGTTCATCTCTGCTTTGAACTATAATAAGGACAATAGAGGGACTTCTCTCATTTCAATGTTTAGCTCATTGGTATGGATGCTCCTTTTTATCGCCGAATCCGAACGGCATGTCGAACGAAGTACAACGCCACTTATAGTGAAGTTTTTTATAACCGAAATACCCCGTGAGTTTTCTCACTCTTTCACTTAATGATTAGCTTTTTACTGAAAAAAATTGTCACAGGCAAAAGATCTGGCTGGTATGTTTACCCGTTTTTCATATTTTTCAACTTTTGACTATGCTGTAGCTCATAAAATTTCGCATCACAATACATTGTTACAGTCAAAATATCAGCAGCAGATACTCGTGCTATGTCTTGACAGTATCGCTCATAGCCGCCATATTCATCAAAACAAAAACGAAAATTATGCTGTGCTTCCTATTAAGAGAATACGATATACGAGTATGTGTAGAGCATGAGAATTATATATGTTTGGGTTTTTATTACTTTCAGTCTGGTAGCAGATTTACAGTTGAATATCATTTACTCGATTCTGTCATAAACATAATTTTCATTTTGGATGCACTCTTGAAAATCTATTTTTTTTAAAGACGTTTTTTCATCCATTTGATTTTATAAGCTACAGTTGCATTCAAAACAATAGCTGTGGAGTAAATGAATTGAATTCTATATCATCGATTTTCCACTATATCTGTACATCTCGGTTCATATTAGCTCAATGATATGGGAACTACTTTTTATCGCCTAGGTCACCTCTTGTAGAGAAGTATTCCATGACTGAAATGTCGCCTTTATTAAGCTGTCACCTTTTTCACTCTATAGGGTCGTCATCAATTATTATATAATATTATTCGTTAGATGAGTCATGGTTAACGAACTTAAAATATAGATTAACTTTAAAGACTTTAAGCTGACTGCTTTCCTCAGCATTAAACAAATAGGTTCTTTATCAAATTTCATCAGGACAAGGGATGTTAAATTCTGATTTGTTGCTCCTGGCAAACAAATCACTATACTCGTTAAAGAAGGAAGTGCAGGGAAATGAAACATTTACCGCATCGTAAAACCCACACATTTTTTGGAGCTGTAGAAAATCACATTTTTCGGCGGTGGCAAAACCCTGCTGTTCGGGCTGCATTCTCTGATACAAGAAAAGTCTTCCATTTTCTCTTCGGAGTTGTTGGGGAATTTATGTTCCGAATAAGGCTGTATATATTCTCGTTAAGAGAAGCAATCCAGGAAAAATGTCTATCGCATTAAAAAGACCGCCAACAAATGTTGGGAATTATACTCAATTATAATGTACGACACAGTGTGAGTATTGTCCCCGTATGCGCTTACCATAGGATTTATTTTATTATTCTTCATTGATACTTTTATCAAGCTTCCTTGGATATTCTCAGAGCACCTTCACAATTAGACCACAATACAAAGAAACAAAACGTTGTATGACAAATCAATCAAATCGATTGATGGCGAAAGCAACGGCAAAACACATTCATTCGCCTCTGCCTGCTAGTGGGCGGAGGAGCTCATTTGAATAATCTGCATATTCTCTTCAAAGCGCTGCTTTCGTGTTTCTTGTCATCGAACAACAGACAATAAACAAACACCAATTCAATAAACACGCATACAAACATTTGCATTTTATGTATATTCTCAAACCCAAGGCATTATCGTCTATTCACTGGCTTGCTCTGAAATCTAAGGCAACAGAGATGGATGAAATAGAAGATGTTATCCCCATGACAAAATGAAGAAATTGTCCTTTTTGATTTTATCGCTACGTCTGGGATTTCCACAACTGCTCCACGCAGAAGAACAACTAAAGACGATGAACTGACAATTGCAGATTTCTTAAATTCAAAAAGAATCCGCAGCAATTAAATTTCAAAATGTTGCTCTTTCCTTTCTTCGGAGATTAGGTTTCAATATCTCTTGTGGAAAAGGAAAAGTCCATGCATGGGTTCGGTTTCCATAGCACCCTTCAGTTGTGCAAACTCATGCAGTCCTGCTTGCACATGTGAGAGTGTGTGTGCAAATAACGTTATTAACATCGAATCGTTTCCACTCATATACATGCACATATCGATTTGTATGCACATTTGGATGGTATCTGGAAGATCGACGATTTCAACGAAAACCAAAACAAAGCCTACACACTCTCCTTTTCAATTCACTCCACACACACATGGGTGTTGCATCGCAGAGAAAATTGATACTTTTGCATACGTGTGCAGTGCCGGCGTCGACATTGAATTGGCAATACGATGGAATGTCACTTCAATCCCGAGAAATTATCATATCGGTCGTCCTCAAGCATTTGAGGACAATGGTATGTTACAGACAATAATAATAACCTACGCACGCACACACCCATTCAACTATTGAGCTATTGTGGACATATGCAGAGCTCCATCCTTAGAAAGGACAAACAATTCAAAGGACATGCCAGGCATTGTATTGCAGATTTGTTAAAGGCGATTACATTCTAAGACAAGAAGGCTTAGGTCGACATGGGACACTTATAGTCGACTAGCCGCGTAAGTGAATATGGCTCGAACCTAATCAAAATGACAATCTGTGTACAATGGAGTACCATAATCTGGGATACAAGCCCAAACAACAAATCGACGATAAACGTATTGTATAGTAGTAGTATTTGGAACATGTAAAACTACTCTACTCTGCGTTAAGATGGAGGCCCCGTATCATTGAGGTTATATAAATTAGGGCTTCACTCTTTGGCATCAAGACAAGTATTTCTTATCTATTCGGGGATGTTCTTGGTTTTTATATGTTATTATTTATATATTATTATATACATATATATAATTTAGGAAATTAACAATATTTTTCGGTAATTTAGCGACGAATAAAAATCAGTCGTAAGGTTATACCGATAGCAAGAGTGTTGTCAACGTTTATTTGAACCTTTCGTTCATAATTTTGCATTTTAATTTTACCGACTTTTGTCGGTAACTCAAAAAATGTGTTAGAGAATCGCACTACAGACATGTCACAGGAACGAATTCCAATCGAAAGTGGAATTTATTCAGTATTTCTTCAGAAAACGAAAAAATGAAACCACTTTTGGTTTTGCAAGAAGAATTGTATTTTTATGGAAATTTGTCACTTTAAAACACTCTAAAAACCATTTTAAATTATATAAAAAATTTGGTCTGTTGCAGAACGGCAAGAATCTACACATTTTTACTATTTTTTTTTTCGATAACATAAAGGAAAAATTATTGTAGTAAAAATGTGTAGATTATTGCAGGTTCTGGAACAGAGCAATTGTTCTAATAACATATACACTTTTATATTTACATTTATGTTTTTTTTTTTTAAATCGCAAATTTGAATTATTATCCAATTAACTAAACCAATTATTAACAAAGTGTTGCCACATAATTTCTTCCTGGAAACCACTTTTTTCTTCAAACAAAAATTCATAATTTGTAAAAACTAAACAATCTGGCATTACGAATGATAAATTAAAACAAAGATAGAAAACAAAAAAGTATTAAAACCAGGCTTTTTCTATAAAATGTAAGTATTTCCAAATGTGTACTTCGAAATGTTAATCAACGTTTTGTTCATTTAGGGGCAAACACAGAAAATCAAACTGCAACGAGTCCGAAGCATTTCTTAATTTCTCCGGCGTATTTTTTAATGTTATGCTGATAACTTTGCTCCTCAACTGCTCCCGACATGTAAAAATTAAAAATTAACTTTTTTAACTTAACTTTCTTTAAACAGAATATTTGTAACAATTCACACTTCTACAGTGTTTTCTAATCATGTGGTTTTTGTTTTGATTCCTCTAATGTTGCTATATTTAAACTAAATAATGAGATTTTCGGAATTCACCAAATCGATCGAAGAAACTAAAACAAAAACAATCGAAATGAAATTACGGAATTGAAACCCCTCCGATCGGAATTTGTAACATGTCTGAATATTGCTTGTAACCGTTATTTCTATATTAGCCCGCTTAGAATTACCAAAGCAGGTGTCAATCCTTTGCCATTAAAACAGTATGTATACAAATGATGTTAAAAAAGTTTATTTTCGAAGAGTGTGGATCCAGCTTTTATTCAATACTAAATATAATGAAAGTGTTATACCACTAATTTTTAATAGGAAAATAGGAAAACACATAGAAAAATTACTCAAATATTGTTGCAGAAGGATTGCTCGTAACCATTTTCGTCCAGAATTCGTGAATAAATTGTCATAGTTAATCATATCTATCACATTTTTCATTAAGTATTGCGAATGTGGGTCCGACTTTTTATTCATGCAAATTTTTATACCCTCAGCATTTATGCTAAGGAGGGTATATACACTTTCATACGGTCAAAATGTGCCTCATCGAAATAATGGTTTTAGACCCCAAGTATGTTTGGACGAAATGTGTTTCAGACAATTTGGAGTTGATTTAGCCATTCCGTCCGTCTGTCTGTCTGGCTGGAGCGCACAATAACTCTCGAACGGATCAACCGATTCGGTTCAAAATTTGGCTTTCGTAATACTTTGTCCAAACTTAGTTTAAGTTCGAAGATGGACACAAAAGTTCGATAATGTTCGGAAGATTTGTGCCCACGATAACTCTTGAAGAGAGTAACCGATTTGGTCCATACTTTGCACATCGTAAAACTTCTACCAGACTTAGATAAGGTACTCCTGCGGGTACCTCCCACACAAAATTTCGGAAATGTTCAGTTTAGGACCTGCTCTCGAATCGCCTTGGTTTTTGTTGTAGCAACTTGTATTCACTGTCCCTCATACGAAGGTACAAGTTTCATCAGGGGCAAGTCCATACTTCCTGAGAAAATAGCCTGAATGTTCAAAAAACCCCCACACAAAATTTCGGATAAGTTCACTTTAAGACCTGCTATCGAATCACTTTGTTTTTTGTTGAAGCCACTTACGTTCGCTGCCTCAATTACGGTGGTAAACGTTTTTCAGGGGCAAGTCCATACTTCTTGAGAAAACAGCCCGAAGGTTATAAAAACCCCCTATGGCACCCCCATGGTCTATATAGGTCCATTCCTTTAAGTACCTCCTCCGCAAAACTAAACAACTTTTTTTCTAGGTTCATACGTCCAATACATAAGTTTTTTGTTTCAATTTACACAGGCTGAGGGTATTTCTCTGTCGGCAAAGCCGACTGATACTTTTTTACTTGTTCTATAAAAATATTAATATTTTTACATTTTTCTGCAACGCAGGTATTCTAAAAGGCGAAAAGTACAAAAATTAGTGGTATTTCGCTTAAAAAAATCCTTATATACGACAAATATATAGTGCTTCTAAGTGTACAAATACGAACTTTGCCACCCACACAGGCGCCACCTATACCTATACGACAGAATACATTTAAAATTTGTTTTTTATTTCTAAATCTTTCTTCCTTATGGTAATTTACGTCAGGTGTTTTTAATTTACATATAAAATTAACATTAATAACGATTGTTTGTTTTGTTTTAGTTGAAGATTCAATCATATGATTGTTTAAGTCTGGAGTTTCCCCCACTGCAAAGAGGAAAGTGATGAAGTTAAGCCAATGGGGGAAACTCCAGACTTAAACAATCATTAATACAAGGCTTGTACGAATATGAGCTGTGCATTCTGTATGTATGTTTAAAATTGTTTGTGGAGCTTTGGAACCGAGTACTCTTCTTCAATGTGAGGGGGAACATGTGAAAAAGCAAATCGTGCAACGTCTTATATAAAAAAAACATATGAACCTGGAGGTATTTTCATAGGCAGGAAATGCATTGAAAGCATAAAATTGAGATAATAATGAGATCCTCAAGCCGCAGGATTGCAAAGGACTTAATCACTTATTTAGATCACAGGTTTCCTTAAATATGTACAGAGCTTACATAAAATATCGCCAAATTAAATACATTTGGGTAAATACGAGGGCGGTTCGGAAACTTCTTAGCCTATCAATGAAAGAGAATAGTTAGTTTTTCAAAAATATTTTTATTTTTTAATATAATCTCCTGAAACTTTAATACACTTAGTCCAACGCTTTTCTAGCAATTCTATCCCTTGATTAAAATATTTTTCCTCAAGGTCTTCAAAATAGTGGTTTACAACTGTAATTGCATCTTCATTTGAGGTAAAAACGCTTGCCAGCAAGGAACTTTTTTAGATTTGGGAACAAGTAAAAGTCACTGGGAGCTAAATCATTAAATATTTGCATAAAAAAGGTTTATCGGGACAAGAAATTCATAATGATATGGTGAATGTGTTAGGTGAAAGTGCTCCTTCATATGCAACAGTAAAAAATTGGTTTTATTAATTTTCTCGTTTAGAGTTAAGCTTAATGATCTGAAATTATTTGCAAGTGAAAAAGGAAAGCCATGGACTCGAACCCACATAGTCACCAAATTACGTTACCTGGTTTCATTGGTGGTAAAGCAAATCTTCGGACGTATCGACTATGTAATGGCTTCTCTGTCCTAGAACTTATCGTTTTTCAAATGCAAATGTGTTTTTATACATTAACGGATATTTGGCCGTTGAAATGTATTTTCTTCACGACAACCGCTTTTTGCGATGCCTTTGAAGTTATGAGTTTTGGCTTTGAACGCTAACACGCCGTGACAACATTTTTTTGATATGTTTTTCGAGTCCATGGCTTTCCTTTTTCACTTGCAAATAATTTCAGATCATTAAGCTTAACTCTAAACGAGAAAATTAATAAAATCATTAAAAAAAATGATCTTCGCCCTAACAGGCAAAATTTCAAAAAATAGGCTGAGCCCGGCTGGGATTTGAACCCACGTCCTTGAAAACATATCAAAAAAATGTTGTCACGGCGTGTTAGCGTTCAAAGCCAAAACTCATAACTTCAAAGGCATCGCAAAAAGCGGTTGTCGTGAAGAAAATACATTTCAACGGCCAAATATCCGTTAATGTATAAAAACACATTTGCATTTGAAAAACGATAAGTTCTAGGACAGAGAAGCCATTACATAGTCGATACGTCCGAAGATTTGCTTTACCACCAATGAAACCAGGTAACGTAATTTGGTGACTATGTGGGTTCGAGTCCATGGCTTTCCTTTTTCACTTGCAAATAATTTCAGATCATTAAGCTTAACTCTAAACGAGAAAATTAATAAAACCAATTTTTTACTGTTGCATATGAAGGAGCACTTTCACCTAACACATTCACCATATCATTATGAATTTCTTGTCCCGATAAACCTTTTTTATGCAAATATTTAATGACAGAACGCATTTCTAATTTTTCCATTGTAAAAAAATTGCGGATGCGTCTTTTTTTGAACACCTGCTTCTATATGAAGGATTTGCCAGATCGAAACAAAATTTAACATGTGTTCATAACAGAGATGAAAGTTTCCAAAACACTAAACTTTTTTCTGTTTATACCGCGCTTTTTGTGCTAGGCTAAGAAGTTTCCGAACTGCCCTGGACCCAACTATACCCAATTCTAAACATCATGAACGTAATATGCCAAAAAAGTAGGATTCCTGGTAAAAAGTTAAAAAACGCCTTGGAAGAGTATTGAAGTGAAACGACCATCACATCTACTGCAGAGGAATATCAAATCAAAACCACAACCGAAAAATTATACCATATCAATGAGTAGGTCCTTTTAGTTATAAAATTATAAATTAGTAGGACCACTAAAAGTTGATAAATTAGTTGAAAATTATTATCTTAGGGTTACATTCCAAATTTTAGAATATATTGTACACATACAGTTAGTCAACTTAATTATTGCAAAACCAAAATTATTACAAAATTTTAAATAAAACATTATTTTATTGGTATAAGTAAATATCATTATTAATATTTTTGTTAACACTACAATTCTTACACATGTTTATTAATATAATAAAATGAAAAGTAGCCAAATTTCGCTAAACATTTTCTTAAAATTAACAAAAATTTGTAAAACTCATTATTTGCACTGTCAACTAAAGAATTGCAAAATTCACAACTATTCAATCTTTCACGGTATTTTTCGAAAAGTCGGTTCTAATATTTCGTATGCCCACATTTGGCATCAAAAACAGCTTGTAAACGTATCTGAATTTAATAAAAAAGTTTCGGCATGTCATAATCCAATGGTAGTTTTTAGCCATTCTTCTTTATTGCATTTTATTTAGTCCCCCAGGTTAGTGGGCCACCTATTCCTGACTTTTTCCTTCAGGTGTACCTATGAATTTTCGATGGGGTTAATATCTAGACACTGGAACGGGATGTAAATGACTTTGGTACAGTTGTATAACAACCAAGTCTTACATAAATTAGATTTATGCTTAGGGTCGTTGTCTTGGTAGTACTTAATTGCAATTTGTTTGAATTTTCAGGGCGAACAGGCCCAAATTTCTTGACGCTTTTGGTTAAATATTTTCTTAAAACATCTAAATAAACCTCCTATGTCATTGTTTCTTCCAAAATCAGGATTTTACCAACGTCACTGCTTGGTATACAACCCCATACCATAACTGACAGTTTTCCGCACTTTACGGTATGTATTAAATTTTTGTTGTCCATGGCTTTCAAGGGGTTTCCCAATACTTTTTGAGGTCCATTGTGATAGTACAACATAATTTTAGTCTTATCAGAAAATATAACACAATCCCAATACTAAAGATGGCGTGAAAAGTTGTCTATAACAAGTCTGAATAGTTTCTATATATTATGATGGGAGGGCAATGGTTTTTACCTAGTCACTCGTGATGAGTGCTTGTTATTATGTAGCACTTTTCTGACTTTTCCATGTGACACACTTACTCCAAAATCATTTTTAATTAGAAAAAAGCTATTTTCTGGTGCTGCTTTGGGGTATTTCGTTAATTCCTTTAATCATTCTACAGTTAATTCGTGTGGTTACTATTTTGGACCTGCCATGTAACGCCCTCAGTTTGAGCCTGGCTTCTTTCTCGGTGCAGTATATGATGTTTTATACACTTCTCAGCTTACGAGAGGTGATTTCAGGGATTTCTCTTTTAGATTTAATATTATTATAATTGGAATGGACCAAATGTAGCATATTTTCCGAAACCGTTTACCTGACTTTCCCTTTTTCTGAATATGCCGCCTATGTTACACACACAAAAATTAATTTATGATCAAAAATTTTGGATCTAACATGTCCGCATACCATAAAAGTCTTAAAAATCCTTGAATGCAAAAACTCGAGGGGGAAACCCCAGGATTTTATTTCACATAATTAATTTTGCAATTATTTAGTTGACACCACAAAAACCAGGTACCTATCCTTTTTGCCCGTTATTTTTGTTATTTCCAACCGATTTCTGGATTTATTGGATTGATGTTGTCATTAACAGGTAAATCAACCGATATTTACAAAAAGCCCAACATTATTGAAATAATTTCTTATAGTTATTCCTAATTAAACATCTAAATTTTTAAAAATTCATCGTTTGCAATAATATAGTTGACTAACTGTATGTACGTATGTTTGTTCGTTAGTTTGTTTCAGGCTCTGTTAACAAAATGCATATTCATTCTTGTTGAGCATTTCGATGTGTACTTCTTTTGTTATCAATTGAAGTACATGCCCGTATCCTTCGAATCGAAAAAAATACATTAAAGAAATAGTCGAAATATGTAAATACATACACACGTACATATGCATGTGTAAGTAAGTGGTCGATGGAAAAAGCAGCCAACACCCCCGACTTCAATTTGTATTGGTGGCAAACAAAATAAGAATACATGACAATAATTTTATGAAAGCATTCAAAGAGACCAAAAGTGACAAACCTCCTCACAATTATTGCCAGTATGCAAATGAACAGTTGACTCTCAGCACAAAGGTAACAAATCGCTTTTGGGTTGCTAGGAGGCAAACGTAACTAGGCAAGGTGTAGCCAAGTCGGATTATTCGCCTACTCTATTGGCAGGGTAACGAACAAATGAACTCACTCCACTATGAGCTGAATGAACAAGGAATTTCTTGAAGCGTCATTTTGTCCGTTCAGTTTGTTTTCTCATCGAGAACTATGAAGAATCCTTGGAATTATAAACATAGGATTTAAACATACCAAACATAATTGACTTTTGTCCCAATTCATTCATAGTATCTGGTGAATTAAGGACACGTCCACTGGGCCGACTGATTGACTGACTGTCCATTCACTGGGAAATGTTTTCACCGACTCATTATGCCGCCCGGTGAGATGCTGTGCTATTCACATTCCGACTACTGAGAAAATTAATATTCCTTTGTCACTGGATGGCATTTGTGAATGAAGAAGGGCCCATGTGGGTGTGTATGTGTGTGAACATGTATGCATTAACGTCTTGGAAACAACGATCAACACAGCCGTGGATCGCACAAAGGTGTCAAAGTCATAATTCGAAAATCTTTGTTTTAGGTTCTTAAGTGCAGCAGCATCATTTTACATTAAAGGACAGACGTGCGTGTGAGAGAAAGAGTGAATGGATGCATTGTACAGGATGTGTAACACCTTGCTTGCCCAAAACTACCCGTGAATGAATAGCTTTACTCATTTGCTCGTACAATTCCTTTGTTTTCAACGTACCGGTACACAATGGCCGCAGAGAGACAAAAGCCAGTACAGAATTGAATGGAAATGAAACAAAAGAACTGCAGTGAGCGGGCGAAATTGAATGCATCTCAAGGAGAACTTTGTGTGTTGTCCTAGTCGACATAACAAGTAAAACAAAGGCACAGTGTGAATTGCAGGAGGATGTGAGCAGAGCATGAATGAATATACATACATTCCTACCCGCCGCCATTAACAAAACAATAACAATAAATCGACACACAACACAAAAACGGTGCGAAACAACAGAAATACATTTGATAAATGGACACCATAGCTAATGCGATAACAAGTGAATGAATGAATGAATGGATGAACATTATTACACTTTTACACACACAAACACACTATCAGACAATAATGCACAACGGCATCGTTGCAAAGAGGATGTTATACCACGGCCACATTCCGAATTTTCTACAGGCGAAACATACAAACGTGAGCCCCCGACAGGAGCACGGATGACACTTTTCAAATGAATTCCTGTGCGCAATTTTGGATTGTCCCTGTCGTATGTGACCAAACTCGAATCATTGTGAATACTTGCATTTGTTTGTATTTCTTACTACAAAAATACAACACGTACACTGAGTGAAGCAAAACAACAATAATAAGTCAATTAAGTACCAACTATTGCATCGGTATCTGTTCTTATCGATATTGCACTGACGAGGATCTATGGACGAACATGTTTTCAGATTTTCAAAACAAATTGATGTGCAGTTTGTCAAGTAAAATTTTCGATGTAGTACGACAAAAAAAGTGGTGTTCAAATAATATAATTTTCTTACAAAATATAGTAGCTCTAATTCTTTAAGACTAAATTGATTTTATAAATGTCGATTTTTTTATTACAAAACACAAATATTACAGGAAATGCGTGAGCGTCAAGCGATGTGTATGTTCCCTGTTTTTGTTAAATATTTAAAAATTAAGATACTTTGTACTTGGCTATACGATAACTCTCAACCAGGATACCGCAGGATACCAACATTATTTAAAGCATAAGGGCATTGCACAAACACAAACAAAACATGCAGTTTAAACTAAATATTTGAATTTTTATTTGCACATATAGCGCCATAGAAACTGGCAATGGGACTGTTTCTTTGGACACTTAAATGGTCGTGCAAACAATTAAAAATATACAAATATTTCCGCCAGGTTACTGAGTGCATATAGGACCTTCTTTCTAAGACCGAATCTGATCGGCAGAACTATGGACCCCTTAACACAACTTTATTCATCTTCTTAACATGCAAATCCGGTATCCGGATATTAGCGATCATACAACAACTCCGTCTCCGTATTCAGCCGTTCAACTGGAGTACAGACGCTGTTTGCAATCGCCGTATATGGGAACAGACATTTACTTTAAAATTTGTTTAAAGTTCCACTAAACCTCCCTAATTATGCTCTGTTTCCCGAGGTGCAGAACATAGTGTCATACGATTTATAGAGACATTATCATGGCTAACCATATAAAGTGGTTAGTTTAAAGCCGTCATCAAATATCAAAAAGGAATAGCACAATTTACATCAATAGCCACAAGATACTTGCTTATGCTGACGACATTGACATCATGGGACAAACAGTAAAGGAGGTAACTGAAGCCTTTAAGAAGGTCGAAGGCGAAAAGACACTGGTGTCAACAGTGGAAGTTAGTTCCTATAAATTTGAGGTAGTAAAAGACTTCATCTACCTCGGCACCGCAAAAACACTACAAACGACATCAGTTGTGAAATAAAAAGAAACATTATATTGGACAATAGATGCTACTTTGGCTTAAGGAAGCAGTTTAAAAACAAAGCCACATCTCGTCAAACAAAACCAACGCTTTACGCTTTAGTGGATGTAGGTCAATATTTGGGTATAGCTCCCATAGAAAGGTACATCCCGATTTGTGGTATTTTGACGATTTTGGCAAAATTAACCAACCGATATGGATGTTATTTTGCATTTTGAGTTCTGAGTGAATAAACTACCTCCTTGCAAAAAATATTCAATATAGGTCCACGTTTAGGTATAGCCGCCATATAAATGTACCCTCAGATTTTCGGTATTTTGACAATTTTAGCGAAATTTTCCAAATGATTTGGCTGTAATCTGGCATTTTGAGTTCTTAGTGAACCAAATACCGCCTTCCAAAAAATTGTCAATATCGGTCTACGTTTAGGTATAGCCCCCATATAAATTTACCTCCCGATTTTCGAAATTTTGACATTTTCCAACCGATTTGGCTGTAATTTTGCATTTTGAGTTCTGAGTGAGCAACATACGTCCTTGCCAAAAATGTTCAGTATAGGTCCAAGTTTAGGTATAGCTCCCACATAAACGTACCTCCCGATTTTCGAAATTTTGACGATTTTACGGGCGTGGTGTAAGAGGAATAACTTAGCGGGTGGCAGATGGAGGCAGCTGGACTTTTTTTAAGGTAAACAAGAGACTTTCCCCTGCATTCTAAAAAAAATTCGTGACTCACAAATGGTCACAACATTAGTAAAACTTAACATAAATTAATAGTAATTATATTAAAAATATCAGAAAAAGTCATTTATTAAGAATTTATTTTTAATGAAGTTAGAAAACAAATTATGAATTTGGATTTCGTAAAAACATTGCCAATGCCATCACCCATAAGTTTCATTTTGAAAATTGGACATTTACCTCTCCGATTTTTTATAATTTTACTCATAACCTACGAATGCTTTGCGGATGTATTTTTCATTTTTAAGGCCTCACATACAAATCACAACTTCTTCGACTTAACTTGGCGTATAATCGCTGTAAATTTACAAAAATAAGGCTGGATGTTAAAAATTTGATATGTTTAGAGAATATTTATTTCAATCGCAATAAAATTTGTCGCCATCAATTTTTGATTTTTGTCCACGGGCGGAACCACTGTGCACTGATACAATAATATAAACTGGTGCTAATACTAATTCCATGTTTAACGGATGTTCCAAAACATCTCAGGTAGGGTTGGAATACGTTCGAGTTGTTTTTAAGGGGTGACCCCCCATTTGTAAATTTCAAAAAATTCAAAATTTGTTATTGCTTTATTTTGAAGCATTAGTAACATACAACATGTGGTAATTTCACATTCAATCTGCCGACCAATGCATTACAATTAAGTTGTTTTAGGATACAACGCTTGCTCTGGTCCATTGTAATATATCGTTATGCACAAAAAGCTTTATGAAAATCACGAATTCCCTGTGTTAGCTATAATGTGTGCACATGGAATGTGTTGTGTTGATGAAGATAATTTTGTGGTAAACATTGGTAGATGAGATTAAAATTGATAAAAAAAACTCATCATCGAACTTAACAATTGAAAATATAAGCCTGACGAAGAAGTCGGAATGGTTGCAATTAATCATTAGAACGATTTGAACACTATTCAAATGTAGTTCAAAACATCTGTCTATTGAGATTGTTTTCTCATCGAAATCAATTTTATTGTAAAATTATGAAGATGAACATTATGTTAGACCAATGTCCATTAAAACGAATGACCGCAGGTTTCCAGTGTGGCCCTGAACAGAGTGAATGATTTGCATTTCTTGCAAAGTTCTATTTTTGGATAGTAAAAATAGTTGCGAGGCGGAGCAATCATTTTGATTTGTTACACATCTTCGGTCATGAAATACCACGACTTTATGTCATCCATTAATTTCGTTTAGTCACGCCTATCAAACCGACTTTTTTATTCCTTAAACAAAAGTAGACATGGAATTATGCCTAAATTTGCAACTAATTTACGACGATCTTCATGGTGAAAGTGCTATCACCAGCTGTGTTTATAACCCTTTGTGCGATTTACAAATTCATAGTCCAATTCCTTGCTGTGGTACCATAAAAGGTAAGACTGATGTGCAATTTTTATGCACATATTGACACACACACACATCCGTACATGTGTATGCGAGAATACAAACTTTATATCCTTTTTTTGTCAAATATACACACATTAATATGTAGTTTGGGGAAGGCGGTTACATGCGGCGTCATTAGAACGAAGTAATGACTCAATTGAAAATATTTTAAAATAATTTAAAAAATGATTTCTTTGGAACCACCTCCTTCCTCTGGCTGTGACACGCAAAAGGGGGCGCGACCGCAGTTATTTTTGCGTTTGGTTTTGCAAATGCCATTTGAGCCAGTGGGGAGGAAGATTGCAATGCGATAAAAATGAAATTGTGTGTCGTTGTAACAAAACATATGCCGATTTATCAGAGGAGGAGGAGGGAGCAGGAAGGGGTTAAGCGTTTAAAATGTTAAACGAATTGAAATGTATTTTTTAATGTTCTCACGTCCACACGTACAACCCTTTAATGTCATCCTGTTTCACGCTTCTCACAATAATCGAAACAGTTGCGGTTTAAGTGTTAAAATCTGTTTTCAATAAAAGCGAACGATGTTTGAGGATGTTCGCATTGAAAGGAGTTACAAATCAAAGGACTAAATAAATGAAATTACAACACTTTTGTTGCTTTTTTAATATCGCCAATCTGCACAGAAAAATTATTAGGGGCATTTTTTATATCTTTACAAGGGACCAAATAGAGTGTAGTAAATTATGAATTCTACACAATCAAAAACTTAATGACATTTTGAATACAGTTTGTCACTGCTGTAGCTGATGAGAAGAGACGAATAATCTTGTTCCCTCTTGTTATGAATTAGTTCCCTAATACATTAAAGCGGGCAAGAAAACAAGTGAATTCAAAGTTCTTCTTGAAGTTCCTCTTCAATAACTGACACGTCCAATTCCCCATTGTTTACAAACAGGGCAACAAAGAGAGCACTAATTGTTTTTTGTTTCACTTACTACAGCACGCAGAAGACAATGGACTGTAGTTCTTTTGCGATATCGACATAAAAAGTTTCCTCGAGTCAAGTTTTTCGCTTCCGGGCCCAAATAAAAAAATCATCTTGTATGAAAAGGGTAGCGTAAGGACATGTTCGGTCTCTACGTCGTAAAAATCGTATATTTCGTTGTATATTCGACCTATAATGTATTGAAGTTTTAGAATACCGTTTCGGTGTACGAATACGAACTTTTCCAAATTAAAAAAAAAATGTTTAATTTATCGAGTTATATGATCTAAGGTGATTCTATTGAAAAATTAATATCTAGCGAATTCCTGCCCATCTACCGCTACCGATCGTTTCGTTAACTGGTTAGGTTAACATCATCAGGCATATTAGATTTTTTTTGTTGCTAGAAAATTTTCGTCGTTTGGAGCCCCATTGCAAATTTGTATTTGTGAATTTTAAATTGATGCTTTTTCTTTTCAAATACGAGTCATTTGTCACCCTTCTTTTCTAGAAATCAATTTTTAATATTACATCATATTGCATTTTTATACCCTACAACACACATTGCACGGTGCATCTGGGATGTTTTTGCGGATTCTGAAACTACAATCTTCATAGATGAGAAAAACCAAAAAATAGCTTTTTAAATAAATCGCGATTCAAGTCGGCATTTTTAAGTTTTTTTTAGGTTTTCACGAGTTTGTTTGCAAAGCGTAAATCCTATTGGAATGGCACTAAAAAAAATGTTGTAGCTATGAAAATTCTCTACAAGATTGATCTTTATGGTATTTTTGTAGGTTTTACCGTTTTTGAGTTATAGAAGTTCAAATTGGGACAATGCACTGACTGACTGTCTTCTTTTAAAACAGTGCATCTCAAAAATGGTACGACCTAGGAAAAAGATACCAAAGCCAATCTTTTCACAGCTACAACATTTTCTTTAGTCCCATTCCGATAGGACTTGCGGTTTTCAAGCACAATCCTGAAGAGCAGAGAAAAAAATCTGAATTATTGATCTGAACTTCTATATCTCAAAAACGGTAAAACCTACGAAAATACCATAAAGGCCAATCTTATACAGAATTTTCACTGCTACAACATTTTCTTTAGTTCCATTCCAATAGGACTTGCGGTTTCCTATCAAAGATGTGAAAACCTAAATAAACCCTAAAAATGTGAACTATGACCGCGATTTATTTCAAAGTCCATCCAGCGGTTTTTTCTTGTTTTGGATTTTCTCATCTGTGAACATTGCTGTTTCAGAATCCACAAAAACTTCCCCTGTGTAAGCGGTTTTCATTAAAAGTTAGTTAAGGCACACCCTTCATGATATTGTTTTATAAGAAGACGATACAATCAGTGCATTGTCCCAATTTGAACTTCCATATCTCAAAAACGGTAAAACCTACAAACATACTGTAAAGGTCAATCTTCTAGAGAATAGCTTCAACATTTTCTTTTGTACCGTTTCGATAGGACTTGCGGTTTTCAAGCAATAGTGGAAGCCTAAAAAACCCTTAAAATGCCAACTTGAATCGCGATTTTTTTAAAAAGCGATACGGCAATTTTTTTTCAGGTTCCGCAAAAACTTTCCAAGTGTAAGCACCTTCCATTTAAAGTTGCTTCAAGAGCACCGTGTGTGGTAAGGGGTATTATGTCTTTGTGCATTTGTATGTAACATGCATAAGGAAACAAGATAGACCCATAGTTCCATTTGGGGATATACATAGCATCACTTTCTGAGTCGATTTATGCATGTCCGTCCGTCCGTCTGTCTATGTATTTTTGTTCGCAACGTACAGGTCGCATGTATTATCCGATTCAGCTGAAAATTGGGGAATAGAATTTTTACTCATAGGAAGAACGGTATTGCTTTTGGTGAAAATCGGTTCAAATTCGGATATAGCTCCCAAGTCTCCCCTGTCCCACCTGGGATGTTTGTGGAACAATTATTATATAATTTCGGCCGATTTCACGTATTTGCTGCACCAAACACGCTTTAAATGTCCGATTTCCACGAAATTTGGAATGCCTGACTGAACTCTGTCAAGAAATATATGTATGTGCCAAATTATATCAAAATTGGTTCAAATTCGGATATAGCTCCCATATATATTTTCAGCCCGATTTCACGTATATGCTGCACCAAACACGCTATAAATGTCCAATTTAGATGAAGTTTGGAATGTGTGGTTGAATTCGGTCTAGAAATAAATGTGCTTAATTATATTGAAATCGGTTCAGATTTTGATATAGGTCCCATATGTATTTTATATATTCACAGTGGTATAGGGTATCATATAGTCGGCCCCGACCGACTTTGATCCTTTCCTTACTGGTTTATTTTATTTTTAAATCTTTCTTCTTTATGGAATTTCCCATCAATTGTTTCCTATTCGCATATTAAATATGGAATTAATAACGATTTTATTAATTGTTGAGGTGTGTACGAATATGAGCTTTGCATACTGTATGTAGTTTAATCTATATATCGACACCTCCAAATGATAGTATGCTAAGTCTAAAAAGTGAGTTTTGCAGGGGAAGCTCTCAAAGTGTGGAAATTTTTTTGAACTTCAGTACTATGCTAAGTCAATATTTGTTTATAACTTCTGTTCGGATTGACCGATCATTACCAAAATTTGACAGAATTTAAGTTAAAGGACGTTCGACACCTTCAAATAAAAGTTTGCTAATTCTGAACAGTGAGTTTTGCAGGACAAGCTCTAAAAGTTTGGAAATTTCTTTGACCTTCAGTACTATGCTAAGTAAATATTTGTTTATAACTTCTGTTCGAATTGTCCGATTATTACCAAAATTTGACAGAATTTAAGTTAAAGGACGTTAAATATAAAAATGTAAAGAACTTGAAAACATGCTAAGTCGACTTAGCATACTATTGTTTGGAGGCGTCGATATGTACAATGACAAATGTATACAATGTGAAATAATTTCCATGCTCTACACGGTGCGTCTTAACCAACTTTAAATGAAAGGGGCTTACACCTGGAAAATTTTTGCGGATCCTAACTACAATGTTCATAGATGAGAAAAATTAAAAAAAAAAAACTAAAAAATCTCCGTAAGGCTTTTTAAATAAAGTTCAGATTTGTAGGGTTTTTAAGTTTTTGCATGGAAAGCGCAAGTCCTATCGAAATGGGACTAAAAACTGTTGTAGCAGTGAAAATTCCCTACAAGATTGACCTTTATGATATTTTCGTAGATTTTACCATTTTTGAGATATAAAAGTTCAAATTGGGACAATGCACTGACTGTATCGCCTCATTATAATACAATGCTATGACTGCAATTTCCCAACATAAACATATAAATCTAAAAAATGGTACAACATAAGAAAAAATTACAAAAGCCAATCTTGTAGTGAATTTTCATAGCAATAAGATTTTCTGTCGTTTTCAAGCAAAGTCGTGAAAACCTAACAAAAAATCTAAAAATGTGACCAGAACTTCTATATCTCAAAAATGGTAAAACCTAGGAACTAATCGTGAATGTCAATCCTCTAGAGAATTTTCACAGCTACAACATTACATTTCGGTAGGACTTGCCGTTTTTAAGCAAAATCGTGAAAACTTAAAAAAAACTCTAAAAATGTGACCTTTGACCGAGATTTATTTAAAAACCTCTCCACCGATTTGTTTAGTTTTCATTTTTCTCATCTATGAACATTGCTTTTCCAGAATCCGAAAAAACTTCCCAGGTGTAAGCGGTCTTCATTTAAAGTTAGTTAAGGTGCGCCGTGCATGACATTGTTTTATGAGGAGGCGATACAGTCAGTGTATTATCTCAATTTAAACTTGTATATCTCAAAATCGGTAAAACAAACGAAAATATCATAAAGGTCAATCTTGTAGACAAATTTCACTGCTACAACATTTAGTCTTATGTCCATAAAACCTGATTTATCTCATCTATGAAGTTTCAGAATTTGCAAAAACTTCCCAGGTGTAAGCACCTTTCATTGAAATTTAGTTCAGGCGCACCGTGACTAGGAATGGTTCACATACAACTTCCACTAATAACATATATAAAAATTTATTATTCGTTTATTTTTTTAAATAAATAAATGTTCGAATGAACGTCTAGCCAAAGATCAATGGACATGACGTGACGGTCATTACAAGATCAAACATTCAAAACGTAACATTCTTTAGGAATTACGAGTATCAGTGCAAAAGCTTGTTTTACATACATACATATGTGTGTAAACGTTTAGGGCACATCACAGACAACCGTTAAATGATCTGGAGCAAAATATTTTTTAAATGTTGTATGTACGTATTTCTAATTTCTTTGCATGAGATGTACTTTGACCCTTTTTTATATGACAAGGGGTTATTCGCATCACAACAGTTTTTTTTTTCGAACAGCTGCTGTACCTTTAAGAGGGCAAAATGGCATCTTTACAATTGTGAATTTAGCTGTCATAAGTAATTAAAATCGTATTCTATTGAATCACATTTCTTGTACATTTTACTTTCTTTAACAGCGCCGAAGTGATTTTGCTAAAGAATTCGTACCATTCTATTGTAGAAGGCATTTGCAGTCTTGCTTGTTCTGAAATTAGAAATATCGTATTTAGCAATCTTTCACAAGATTGTTATATTAGTGTTATAACGTTTTTGCATGAACAAATGTTTAAAAATGTCTTGTCGCTTTTTTTTTGTACGCATTATTTTTTAAAAACTGCTTAAAGTGCGGAATCGTTTTTTTTGCCGAATCGAACAAAAATATGGACAATATTCTTCTTTTGTTGGTTATAACAGTAATTTACATACATACATATGTATGTATTTGACACATCTATATAAATATTTAGAAATGACTCGATTATTAAAGGTAGCTTATTTAGTGTACATTCAGATAACAATATTGACATGAGAGTGTATCTTGGTCAGTATCAGAAGAATTACATGGAAGAGACAAATTCGTTCAGTTTAAACATCATCATATAGTCCCATAGTCCGTTTAAATTCCGCGAGTATCAATTCAACAAACTTCATAAATTTCGCACAACTCTCATTTCGACTATCCTAACGGCTATTAAAAGTCTCTTTTTTCAGTAGATTTAGACAATTTAATCAATTTCTTTTTGCAGTGCCTTTGTCATCTGGAAATTGCTACAGAAAAAAAGCCTACGCGTGCTCGGCATTTAAAATTATCAAAATCGATAATTTATTACACATATCCCGAACCCGTAAGGAAAGGGTGCAGAATAATTGTCACAGTCTTAACAACAGCATGGATGAATAACGCATTCATTCCCATTTGCATAACAACAAACTTTGACTAAACGTCTCCCAAAGGAATTCAAGCGCCTTCTGTACACATCCAAGAATTCTCACAGCACAGACGAGTGGTTATCAGCATTGTTCGTTCCAGCTATTGTATACTTTGAACGACGTAATCAATAACTCCAGTTCAATGATATGCTTGTAAACTTTTGGATAAAATATATGAATTTAGAACGGACAATGGGTCTTTATTGTCAATTATTGTTTCGAAATATTCTTGTCGCCACCTACGCCATTTATTTCCTCGTTTTAGTCCTTGCGGTACATTTCGTGGGCATGCTCCCGAAAGCATTCATCACGCATTCAGCAAAATCGCGCCCTGCCAAATAATTGGGCGGTTATAAATATAAGATTATACATTGTTAAAATCCGCCAGGAAGACCGAAAACTTTTCATGAAAGTTAACTCTATTCGACAGTATCGTTATATGTGTAGGACATGGTAAAAATCTCTTTGTGTAGCATCCTATTGGTACATTCAGGATGTTTGTGGGAACATATGTATGTTTTTATGGATCTTCATATTTAAAGAACTGAGCACTTTATTCAGATAGTGTATTACATTGGACAGCCTCGAATAAAATAAATCGGTAGTAAAGGAATTAGCACTAACATCTAATTTAAAATTTTGAAAGTGTGGTCATTATTTCTGGAGAATGATATAAACATTTCTTCAGAACGTTTATTTTGGCTGTCTTTTCTGTACTATATAATAATATATTAGTTTTGAATGAAATGACGAGAAGACACTGAACACGGAAAGGCATCTATCGATTCAAGCTAAGACTTCCACAAAGCTACATTTTTCTCTTATCGCAAATGACTAACAGAAATATTATTAGCATTCGTAGTAAAGCTTCCGTTTCCCACTCAATCCTCAATGAATTGTGGCCAATATGGATGGATTTGTATTAGATTTCCTTTGTACATCTTGAAGAGTTTCAGGTGATGCGTGAAATGGTCAGCGTCAGTCAATTTGTGTATAATCGGATTACACTGAACGATTTTGGCACTAGAACTCAATTCAATTAGGTCCTTCTTCGATTGACAATGCATTTGTTTGTGCTGTGCCGCACAATAGGTATAAGAAACCTATTATTAGAAGTTGGTTGGTTTCTTTTGATGTTGCCTTAGCTTTTTCCATAGGTGGTACGTCTTCCTGTATACAATTCAGCAGATTCATATGTAAGCGTAATAAACAACAAGTAAATACATATGTATGTATGTATATGGATGTGTGCTATAGTCATCGATGCGACCGTTTCCTTTGTTGGAACAAAGATGCGTGTCCTGCCTTTAGTTTAGGGGAGGATGTGTATGTACATCGTCCCATTTGCTATGCTAAATATTAATTTTCCATTTTATCAGCTCATCTCGCATAACCGCATCTGATAGGAAGAGCTAATAAAAAGGACATTTATTTCTATTTTGTAGCGAAATGGATACGGAAAAAACGAACTAATTCAAATGACAAGAAGAAACCCCCGAACAAAAGAAAAGACGACACAAAAAAGGTAGAAGGGACAACACACTCAATGGGTTTCTGGATTTTGATTGACCCTTATGGCTATTTATCGCAATTGTTTCTATTGTTGATGTTCTTCTGAGGTTTTTTTGAGCAGCCTCTTCTCCAGTGTGTACCGTCGTGTCAGCTTGTCGTGTATCTTGTAGCAATTATACACAAACAAAGCATTACACCAAACACCCAGCAGCAAACATGTTGCAAATTAACTAATTTTTATTTATCACCGGAGAATACTCGTTCTTTGGGAGTTCACACGCCGCTTCAAAGGGGTGGAAACGAAAGCCGAACTATTGGATCAAATTAAATGTTGTCCTTGGGTCAACAATGTTAATTTGTGTCTTGCTGGACCAAACTTGTTTTCTTCTATCATTCCGTAGCAACGACACATTGCAGTATCTTTAGGTTGTCGTACGGAAAGTGTGAACTACCAAATTCTTTATCTAACAGCACATCTTACCTACGAAAGTTGTTGATAATGACTTACTGCCTAAGGGAAATTGCCAATAATACATTGGCTTTTCGTTGGTGTTTTATGTTGGAATCTATGTATTACCAATGTTATTGACGAATAGAAATTATCCCCTAACTTTCCAGATATAATAAATAGAATTAACAGCCCCACAAGTCGTGGGTTCCATATTCTAAGTTTGCTGTGGTGGGGAAACTCCTTAGAGATATAACTTATCAATGAGTGGTCTGGTACTACATACACATAGCCCAGAAAGTCTGCGTTCACCTTATAAATGAGAAATATTTTATTCGCACTCTTTAGTACAAGAATAAAAAAGAAAAATTCCAGAAAATACATTACTATTACGAAGATAACGGTATAAAAGTGTTACAACTGCTAAATTAGACCCCCGAAAAGTCTGCGTTCACTGCGTATGTTGTAATAGTACCGTTAGTTTTTTTGAAATTTTTTGCAGTTTTCTCCAATTTTTAATCAATATCGTCACAACTGATCTTTCCGTGAGCTCGTTTGCACACTTAAATTTAAAAAGTAATTTATTTCAAGAATGGAAAACACGGTCAAAGAAATTAGCACTGATAAAAGGAAAATTCTAGGTAAATTATGGACAAAGGTATCGAAATATTGGTGAAATTGTCCATACAGAGAGTGATAATTACCAATAAAAAACCGGAATTTTTACGTCAAAACCCAGATCTGAACATTATATAGAAGCCAAAGCCTTACCATCTCAGCAGTATGCTTTGGAACGTTATCTTGTTGAAACCAAAATGTAGTAGCGAAGCTAAGTTTTCTACACTTTGGTTCAAATTGTGTTTCATGATGTTTGCCGTTTCAATAAATATAAGTTGACCCACTCCAGAAGCTGTCATACACCCCCAAACCATAACACCACCCCCACCATGTTTTACCGTGCCAAGAAGATTTTGTTTTTTAAGCGCTGTTCCAAATTTTCTCCAAACTATTTGACGTCCTTTTATTCCAATCATACAGAACTTGCTTTCGTCCGAAAATATGACTTGTTTCTAGAATTCTGGAGGTTTGTTTATGTATTCATTAGCAAATTCAATACACCTCTCTCTGCCTGTTCACTAGTGATATGTACGGCTTTCGTCGTGCGACTCCACCGTGATATCCAGCTTTATGCAGTACTTTTCTGGTGGTTTCTACACACATACTTTTTTTAATGCTACTTTCACATATACTTGGTCTGTACTTTTACTTTTAAAAATGGTAACATTGTCAAGAAATGGTAAAAGTAATGAACTGCTCTCATATAAATTGTATGCTTTTGAAAGTAAGGGAACACTTTGCGGGTAAAAAGTGGTAAAAACTGGTAACCTCAGACACGTAAAGGAACACGACTACTGTGTAACACTGAAAATTCAAACAACTTCTAATGGGCATTTTCTGAAAGTATATACTGAGGCTACAAAAACCCTAATTGGGTTTTGTGTTGTTAGATCGGGTTTTTATTTTATAGCCTCATATAATCCTGGGTAAAACGACACTTTTTCCCACTTATCGGGGCTTTATCTTAGAAACTAAAAAGAATTTTACTTCGCGGTCTTCAGCAGCATTGTAGCCCTAAAGTAAAAGAACTTACGTGTCAAACGGAAGAACTAGAAAAAACTGCATCTAGCGCATCAAAATCGCTAAAATATATCGAAGTTTACATATTTTCTGGAATTATGGTCAGTAGCAGCTAAACTATTGGGAGTTGTACCAAATAACCTTTTGCAAAAAATTTCCGAAAAATGTGCTCAATATTTCCTTAGAACATTCTGAAAATATAAAATACTTATTTCATGTTGTTTCGGCTGTATTTCATATCATACCTTCTACAAGACATATTTCAAACAATGTTCACACAGGCTGTTTATTTTCATATTTGGAATTTTATTGCATTGCTCACATATTTACCAAATTTCCTCTGAAAAAAGCGTGTTAGAGGGATTTAACAGGAATGGAATGTTCTGAACAGTTGTGAACTACATTCCAGCGGATATTTCTTTCAAAGAAAAGATAGCGAAAAATGTAACAGGTGTGGAGATATGGTGCGAAATATACGAAGTAAAGAAATTTGTATACATATTATTCATTTTGAGGCAACAGATGTAGTTTTCCGAGGTGAATTTTTCTCCAAATATTTTCTTCATGCTCTTATCTACAAGTTTGCTTCAGAGGTTTAAACACGAATTGGTTTCAGAGATATTACCTCGATTTGTTCTAAAAAGTCAATATTTAGCCATGTTTAGATGTGGCCATAAAATCTAAACGCGAAAAAATACGGTTTTTGTCGATTAGGTCTGCACTTTCAAAAAATGCACAGTAGAAGTTGTTTGCACAAAATTACCTTGAATATGTTGCACAGTGATATTCAACAATTTTCGAAGTAGTTATCGGACGGTTTGTTTTAACTATATTAATTATGTTACGCTCCTCTCGTTCTGATAATATTTTTAACCGTACAAATCTGGGCTGTGACCGTCGTGATCTGGACTTTGACGTAATTTCGGTTTGTTTATAGTTAATTATCACTCTCAATATGGACTACGGTTTCACCAAAGTGAACGCAGACTTTTTGGGTCTCTAATTTAGCAGTTATAACACTTTTATGCCGTTATCTTCGTAATAGTAATGTATTTTTATACCCTCAGCCTTTAGGCTAAAGAGGGTATTTACACTTTGATACGACCAAAAATGTGCCTCATCGAAATATTGGTTTTAGACCCCAAGTATGTTTGTACGATATCCGTTTCAGACAATTTTGAGTAGATCTAGCAATGTCCGCCCGTCTGTCTGTCCGTCTGTCTGGCTGGCTGGTGCGCACGATAACTCTCGAACGGATCAATCGATTAGGTTCAAATTTTGGGTGTCGAATTATTTTGTCCAGATTCGATTTAAGTTCGAAGATGGACCATATAGGTCCACTCCTTCAGGTACCTCCCCCACAAATGTTCAAAAATTGTCGCTAAACTTGTGCGCACGATAACTCTTGTAGGGAATAACCGATTTGGTCCATACTTTGCACATCGTGTAATTTCTACCAAACTTAGATGAGGTTTCAATATGGACTCAATCGGTCCACTCCTTCGGGTACCTCCCACACAAAATTTCGGAAAAGTTCAGTTTAGGACCTGGTCTCGAATCGCTTTGATTTTTGTTTACGCAAGTTGTATTCGCTGTCCTCTATACGACGCTGTATGTTTCGTTAGGGGCAAGTCCAACTTCCTGAGGAAATAGCCTGAAAGTTACAAAAAGCCCTATGACACCGTGTGTAATGGTTGGAGCGCAAGATAACCCTCGAACGGATCTGCCGATTCGGTCCAAAATTTGGCTTTCGTAATATTTTGTCCAAACTTAGTTCAAGTTCAAAGATGGATTATATCGGTCCACTCCTTCCGGTACCTCCCCCACAAAAGTTCGAAAATGTTCGGAAAATGTGTGCGTAATATAACTCTTGAAGGAAGTTACCGATTTGGTCATTACTTTGCACATTATGAAATTTCTACCAGAATTAGATGAGGTTCCAATATGGACTCAATCGGTAAACTCCTTCGAGTACCTCCCACACGAAATTTCGGAAAAGTTCAGTTTAGGACCTGCTCACGAATCGCCTTGGTTTTTGTTGTAACATCTTGTATTCACTGTCCCCTATACGAAGGTACAAGTTTCCTCAGGGGCAAGTCCATACTTCCTGAAAAATAGCCTGAAAGTTGAAAAACAAACCCTATGACACCATGTTTAAGGGTGGAAGCACAAGATAATTCTCGAACAGAAATGCCGATTCCGGCCAAAATTTGGCCTTCGTAATATTGTTTCCAAACTTAGTTTAAGTTCGTAGATAAGCCATATCGGTCCACTCCTTCAGGTACCTACCCCACAAAAGGTAAAAAATATTCGGAAAAATTGTGCGCACGATAACTCTTGATGGGAGTGACCGATTTGGTCCATACTTTACACATTCTCATAACATCTACCAGATATAGATCAGGTTCGAATATGGACTATATTTGTCCACTCCATCCCGTACCTCCCACATAAAATTTTGGATAAGTTCACTTTGAGACCTGCTATTGAATCACTTTGATTTTTGTTGAAGCAACTTACATTCGCTGCCTCAATTACGATGGTAAAAGTTATTTCAGGGGCAAGTCCATACTTCTTGAGAAAACATCCCGAAGGGTGTAAAAACCCCCTATGGCACCCCCATGGTCTATGTCGGTCCATTCCTTTAAGCACCTTTTCCGCAAAAATTTTGAACTTTAATCCTAATCAACATTTTTGTCGGTTCATACGACCAAAACCCCCTAACTACATAAGTTTTTTGTGAAAAAAGTGTTTCAATTTGCCCATGCTGAGGGTATATCTCTGTCGGCAAAGCCGACTGATACTTTTTTACTTGTCTAGAGTTCTTTTTATTGTTGTACTAAAGGGTGCGAATAAACTATTTATGAAAGAAAAACTGTTCTCATTTACCCATTTATGTAATGTTTTAGTATCATTTTTGAAAAGTAGTAAGGCGAACGCAGACTTTCTGGGGAGATGTGCAAGTATGCACGAATCTAATGTTATATATATACATATATTTAAATTGCACATAGTAATAATTGTTCTCGTCGACAAGACAGACGGAAAGTATACGCTATTGGCCTTTGAATCTCGAACTGCTCTAAGCAAGTGTTGAATATCGTCATGTATTTTAACACATCCATCACTGGGCTTGTGGTGTTGCATTCTTTGTGCTGACACGACGCAAGGGACGTCCCCCACTCCCGCCGCGTCCTCATCAGATGTCCAACAGAACTGAATCTCAAGCGGAGAAGACGACGAAAAGGAAAACAAACAACAGCAATAATCATTGCGAGGAAAACAAAATGCGTTTTTAGGCGAGAAAGAGCTCTTTTGTTGTCCCATGAAAAATTGTTACCCAAACAATAGCGATGATAATAATAATAATAACAACAACAGCAACAACAACAATGACACCAACCACAACAGCGTCAAAAGAAACAGCTACAGAAACAACAAAGGCAAACCAAACCAACCCAAAGAAGACTCCCAACAATAGCCCCATTCAGGCAGCAACAGTAACAGCGACAGCAACGATTTGAAGAATCTCTTAATGGCGTAAAATAATAAATATTTATTAGTTATAACTTTGTTCGTCTCTTCTTTATGAGTTATTTATTGTACAATATTGATGTATGTATGCTGCACTGTGCGTCGTCTTCGTCCCTTTGTCTAGTTGCCTGTTTGGTTGCTTGGATTTGTTTTGGTATCTTTTGTGTTGAGCTTTCATAAGTGGTTATGATTAATGTGCGAAAACGTGTTAAATACGACAACGAGTCACAAACATTGGCCAAGTTTTTTTCACATTTTTGGAATATCGTTTGTTCGTGTTTCATTTGTGCGACAATATTAATAGGAATACAGCATAGTCGTTTTATGAAAGAAAAAGTAAAACTTGATCGAAGTTCAAATCTCTGAGAATCTCCAACGCACTTGGTCCCAAATTCAATTTTTCTGGCCATGTCAAATTACAGCCGAATTAGCTATAAAGTGTCGCTTAAACCCTCAAAATATTTCAAATCGGGCGGTACCGCTATATGGTAAGAAAAAGCTGAACCGATTTTCAAAAAATTAAAAACAGACATTTTTCTACACTATCAGGACCCTCAATAAAAATCGGTTACGGTATTTTTGCAAAATTTCACTCAACTTAAAATAGAAAAAAAAAATCATTTTTTTAATATTGCAAAAAATAAGTTCTGAAGATATTAGTTCAGAGCCGCGCACGGTGAGTGAAACCAAATCTTGCGGGGAAAAATTATTAACTTTTGAACTAATAAAGACAGACGATTGAAATGTTGGAAATATGTTTTTTATGACTGTAGACCTAATGTTATTAAATATAGTCTATTTTGGTGTTGGTCCACATTTTGGTGTAGCTTCCATATTTTAGCTACATTTTCTGACCGAATTAGCTTTATTTTAGCATTTGCGGTCCACCAAAAATTGTAGGCCTAGGTCAACGTTTTTGTATACATATGTACCGCTACAGCGATAAACAACAATAAAATATAAAATTGTTTATTATTTTGGGGTCCAGCAAAATGTTTAGAATAAGACGTCATATATAACTTAAGACTAGTTTTCGGACTTTCGAGCGGCTAGATTTGAATTTTGTTGACAGTACCCCAGATAGATTCCAAAAACGATTTGGAAGTGAAACTATTAGGAACTTTTTTTTTCTAAAGATTGCAGTAATTTAAAATATTGAAGAAATCCCTGTAGTTGGTCTGGGCCAACCATACAAAATGAGTTATTTTCCCATTGATTTTAAGTTTTGTAATGCCTGGTGGCCAGTATAACAAACTCTATTAATGTAAATTTTTGTTCATTTAATTTACGAGGAAATGGGTTTCATTGTTATCGGTTTGTATAAGAATGTTATAGTAAGAGTGTAGCCACACTTTTGACGCCGACTGTAGGTTTATTTAGAAATAAAAGTTAGGCTCATTTTTCCAACACTACAATCAAATTATATTGTTCGTAGGATACACTCACTATTGTTGCAGGCGGTTTGTCTCGAACAAACGCCACTGCATTGACACTAATGCTGTCATATAATACGACCCCATCTAGTATTCAACATGAATCTAATAGAAACCTAAACTTTTATACGACCAAGTAAATTGTCATTATTTTAACTCTTAACCGGACGATTAAGTTGTATGGAATCAGCGTGTGTGTGTGTTTTGACTGACATACATACCCATATATCACAAATACTTGCCTGTTCGTATGTTTGTAGAAGCTATTCAACCGATTGTTGTATTCAATGGCTTTATGATTGATAGAAAATCGAATTTCACAGAACAATGGGAACCAGTTAATAAGATTTCATTGTCCCTCATCATTGCTGTCTGTCTGTCTGTCTGTGGACGGGGGCCTTTTGACAATTTCTCTGCGAAGCCTAAGCACACAACGGTCGAAAGCTGTAAACAATGTCACAAAACTGCTGACGAATGGCGACAATCTATTGTTGCCGTTAAGAGGTATTTCGGCATTTGATCAACGTCCACCCATCTCCCCTCCAATTTAGCCCCAATCAATTTAAAAAATACACATTTGTCTTTCTATTTTGCTGCGGCTGCTGCTGCCGCTCCCGTTGCTAATAACTCTTTTGGCCGTTGTCGAAGTCTAGCGGAAATCACAATGATCAACATAAATATTTGAAAACAATACGCAGAACAGCACTGCAGCCGAACAATACCAGAGAGATACACTGGAGGGCACGTATTTTCTTAGTTAACGTTGTCATTGTGGTCACTCCGTTGGTCGCTTTTGTATTTTACGTAATTCATAATTACTGTAATTATTTCTTGTGATCGATGTCTCCATTATAAGACAACCAGCGACCGGGAACAGTGCTTGTCTGGAAAAAGGCAAAAGCGACAATCACTAATAAATTGAAAGTGCCATTTGCTGTCGTCACAGACCAACATATTGGAGAATGGTTATCTTTCTCCTCGGATCGATGTTCATTTAGCCCCGATATTACTCTGAAGTGTTTGTCTCTTGTTTGTCCATTGTTTTGCAATCTGAAGCTGAATATGAGTTAAGGCCTCGACACATAAGAAGCATGACATTCTTGCCTTAGTCATATCTGGTAAATGACTAAAGACCAAGTTCGACCTAATTCAAATGAGAATCTGAAATCTTTTTATTAGTTCGAACTTGGTCTTTAGTCTTTTATCAGATACTAGCAAAATGCCCGCTACTTCGTTAGCGAAAAGTTCACATTAATAGAAAAGATGCAAACATTGAACATTTATAAAGTAAAATATGAAAAATTTGTTCAAATTACAAAATTTGATTTCTAACCTGCCTAATACTAATGGTATGTAATTAATACTTTTCGTACACTTATTGCGGGTTTCTGTAAGACTCTAATTAAATTTCGTTCCTATTAATAACAAACACATCAAAGGTGACAATTATTCCAAATTTCAGAATCCCAAAATTTCCAAATTTATAGTACCTATTTAAAAATCAACCTCCTTATATTAACCATACGCACCAGCAGTGACCCTAATATCAGAATTCCAGCTTTATCCTTTCATCCAAATTGTATCAAATTTAGTACCATTTTTACTTTCCGTACGCTCATAGTACTTAAAGTTACAAATGCATTTACACAATTCAGAAATCCAGAAAGACCCAATACCAAATTTTGTACAATTTATAACTGTTGTACCTTTATGGTACACATTTTCATAGCCACCTCCATATCTCAATCCCACAGTGCGAATTTTCAAAACTACTTCCACTCTACACTCCAAGAGTAATCTTAATTTCAAATTTCAGTATACCAGTTTAATTCTTTTACCCAATACCAACTTGTACCAAATTAAGTACCATTTAGTACAAATGAGTACGATTTTCCAAACCTACCTCCATATATCAATCCTACACCCAACAGTTATCTTAATTCCAAATTTCAGGATTTCAGCTCTATCCGTTCCTCCAAGTACCAAATTTTACAATTTCGTACTTTTCGTACTCATAAGTGCGAATTTTCACAACTGAAACTACCTCCATATCTCAAACCTACACTCCAACAGTACGAAATTCCAAAACTAACTCCATACATCTATCCTACACTCCAACAGCTATCATAATTCCAAATTTCAGGGTGCCAACCCAGTTGTACCAAATTTAGTACCATTTAGTACACATAAGTACGAATTTCTAAACCTACCCCCATATGTCAATCCTGTAGAATAATTATAATTTCAAATTTTAAGATTCCAGCTTTATCCGTTGATCCAAATCAAATTTGTACAAATCTTAGTACCATTTAGTAATTTTCGTATACATAAGTATGAATTTCCAAAACTACCTCCAAAAACTACAGCTACATCTATCCTACACTCCAACACCAATCTTAGTTCCAAACTTTAGGTTTCCCGCCCTATCCGTTCAACCAAATCCAATTTGGTACAAATTTAGTACCATTTAGTACTTCTCATACACATAAGTACGAATTTCCAAAACTACCCCCAAAAACTACAGCTACATCTATCCTACACTCCAACAGGGTTTCAGCTTTATTCGTTCAGCCGGATCCAAATTGTACTAAATGTATTGTCATTTGCTACACTTCGTACCCATAAGTATGAATTTCTAAAACTACTTCAATCCCACACTCCAACAGTATTCGTTTACGCAAATACACATTGTACCAAATATGTACCCATAAGTACGAATTTCCATAACTACCTCAGTTCTACACTCCAACAGTAATAGTAATTCCAAATCTCTGTTCGTTCACTCAAATCCAAATAGTACCAAATTTAGTACCATTTAGCACTTTTCGTACCCATATGTACAAATTCCCAAAACTGCTTCCATATCTCGAACCGACACTCCAACAGTAATCTTATGTCCAAATTTCAGGATTCCAACTCTACCGGTTAGCCCAAATCCTAATTGTACGAAATTTAGTACCACTTAGTACTTTTCTTACACATAAGTCCTCCTCCTTGTATTAACTCCTCAACCTTGATTTTCATTCCAAATGTCAAGCTTTAAGCTCTATCAGTTGAAATAATACCAAATGTTACCAAATTTAGTACAATTTAGTACTTTTGTACATATAAGTGCGAATTTTCAAAACTACATCGATATCTCAATCCTACACTCCAACAGTAATCTTAAATCTACATTTCCGATTTCCAGCTCTACCCGATCACCCAAAACCGAACTGTACCACATTTAGTACATTTTAGCACTTTTCGTACACATAACAAAAACTTTTCAAAACTACATCCATATCTCAACAGTAGCCCTAAATCGAAATTTCAGGATTCCAATTCTATCCGTTTGCACAAATCCAAGTTGTGCAAAATTTAGTACATTTCGTACACATAAGTACGAATTTCCAAAACTACATCCATATCTCAATTCTACGTTCCAAAAGGAATCTTAATTCCAAATTGAGATTTCCAGCTCTATCCGTTCACTCAAATCAAAATTTTACCAAATTTAGTACTATTTAGTACTGTTCGTACACATAAGTACGAATTTCCAAAATCATTTTCTTATATCAGCATCACTTCCCATTCTTTATTCCCATATCAAATTTCAAGATTCTAGCTATATCCGTTGAAAATATATACATGATTGGTACTAAATTTAGTACTTTTCGTAATCTTATAGTTCGAATTTCTAAAAACACTTTGGTATTGCCTAATACAATGGGTACCATATTTCGTAACTTTTAGTACTTTTCGTACCCTTCTAGTTCGAATTTCCAAAAACAATGTACAAATAAATTGTTTTAGAACAGTTTGAATCTTTTAAACTTCATATAAATTCATGATTGCTTTTATTTATAAATATGTGCAGGAACGAATATTTTTTGATTAAAGATATATGAGAAACGGTGTTACTCCTTTATAGAACTCGCTTAGGAATGGGAATCTCTGAAATTACATCAGAATCATCAATTGATCATTAAAAAATTTTGCATAATGAAAACAAATAGAAATGACAGAAAACGTCACATTTTTCCAGGCTGCATCCAACACATTTTATATCGTTCTTTGATTCTTGCTAGAGTGATGATGAATTTATCACTACTTTACGGCAAAGAATCTAGCCTAATTTTTGGTCATCCACATCGACTTATTGTATTTTCGGTATTTTGTGAACATTCCTTACAAAAATTGTGACGTGAATAAGTTTCGTCATTAAAAACGGTAGTAAAATATATTTGAAAAAAGCCAGTAGATATTAACGATAATCTACTGTCTGTTTTGTCGGTACAAGCGATATTTGTTTGTGGGGTTATAACTGGGAAGCATTCGGAGCTTTTTGATTTTGTCGTTATAACTGATATGTCGTATAAACGATGTCGTTATAAGCGATTTCCACTGTATATAATATATACATATATTATACATGTTATGTGTTGTTCTAAAATACAAAAATCAGCAAAATAAGAAAAAACGAACGTAAAAAAAATAAGGGTCCAATAATAACAAGAATCTAGCGCAAGCTACTTAACTATGTCAGTTTGAGGTAGAAAAAGCAAACAAACTAATAAAACTGTTCAAATTTTCCATTTTACCACTGCATACACGATTTTGAATATAAGTTCGGCTATCTGTGGTACAATACTGTACCGATCCATATTTGTAGATATATATTTCGTATTACCGTTTATTTTCATACCAAAAGGTAAAAATTATACTGATATTATTATGCGTACTAAAAATACTGAAGAGCATAAAACCTATAAGGTTATTTCTTTATTATAGTTAAATAGCAGAACCGGGTACCCGTAGCTGGTCCGTCGTTTTGTTTTTACTGACAATTCTTTAGGGGCTTTATAATTTACAATTCCAAAAATAAGTATTTTTTTCGGGTCCATTGTCACACTGATTTAGCCATTGATGATTTTAAATTTATAATCAGTCAATCAATTTATAATCATTTATAAAAGTTTAAAAATTGAACTCTTCCCCTTATTGTTCATTGTTGATGAACAGATCTACGTATTTTGTACCTTTTAAGGTAATTTGTAAATATATCGTTTTTATACCCTCCACCATAGGATGGGGGTATATTAAGTTTGTCACTACGTTTGTAACTACTCGAAATAATCATTGTAGACCCCACAAACTATATATATTCTTGATCAGCGTGCAATTCTACATCGATATAGCCATGTCCGTCCGTCTGTCTGTCCGTCTGTGGAAATCACTCTAGCGTCCGAACGGATTGACGTAGGTTGATGAAATTTTGGGAAAATATGTTATATTTACGTAGGACTTTTGGTATTGAAAGCGGGCTATGTAGGTCCACGCTTTCGTATAGCCCCCATACAAAATGACGCGTGACGCGTCGTCGTTTTAAGAAATTTTTAAGATATTTGGCCTATTTTACCACCGAATTGGTTGTAATTTGGTACTTTGTGTCTCCAGAGGCCAAAAAATATTCCTACCAAAGTTGGGTTATATAGGTCCACGTTTTGGTATAGCCCCTATATAAGGCCCCATATAAAGTACGCGTCATTTTAATATATTTTGAATGTATTAGACCCATTTGACCAAAGAATCGGTTGTAACTTTGTATTTTGTGTTTCCAGAGGCTAAGAAACATTTCTACCATAAAATGTTTATATAGGTCCACGTGTTGATATAGCCCCCATAATAAAATATCTCCCGATTTTCGATATTTTGAACGTTTTAGCCTCATTATCACACCGAGATGGCTGAAATTTGGTATTTAGTATTCTTTAGGCGTATAAAACTTTCCCCCAGAAATTTGTAGGTATAGGTCCACGCCATCATATAGCCCGTTCTATGGGTACCTTCCGATTATCGGTATTTTGAAGGTTGTGGCCACATTAATCCACCGAAATGGCTGAAATTTGTGGTGGAGGGTATAAAAAGTTCGGCCCGACCGAACTTAACGCTTTTCTTACTTGTTTTTTAATAGGGGAGGTACTGTGCCACCTCCGACATTCATACCTACATGTACAACGGCACATTTCAGAAAATTTCTTTGAAAATTGGTTCGTTAGATTTTGAGATATAACATATTTAAAAAGTGGTCAGGACTTCGGCCCAAACTAAGAACATTTGATCCTTGGCACAAATATCGCTGTCTCGCAAATAAATTTGCAAGCATATGCGTTCCTAAGTTTAGCAAATATAGTGATTATAGGACCCCATTGCTTTATAATCACTATATTTGCTATTTGTTCCAACGCTATGCATTCCCCGAAAATGTCAGAAAATCGCTTCAGTAGTTTTGAAGATGTAACGTATTTAAAAAAATGGGCATGGTCAAATTTTCTTTTCGTAAAAACCTTCCTAAGTTGAACTATGATAAACATTTAAAACGACATTTAATTTTTTTTTTAAGATATGTGGGTAAATATAAAATAAAATCAAAAACAAAGTATTTCAAACTGACTAAATCATTCGCAAAATTTGAAATTCATCAACTAGCATGAAAAAGTTTCCTTTAGAACTCCCTCGCTCTGTTAAAATGTGAAATGTTATGTCCAGACTCACGACATCAAATATTTACTGCAACAGTCAATACCGCCCATTTGAGCCGAGTCCTGCTATTCTGCAGCGTATGTTGCGTATTGTGGGGGTAGCACAGAGTGTGCCGTATTGAGTGTGGCAAATACTTTTGCGAATTGATTAAGTGTGCCATTTTTTGGGGTTAATATCAAGGCAATGATTTAGCACCTTGTTACAAGCTGAACGTTGGACACTGAATGGATACAAAAATAAATTTCATGTGAGCGAACATTTTTTGGATGTTTGTAACAATGTGTATATGATAGCCAGTGCTGCCAAAAACGAGACCGCCGGCAGAGAGATTTATTTTGATTCCACTTGCATATGCATTTACATACATACATAAGTACAAACATAGACATTCGCAAGCATTAAGCCTCAGAAGGTCCTTGCAGAGCCTCTGGAAAACTCAGTTGATATTTTGGCCGTAGTCGTATGCACATTGTTGCACGAGTGTGTTAGTGAGTGGTTGTTCTTAATTAAAATCAGATTGGACACGTTTGTAGGATTCACATACGATCACAGAGGAGAGTGCTTAATTGAATTAGTGGACGCGATTTGATTGTTGTGATAGGCATTGTGTTGCGCTGACAACTACTGACAACCGAAAATGAGCATTGATTACGGAAGAGAACTACACCCGCAGTCACGCGCACGCCATATCCAAGTACCGAGTACAGAAGATCCCACTAAGCATTTGGCAATAAGCAGACGCTACACCCAAGCATTCGATTGGTTCGGTTTATTTAGTGCGCCACAAGGCCGGCAGACCACTTGCATTGATTGGATCAGCCATTCATTATTCACAGCTTACCATGCCAGCATATTGTGAATACTGTAGGCAGCGGGGAGAGGGCTAGTCCCCATCTCATTAGGCTTTATTCTGCCTAGAGTCGATTGCGTTCTCTTGTGTCAACGTAAGTCTCTCAACTTCGATAACCTTTTGTTTGGCTCGATTTGATTTCTTCTTTGTTGTCCTCAGTGTCACGGGGAAAGGGCATTGTTGACCAGCTAAATGGAAATCCACTGAAGCCCCCACCAAATGTGAATGCATGTAAATAATTGGTAATCCACTGAATTAGGAGATCGCTTTCGAGATTGGATGCAACAATAGCACTGTGTCATGATACGGCTTGACAAGGCAGACCAGTTGGAATCATAATGTCTGCCACTTATGAATCGATCACATGGACAGCATTCATATGTACATACATACATACATATGTATGTACATTGACACAATCATGAGTGTGTTTTGGGCTCGTTGTATTTGGCTTACATGAAGTCCCTGCCAGCATTTGGAAGTGAGTTTCTCACTCCCTCGCCTGGGAAGTCACTCCGGAGACACGCCAAGGCAGATCGTTGGTGAATTACACAAACAATTTCTATAGTCTTACTGTGATTACGTTTTATCGCGTATGCCGACACTTCGGAGTGACTTCTGAATGACTTCCAAGGCGATTGTTTACATTTATTTAATGATTCAACACATTTGAACAAATATAGAACATTTTGCTATCTGATGATAATATGAGACGGTGGTGCAGTGGTAAGCATACTCGCTTTGCACTCTAAAGGTCCGGTTTCGCTTCCCAAGTCAGCAACAAAACATCACATTTTTAAAATGACAAAATTATGTAGGCGGAATTTCCAAAGAATAATTTCTCTAAAAGAGCGTACTTTAGAAAAAAGTAAAGATAAAAAAAATAAAATTAAAATAAATTGAAAAAAAAAAATAAAAAATATTTCTTTTAATTCCAAGGACTATCGCGGAAATGATCTTCTGGAAGTGTCGCTGGAGTGACTTCCAAGACGACACACCGGCGTGGTTCATTTCTTCACAACGGAGGTCACTTCGCCCTGGGCGACACGCCTAAGTCACTTCCGCGATAGTTTTTGCTTGCAGGGGTCCCTGCAAACATTTTCTATCGCCTAAAAATCTTCCGCGTATCACCAAACTAAAGTAAGTGTTTATGCAATGCGAATCGCGACCAAGATTCGCTGACGAATCATATGCAAGATCTTAAGAAGAAGAAAATATAAAGAACAAATTAAAGGAAATTTATTTTTGTTTTTTATTCTGATTTGTGATAATTTTAAATTATTCCTTATGTTGTATTTAGTAGTTGTATACTGGTTCCATTCACTTTCTTTATTTCTTTATTTGTCAATACTCATAACATCATACGTGCCATTTACATGTATCAAAGTTATGTAGAATGTGTATATGAGAATTATATGGAACCAAATCAACAATTTTAGTAACAATCGCGTGATATGGTTCGGAAGAATAATATATTATTCGCCTGCACTAACAACAAGCGATACATAATACAAATTCGCGGAAAGATCGCCGAGAAACAAAGCAGAAGATTCGTTGTAGCGATTGATAATAAACAATAACACTGTACAACAAAATTGAACTTTTTTTAAAATTACAAGAAACCCCGCGCAGATTATGAAAGAGGACCGAAAAAAAGAAGACATGTGTATCGGCGTTTTGAAAGTTTACGTCGAGAAGTAACCTAAATAGGCGTGGCAAGTTTCGCCCATTTCTACAGGTTTTGAAATATTCGACATCAGATTCCTTGGAATCCTTGCATTTTAGGTATAAAGTGTCTTTGGCAATATTACTGACAACAATGCGGGGTATATTTTTATGAAAAAAATTAACCCTCATGCGAGTCACTAAAGGGGTCTTTTTGGTCCATTTCTTCAAAAACGTTTAAAAAGTCCTTTAATATGAGATCGTATCAGATCAAAATATTCTACAAAATTATTTGTCATAAAATTTTGCTATAGGTCCCCGAATACACCAAAACTCTAAATCGTACCTAAAGGCCAGGAATCTGCCAAAAGTGAAATCACGTTTTAGGGTTAATGTTGTGCTTTATCTGAGTTTATTAAGATTTGTCCCACAAAACTTCATTCTAGATAGAAGACGTCAAAGACAAAAATATTCTCCATAAAATTTCAATATAACTCACCGAATAAATAAAATATGTATTTACAATATATATCAAGAAAATATATACATCAAATTTGCCAACAAAACACCCAAATATATTTTTAATAAATTAGTTTTGTTCTTTTTTCGGGTTGATGCATGAAAGTAACATGAACTTTAGTTGTAGACGAAAGTTGTTAAAAAGAGAAATATCCTACACAAAATTTCACTATAAGTTCCAGAACAAACTATATATCTAAGTAAAACACTTTGTTAAGAAAATGACGTTACAAAATTAGATATTATAGGTAGAAATTATTTGTTAAACTTTTAGACTCTTAATTAAAATTTATTCCATACTGAGTCGAAATCTCCTAAAATACTTCACTTTTTGGGGATTGTTTCAAAAGAAGAAATATTCCAAATCAAATTTCATTATGAGTCTCTGAACAAAAGAAATTTGTAGCTATAATATTTAACATCTCCCGAAGCCTATAGCAAAATTTTATGACAAATAAGTTTGTAGAATATTTTGATCTGATACGATCTCATTTTAAAGGACTTTTTAAACGTTTTTGAAGAAATGGACCAAAAAGACCCCTTTAGTGACTCGCATGATGGTTAATTTTTTTCATAAAAAGATACCCCGCATTGTTGTCAGTAATATTGCCAAAGACACTTTATACCTAAAATGCAAGGATTCCAATGAATCTGATGTCGAATATTTCAAAACCTGTGGAAATGGGCGAAACTTGCCACGCCTATTTAGGTTACTTCTCGACGTAAACTTTCAAAACGCCGATACACATGTCTTCTTTTTTTCGGTCCTCTTTCATAATCTGGCCGAATTATATTGTAATTATTTTTTGTGTTGTACAGTGTAATTGTAGAGAATCGTCTACGAATGGCAAATTACTTGCGTGGGTGAATTTCATATAAAAATTCGCTAAAAGATCGCCGGAAAGAAGCGCAGAGGAATAATCTGATCAAAAAATCGTCCAACAATCTTCCAAATGTTTGCAGGGTATGTATGTATAAGCATATCAACATATGACAGTCAATTGCCCAGGCTGTATTTAAGGGCACACGCCGTTCTGTCTGCTCTACTTGGCCCTGCAGCGCAGTTATATGTTTGTGAAAGGTTCATTTATCTCACCACATTATCTGTCGGCGTAGCAATAGTAACAAGATTATTCTTGTTCGATATGTGAATGAATGTGTGTATGTGCATTCATTTCAATCGTCTACATATTTCGATCGATAACTAAGCTGAAGTTTAATATCATATAAACTTTTACTGTTTTATTACGATTCTACGAAGTGAACAATGACGATTGTGGCAAGTGCCAAAATGACTGATTTGTTAATGTCTGACAAGGGATTGTCTTTGTCAATCACGTTCAATTAAACTCTAATGCGACCACAAAAAAGTCCACGCGATTGCCACCTGAAATCGAAAACTGGTTCAAATTCGAATTGTTGATCCGAGAAAAATCATTGGACACAAAGATGTAACAAAGTGATATGAAATGTATGCTATGTAAATATGCATCTGCGAGTATATACACACTTCCATCCTTTGTTATTGCCCAGAATAGACAAGATACTAAACTAAAATTTGTCACTTCGTTGAAATAACTATACTTTACAGTTTTTTTACTAAAAACGTAATGTCTTAAGACTTAAGTATTCGGTAACTTTTGCATTAAGGAGTTATGGCCACATATTGAACACGAAATCTCCCATTTTTAGAAGAGTTTGTTTTCATCTGAAATGCCGCACCCTGAGCTACTTTCGGACAAATGACAGTCTACGAAACACTTTTTTAATTAAAGAGGTTTGTGGTGCCTACTATAGGTCGAAAACGAATAAATCGATCAGCATATGTTTTTGAGGGATCATTAATATCCTAATAATATTGTCCGAAACGGAATTAAAAAATATCCAATGTCAAAGTCATAATTTCGACTTTAACTAAATTAAATAAAAATTGATAGCTTTTTTTCCATAAATTCGTCAAATTTTTTTTAAAGTCCTACGCTTAATGACAAGCTTTTTATGTGTATAATAATCCCTCAAAAGCATATGAAAATCGGATAATTCGTTTTCGAGCTACAGTGGACACCGCTTTCAAAAATGCCATTTCTTTCTAACTCTCATTTTTTGCAACACATTTTATTCTTTATTCTAACCCCTTAAGCAAGATTATAATCACTAATAGAAAACAAATTAAAAAAATGACAAGCTTTTTATGTGTATAATAATCCCTCAAAAGCATATGAAGATCGGATCATCCGTTTTTTTACCATTTCTTTCTAACTCTCATTTTTTGCAACATATTTTATTCTTTATTCTAAAATTAGCCCATAAACATTTTTCGATTTTGTAAAATTTGCAAGTGGCCAACCCCTTAAGCAAGATATAATCACTATATAGAATACAAATTAAAAAATGTCAGAGAAAGTAATTCGGGGCCGATTATGGATAGCAACTCAACTGTAGTTGCGTTGCCAGAAGAGAAAATCAGTTCAAATATTTAAGTGAAACTACAGAAATTGTTGTCAAATGATTCAATATCAGTGTTTTGAACCTTTAGCTATTAATTGTTAAAAAGTATGAATTTCATTGAGGAATTTTCTGTTATTAAATTTGCTGTCGACAACGCAACTGGAGTTGGGTTGTTATCCAAAATGGGCCTCCTCGGATCCCCTTTTGTTTTCACAAATACTACGAAACTAATTTTTTGTTATTATGATATTATGTATTAAAATGAGTTGGATTTATAACGATGTTTGGGCATAAATATGGTGTAAATATGAGACATAAGTCCATATCTACATTAGGCAATTTTCCTTTCCTCAACTCTCTCTCCATAAAACTGACAATTGCCGCAAGAAAAATTGCCTACTATAAACATGGACTAAATAACAGCATTAATCTAATATATTATAGAATATTGTAATATTTAAATTATTCTGTTATTTTACTCCAATTTTGTTTAGAATTCATGAGCTTTATGACTCAGTCTGAACGTTATAGACTTTGTTCTATGTAATCTTCTAAGCACATACATTTTTGAATAGATTCTTCCTACAGTTAATCACGGTTCTGACACTGATGGTACCTGAAGTTCGCGCTCTGTAATATCTTCAATTTCTTTCTTTGGAACTGCCCTCATCTAATATTAGTAATTTCCTGGTGTTGTGAAAAAATTTTAAACTATAAGAAGTCTTCATGTTAAAAACAATTATCAATAACATAAGACGTAGCATTTTTCTAGGCTACATCCAACGTACGAGTCTCTTTTCAAATATTTTGAATAAGCAATGTTGTTAAAAACAATATTCGTTTGTTTGTACTAGATGTAGATGTATAATAAAAAAATTATATAAGAATCCAAAACGCATACTACATATATCGAAGAAAATTTCCGAAAATTAACTCAATATTTTTGATCATTGGAAAAGTTTTTTCTCATTTTCTCTTCCGTCTAAGGCCGGTTTATTCGCAACGTTTAAAATGCTACGTTATACCGTTCTTCCACATAAATTAAACATAGTCGTGAGCCAGACAGACTGGCATCGTTTTCAAATTGCAATTTCATGCAAATTTGTTAATGTTTGCAAAGCTGTAAACGTAATCAGCCCACTCACGATGCCACTGACTAACTGCTTGCTTGGAGAGGATCTTAGCGCTGTTTCCCAGACTGATATCTTCCACCCACTCGTAAATAGACGATACTGTTTAAAAAGTACCAACTTGTGTTGTTTATACACACAGTTTGTCAACGAAGTGTTTGCAAACCAAAAATGTTAATGCATATTAGTATTTGAATTGTGATCTTGTACTTATGGGAATTTCTGAGTGAAATCGGACACTTTTTCAAAATGAGGTTCTTGATTTCCCTTATTTTTGCTGTGGTGATGCTACAAAACATTTCAGTATATTTTTAGAGTTTTTTGACTAACGGTTCCAGAGATATAGCGCCTTGAAAAAGTCGAATTCTGTAAAAACCAAATAAAACATAGAAAAAAGATTTGCACAGTAGGCTTGGATTCGATTCGCGATTTAATATTTAAAATCAATTTTAACAATGATTGTAATCTTCGATTATCGTGAAATTTTTATACCCTATACCACAATGTGGAAAAGGGTATAATAAGTTTGTTTTCCCAAAAATTCATGTAACGCCGCGAAATATTCGTCGTAGACCCCTCATGTGGTATACCAAACTTCATATCTCGACGAGATAAAGCGATTTAGCGATGTGTGTCCGTCCGTCCGTCCGTCTGTCCGTCCATTAAAAATTGTAATCAAGCTAGAGGCCGCAATTATGGACCGATTGTCACGAAATTTAGTATGGAGGTCGGGTTTGGACCAGAATAGAACTGATTAGTTTTTGGCGATGATCGTGAAATGTTAAAGGGATGAAATGGACCAAAAACAAAATTTTTGCTCGATTTTGTAGCCGCTCTGTAGGTCGCAATAATAGTCCGATCGGCGCGAAATTTTAAACGTAGTTTTGGTTTGAGATGAAGAAGTAGCGTGCAAGTCAACGGTATGATCGGATAATATTTAGCGGGTTAAATTGATCAAAACTTTTGTGTATACATTTAAATAAAAGTTATCATTTATCAAAAGCTAGCCCGGAAAGCTAGTGCACAGGGATAGTGGTATAGGGTATCACATGGTCGGCCCCGTCCGACTATAGTCTGTTCTTACTTGTTTGTATTAAACTACGATCAATTACAAAAATTTTAAGTACCATTTGGTAGTGGGATTCGAATGAATACTATTTTTTTTCTTAATTTTTTAAAATTTGTCAATACAGTGTGAAATATTTGTTAACATTTGTTTTGTTGTTTTATTTAGTCATTTTTCGATTTAAAAAAATTGTATTGACAAATTTAAAAATTAAGAAAAACTAGTAATCATTCGAATATAGTACTTAAAATTTTTATAATTGATTGTACCCAGCAAAATTTGGAGGAAGGGGTTCTATGCGATGACGTGATTTCATGGCATATTTTGCATTGGTTCAAAGCAAATCGTGAAAGATCCGATCTTTTCATCAGCATTTGAATCATTTGTACAGATCACTATAAACAAACAAGTTGATTTGCACATACCTACATGTAGCGACATCAAAACAAAAGAGTATACCTTTCCAAAATTGTTGTTATAAAATTACAAATTAAATGTAGGTTCACGAACTAGAAATTCTTAAAGGAGTGCTGTTGGAGTCCATATCGAAATCTGAACTGGTGATGAGAAGATAATAGAAAAGCTTTTGTAAGATGAAACAAAATCAGTGGCTGAGACTGGACGAAGTAAACTCTGTTGCAGTACAGCGGCGGTGATTAAATTGAAATTTTGGGTGTAAACTTTATGCTGATAAATTAGTTCCAGTTATTTCATGAATTAGTTTGAATTAATAAAGAGTTTGGTTTGTCATGAAAATCATATTTCAATACAGAATTTTCCATTTTCCAAACAATACATGAAAATGTCATGCCGAAGGGTTGGTGAAAATTACATGTCAAAGCATTGGTCAATATGACATGCTTAGGATGTGACAATGAATGTCATCTTAAGATCCGAAAATGAATGTCATCTTATGGTGGTCACGCTCATATAAAATTCATGAGTGAAAATGCTAAAAAGATGACATGCCAGATCACTTGCACCCATGATTCAATAGCATCCTTGGCATCGAACATTTTGCTGGGTAGTTTCCCAATGTCATGCCAAAGCATTGGTGAAAATGACATGCCAAAAGATTGGTGTAAATGACATGCCAAAGCATTGGTAACAATGACATGTCAAAGCATTGGTGTAAATGACATGCTTTGGATCCAAAAATGAATAGTATCTTTTTTGGTTCACGCTCATATACAATTCATCGATGAAGCTGCTAAAAAGATGACATGCCAGATCACTTGCACCCATGATTGAATGGCATCTTTGGCAAACATTTTGCTGGGTTAATTAATAAAAATGTCAAGAAAATCGAAGAGTATAATCATTGTTATAAACTGATTTTAAATATTAAATCACATAAATTGCATCCAAGCCCACTTTGAAATTTTTTCTATTTTTTATTAAATAGCTGAAAAACAACAAAATTGGGACAATATTAAAGAAATTATGAGCATTTAATTGCATATGGTTTTTACAGAATTCGACTTTTTCAAGGCCCGATATCTCTGGATCTCTAGACAAAAAAATCTTAAAATATACTGAAATGTTGTGCTGATGAGCAGCATCATCACAGCAAAAAAATAAAGGAAATCAAAAAATCTCATTTTGAAAAAGTGTCCGATTTCACTCAGAAATAAATGGCTTAGACTTAGACTCAGTTACATGGATGGAACTTTTAGTTCTTTAATTCTTCAAGTTTGTAAAAGTACCACAAGATGATATTTTTATCATCCGAATATTCTACAAAAATGTTGCGCATTTTTTTATTTTATTGTCCTTTTTCATCTTTCTCAGAAAACCCGTAGATAATGTATTTCAGAACGTTTCGTATAAAGCGCACTTGGAAACGTCGGAAACGAAAACTGTTGTTACGCTGAACTGATTAATATCACACGTATTTAGATATGAAAACCTATTTCTCTTTTAGGTTCCTAATGTACTTGCAAAGGCCTTTAATCCCATATTGTGTCTCAGTGTAATTAAGGAGCAAACTATTTATGGTATATAATATAATAAAATATATATGGAAGCTTAAACAAGAGCAAATCTCGTTCTTACCAAGATCAATAACCCCAATTACACTGTACAACACTAAAAAAATTACAAGATAATTCGACGAGATTATGAAAGAGGACCAAAAAAAAGAAGACACGTGTATCGGCGTTTTGAAAGTTTACGTCGGGAAGTAACCTAAATAGGCGTGGCAAGTTCCGCCCATTTCTAAAGGTTTTGAAATATTCGACATCAGATTTCGTGGAATCCTTGCATTTTAGGTATAAAGTGTCTTTGGCAATATTACTGACAACAATACGGGGTATCTTTTTATGAAAAAAATTAACCCTCATGCGAGTCACCAAAGGGGTCTTTTTGGTCCATTTTTTCAGAAACGTTTAAAAACTAATTTAAAATGTGTTCGTATCAAATCAAAATATTCTACAAAATTATTTGTCATAAAATTTTATTATAGATCCCCGAATACACCAAAACTCTAAATCGTACCTAAACGCCAGGAATCTGCCAAAAGCAAAATCACGTTTTAGGGTTAATGTTGTACTTTAGCTGAGTTTATTAAGTTTTGTCCCACAAAACTTCATTCTAGATAGAAGACGTCAAAGACAAAAATATTATCCATCAAATTTTAATATAAGTCGTTGAATAAATGAAATATGTATTTGCAATATATATCAATAAAATATATACATTAAATTTGCCAACAAAACGCCCAAATATTTTTTGAATAAATTTGTTTTGTTCTTTTATCGAGTTGATGCATGAAAGTAACATGAAATTTAGTTTTAGACGAAAGTTGTTAAAATAAGAAATATTCTACACAAAATTTCACTATAAGTCCCAAAACAAACTATATATCTAAGTAAAACACCTTGATAAGAAAATGACGTTACAAAATTAGATATTATAGGTAGAAATTATTTGTTAAACTTTTAGACTCTTAATTAAAATTTATTCAATACTGAGTCAAAATCTCCTAAAATACTTCACTTTTTGCGGATTGTGTCAAAAGATAAAATATTCCAAATCAAATTTCATTATGAGTCTCTGAACAAAAGAAATTTGTAGCTATAATATTTAACATCTCCCGAAGCTTTCGCTTTTTATATACGATTTAGGACCATATTCTACTGTTATTATTCACATTTTCGTTATCTGCGGCGACAAAATATATTTTATTGAAGTTTTTTGATAATAAATTCTTTCATAATATTATGTGTGCTCAATCCAAACTATTATTGAAGTATCTATGGTGAATATATATAGGGAAAATATTGATATCCCAGATCGGACATTAAAAAATTACGTATTTTAGTACCATAAACTAAAATAACATCATCAGGATAAGTCATAGGTTCCTGATATTGTATGTGAAAATGCTGGGATAGTCTACGGCTATTGTCCAGTGAATAAATATCTGACATACGAGCCCTAACATTCATGGTGAAGTATTTTAGGAGATTTTGACTCAGTATTGAATAAATTTTAATTAAGAGTCTAAAAGTTTAACAAATAATTTCTACCTATCTTATCTATCTTTCTTATCAAAGTGTTTTACTTAGATATATAGTTTGTTTTGGGACTTATAATGAAATTTTGTGTAGAATATTTCTTCTTTTAACAACTTTCGCTAAAACTAAATTTCATGTTACTTTCATGCATCAACTCGAAAAAGAACAAAACAAATTTATTCAAAAAATATTTGGGTGTTTTGTTGGCAAATTTAATGTATATATTTTATTGATATATATTGCAAATACATATATCATTTATTCGGCGACTTATATTGAAATTTGATGGAGAATATTTTTGTCTTTGACGTCTTCTATCTAGAATGAAGTTTTGTGGGACAAAACTTAATAAACTCAGCTAAAGTACACCATTAACCCTAAAACGTGATCTTACTTTTGGCAGATTCCTGGCGTTTAGGTACGATTTAGAGTTTTGGTGTATTCGGGGACCTATAGTAAAATTTTATGACAAATAATTTTGTAGAATATTTTGATTTGATACGAACACATTTTAAAGGAGTTTTTAAACGTTTCTGAAAAAATGGACCAAAAAGACCCCTTTGGTGACTGGTCTTTTTTTCATAAAAAGATACCCCGTATTGTTGTCAGTAATATTGCCAAAGACACTTTGTACCTAAAATGCAAGGATTCCACGAAATCTGATGTCGAACATTTCAAAACCTGTAGAAATGGGCGGAATTTGCCACGCCTATTTAGGTTACTTCCCGACGTAAACTTTCAAAACGCCGATACACGTGTCTTCTTTTTTACGGTCTTCTTTCATAATCTGTGCGGGGTTTCTTGTAATTTTAAAAAAAGTTTGATTTTGTTGTACAGTGTTACCGTCTTACATCTAAGATTGCAAACAATAGAGGGTCAGGAGAACAAACCCTTAGAGAAATTTAACTTGTCTAACCCAAAGTACCTACCCATTGTGCAAGAAATAAACTTTTCAAAATAATGTTAGGCATGCAACGAAGGCTTCATATTACAAAAAATTACTTGTCCCACTGTATGAATGTTCATTTATGCGAAATTCGCATTATGCCTCTACACAGAACAAAAAGCATGCAAAAATATCTTACTAAAGATGTTTCAACGAAAATTGCAGTGTTTGCCACCTTCCATGTATACAAAAAACATTTTTTTGGATTCATTCCACTGTGAGTGTCTTTATTATGTCTAGTTTCAATGTGATTTCGATTTGATTATGGTTTAACTACACATTGGATGTTATCTACAGAAATGGAAAGGCATTTAATATTTTCAATTTTTCGCCATGTAACCCGTTTCATAAAAACTCATAGATCTGTACGAGTACAAACTAAACATACACTTGAATGACATAACCAAGGAAGATAGATCGATCTTTAATGTTGTTGCAAGGAAGACACTTCAGGAAAGTTAATTAAATTGAGATAAGATTCTATGTGGCAAATACATGCGCACTCCTACCACGACACAAAGCGCCCGCCTGATGCTAAAGTACCTCACCTCTCATGTACACGGAGACAGGAATGATGGATGGGAATGATGGAATGGAATCAATTGCATTGTAATTGCAATGTTTAGAGATGCTTGCTTACAAACCCGGCCACAAACTGACAGATGCAAATGCGGCGTGTACGCAATCAAAAGTAGCAACTGTCACCCCGAATCACGGCAACATCATCAAAAAAAGAAGGCGTTGCGCATCAATATTCAAGGGAAATGGAAAAACTTAGTTCCAGTGCAAATCATAATCGCCCGAGAAACCTTCGCCCTTATGGCCCCAGGTATGCAATTAGGAAGAGAGTCAACACATGGTTAAGCGACAAACTTTGTACATTGCACAGCAAATCTGCAATGAATTGAAATTACTTTTTTTTTTCTTTTTCGCGAAATAATCAATTTCAATCACTAAAAACATTGTTTCCGATTTGCGGAGGACAAATAAACCCCCGAGTATTAGAGAGACGTACAAAGGGATCGTCTTTAAGAAAATAAAAAAAGGATAAGGAACAGAAGAACAATGTGCAGATGTCAGATGTCACCGTAAATAGGAAATGGCACAAACCTTTGCAATTACATACTCGCAAATTTCTTCTATTCGATGTGATTCGATTCAATTCAATGTCATTCAATTAAAATTGAACCCTTCGACTGAAGCCGCAGACAGACAGACACTGCATACAATTCACTTGGAATCGATTTGATCGCAAAAATGAAATGGCTCGGAAAACCTCTGGCACACATCAAAGAAACGGATAACAACCCTTTTTTTCTTTGTCGCGCCGTTTAATTAAATTTAGTGCTTGGCAAAAAAGGAAATGTCAAAAAATCAAATCAAAGATCGAACTACGAAGGTCGTCCTACTCCGCCGTTTTGCAATCGAACAATGCCGTTAATGTGCTCTAGAAACAAATTTATGAAAGGACCATTTATCCATCCCATAAAGCAGGTGAGGACGTATCAATGAAAGTCGCAAAGCAACCGCAACAACAACAACAACCATTCACCCTTTCGCAAAGACCTTTGATTGCTGCTCAACGTACACATTCGTGCGAAGGTAGTAAATTTGCACAATTGTCATTTTGATTTCAGCTTCAATTTTAATTTCAATTGTGTCCGCTTTGTTTTTGGACGATAGCCATGGAGATTGTTTGCGATAATTTTTCCCATGATTCTTAAGAATTTATGAGAAAATTGAAGGGAAACTAACATATGTTTGTTAGAGGCATTTCAATTAATCGGCCGAATGCAAATGCATTGCAAAGGGAATTACACTTAAGTCCCGGCCTCGGCGGGCCAGCAATTAGGCATAATTTAGCTTAAGACTAATCCATTCTTAAATCACCACTTATTTTTATTATTTGTGGTCAGTTGTACAAGCCCTCTTGACCTGCCTTGAGCTGAACTGGATGGACATTATTGATCTACTGTCGACCAAGCCAATAGAATCAATGGTAATCACGAGATTATAATCATGTCAACTGGAGTTGAGCCGAAAGTCCAGCCAGCGCACATCTGGAACGAAAACTGATCTCTGAGCAAACGTGGAAACAGAGGAATTTCCTCTGCTCAAGGATTGAAGTGATCACCAGAAAGGATCAAATGATGATCGCTAGGCTGTGGCTGTTGCGGCTGTACCTGTTATTGTTGTGTTTTCCCAGATTGTTTGGAAAATCCCAAAACAAATGAAAACATTGATGAGTCACACGAAACAATAGAAAACACAAGTCATAATGGAATTTATGTAAAGATATTATCGATCCCCGATCGTTTTAAGCTGGGAACAATTCAGTTAGCCTTTGTAGTCACAAAAGCAGGTTGAGTGTTATCTTGTCATAGCTGTATTTCCCAACAGGCGACAGTTTGTCTGGCAGAACTAGGCGATCCATTACAATGACATTCGTTCGGATCAATGCATTTGAGCGTGGGCTATTGTTTGCTGTCTACGACGACGCACCATTGTCATTGATCGTTTTAGAAACAACAATTCAAAGGAATTATTCCATTTCGTTTTATCCCCATTCATTAGACCCCTATTAAGTGCATGCTGACGTTGGTGCTGCTGCCGCTGCCGCCAATCATTGTCATATCCGAAGACTAATCCCCTCGCTGTTCTAGAGCTTATCCAATTAGTCGTTTGTCTTAGAATATTGTCAATTGCCCATTAAAGTCGGTGAATTCACTGTCACTGATCACAACGGGCCTCAGTAATCTTTTATCTTTAAAAGTCAAATGATACATAAATTGTGGTGTTTTAAGAGAATAAAAAACATACATATGTATATATGTACTTATCTATTTAGATGCAGTTGTGGGTAAATGGATAGAGTTCTTACCTATTGTATGTAGATACTTACTTAGCCAAGCGAGGAGTATTCATACTCGTTGCATATCCAACATCTGTCAATTAAGGACGAAGGTAGATATCGCCTACGAATACCAATGCGCCGAGTTCTCAGTGGTCAGGCCCATAAGGCAAAAATCAAAGGGGAATTGTCGTTCGTTGGTAATGGCATCAGTCGAGAACGGCTGGACCGATTTGGATATTTCTTTCTATGAAATGTTCGCCATAACCCGACTTAGGTTTTATGCAGAGAAAAATTGCCCACACCCACTTTTACGTCCACTTTTTTCAATTTTCAATTTTAATATTTTCTACAAAAACTACTTTACAATGCAATTGCCTGCAATTGCCAGAGAATGTACGGAGATGGCCCCAGTTAAAACAGGCCAGCAACGCGGACCGGGGTCTGCTAGTCGTAAATAAATATTAGTTGTAATATTTGTTTTATGTTAATGATAATTAATTTAGATAAAGACGGTATTAAAGGTTAATAAAAAAATTAAAGTGGCTTAGGCCTGTTTGGAATCCATTCATAATCCATAAAACTATACTGATAGGAAGTAAGGGTTAGATGCACCGCGATCTTATTTTCTTCGAAATTTTCGAAACTTGCAACTATCGGCACGGGATAAATCAAGAAAAACCAGTAGCGAATGTTAGCTGGTGGAAGAAAGTATGCCTCTATATCACGGTATATAACATGGCGATCTTGCTTTTTCCATTTTAGCTCCATTTTTTATTAAATAAAATATCTATGTTATTTCTTGAAATAAAATATCTATGTTATTTGAATATTTGTAGTGAATTATCAATGGCTTTACATTTTGGAATCGAATCCACTGAACTTTTAAGTGTTGTCTTAAGATATGTTTTTAATATAACCAGCTATCATCTTTCCCATTTAAAATGGTTCGCTTTTTGCCGTGATGATCACACAATCCCAATCATAAGGCGTAGAAACGTCCTTATAGCATTGTTTTTTTTAATGAGACCAAAATCTTTATCGCATGGTAGGATACCAAACATTGTTGGCCTATCTGTTTCACTGGGAAGGTCGAAGTATTGACTATGTATGTGACATTGGCTTTCACGTGACGCATAACACTAGACCCTTTTCCTGCGTGAAGCTTTTCCCTCATTCTAGGTATACTTGAATGACTTGTTATTGATAAGGTCATGAATACAAAGACATTAGGTCGATTGCTGTCCTTTGTAGTTTGGCAGGTGTAGTGCTATAACTGCATATTTTTCATTGTTAAGTCCAATTGCATCCCGGTTCTAGCTAAATTAACTTTTCCCTTCAGGAAAATTAAAAAATTTTAACACCCATAGTTATCTTTATTTATTTTTCAAATGTACCCTTGATTTAAATGTAACATGGTTATTGGCCTTTTTTATTTCGTTGATGAGAGTATTGTTTGCCTTATTAATAAGATTTTTGTTGTTGAGAATTGTTTGGCTGTAGGCTTTTCATAAATAAAAATCCAATTTTCTGATTTTGAAGATTTATTTTCCAATATTTCGATTGGACTCTCCAATTCTCCTCAGGGAATTAAAAGATAGTTGTGGTAACTTCTACCAAGAGCTTTCTTCAACTTTATTTCATTTATTTGATTTGGACTAAGCGGCTTAAACCATTATGGAATCCACATTTTTTCGAACTTTCCGTAGAGGAAAACGAGTTTTCAGCATGCAGTATCACCTACGGTCAAATTATGCAATAGGAATTTTTTTGGTATGCATATATTTTGAAAGGTTCCGGTTCCATCACTCAGTTTGACTTTTTATTGAAAATGAGAGTTAGGCCGTTTTGGCTCTGAGAGCCTCAAGTATGCATAGCCAGATATTAACTTTTTCAACAAAGTCGTTTAAATTTGACATTGGTATATAGACTTCCTTAGAACTTTAGTTACATTTACTTTTTGTTTTGGCAAAAAATCAAAAATAGGAGTCTGTACCTAAGAATAATTAATGCACTATTTTTACCAGTTTTACATTTTTTTCCGTTTTAATTTCAACATTTTTAAATATTTTTGTGTGCGGGAACATCCCCAATAATAATCTGATACCCTATAAATTAATGTAAGGGCCAATCCTATAGCTCTGGGAGTTGCGTGTGCGTTCAAAAATACAAAAACAAAATACATGTAATTCAAATTGAAATACATGTATTTTGTTTTTGTATTTTTGAAAGCACACGCAACACGCAGAGCTACAGGTTTTGGCTTAAAATTATATTTGAGGAGGCTCGTAAAAACTCAGGAAGGAATTCATACATATCTATAAGGTGCCACTTCTTCCTATACCTGAGTACACATCATCAAAATGGCACCACATACTTGCCCGATTGTTTAACGGCCAATATCATTGTGTTAGCACTAAGTTGACTGTATCAAGATATATTGTCAAGGAAAGGATTTCGTCCACTCCAAAAAGTTTTTATATCGTTGTTTTGTTGAGCGACTAAATAGCCATTCTTCGAAACAAACACAAGTAGTAAACATGCGTTTCGACCGATCCGAATACATACATGGTGCACCATGACAGAAATATAAATGTATCTATGGAGAATGACACAAATAAATACACATGTAGGAATGTTCACATGTAGTCTGTATATAGGGATGTATGTTTGTATATATACCCTATTCTTATTCTACTCGTATGCGTGTGTGTTTACGTAGCACCCATTATTTACGTGTGGAGTGGTACCTCCAACCAAAAATGATTAGGTAAAAGAAAAGGTACAAATGACAATAAAAGAACAAATGGAATTAGGAAAACTGAAATTTCATTCATAACAATGACTTTCGAATTTTCTATTTTCTTTTTCCACAAAACAGAAAAAAGATAATAAAAAAGAAATACTCGAACCTTTTGAGTCGTTACAAACAATAAACGTCAACGGACCAGACCCTCTGTTCATTTTCAACAATGCAGGCGACAGAGTGTCTGCCAGGACTACATTATTGTCTTTATTGTTGTTATTATGATCTGAGCACAGTGCACCAAACACCTATGTATGTATGCATTTAAAATGGTAAGCCCATAAAAGATATGTTTGTTGGTCATATATTAATACAAATGTATATTTATGTGTATTTCAAATGACCCATGTACCTCAAGTATGACGAAAAAGGCCCCAAAAACATAGAATTGTGAAGAACAGTTTTGGGTTAGTAAAAAGTCTAAATCTTTAAAACCTACCCTACAGGTTGTAATATACAAACAAACAGTTTGACAATTAATTGATTGCAATCGTTGGCAAAATGGGCTATAAAAATCTCTCTGATTTATCAGGTTTTATTTAATCTTCTAACAGTTTTCCTCAAACAGCTTTTGTTTTTGAAACATAGCTTTGATCATACTTCCGAATTGTAACCTACATATATTTTCGTTATTCTTGGACACAATAAATATTTTAGTGCAGTTTATTCGACATGAACTTGCCAAGAAGATGTTGAGTGCTCAATGCCTAAAAAGGCAAAATTTTCAAGGCACAACTAAATCCCCATTGTTGTTGTAAAAAAAAAAAACAAAACAAAATGCATTTGAAAGAAGAAAAGTTCGAGGACAGCGAAGCCGCTCCACATCCGATATGTCTGAGGTCCTCACAATATGTAAAAAAATACAACAGCATCCAGACATTGTGAGAAATAAAATGAAGCCAATCGCGTGAAGATCGACGCTATAATGCTCGTGTTATTTGCAAAAATGCGAAGAAAATATGAGGGAAAAAAATATATATTATATTAGACCATGTTTATATTAGCTGTGTTCCTTCACTTATCTGAGGTTACCATTTGTTACCATTTTTATACCCTCCACCATAGGATGGGGGTATATTAAGTTTGTCACTACGTTTGTAACTACTCGAAATAATCATTGTAGACCCCACAAACTATATATATTCTTGATCAGCGTGCAATTCTACATCGATATAGCCATGTCCGTCCGTCTGTCCGTTTGTGGAAATCACTCTAGCGTCCGAACGGATTGACGTAGGTGGATGAAATTTTGGGAAAATCTATTATATGTACGTAGGACTTTTGGTATTGAAAGCGGGCTATGTAGGTCCACGCTTTCGTATAGCCCCCATACAAAATGACGCGTGACGCGTCGTCGTTTTAAGGAATTTTTAAGATATTTGTCCCATTTAACCACCGAATTGGTTGAAATTTGGTATTTTGTGCCTCCAGCGACCAAAAAACATTCCTACCAAAGTTGGTTTATATAGGTCCACGTTTTGGTATAGCCCCCATATAACGCCCCATATAAAGTACGCGTCATTTTAATATATTTTGAATGTATTAGTCCCACTTGACAACAGAATCGGATGTAACTTTGTATTTTGTATTTCCAGAGGCTAAGAGACATTTCTACCATAAAATTTTTATATAGGTCCACGTTTTCATATAGCCCCATAGGACGATATCTCCCGATTTTCGGTATTTTGAAGGTTTTGGCCTCATTATCGCACCGAGATGGCTGAAATTTGGTATTTAGTGTTCGTTGGGGGTATGAAACTTTCCCTCAGAAATTTTTAGCTATAGGTCCACGCCATCATATAGCCCCCATAGAACGGTACCTCCCGATTTTCGGTATTTTGAAGGTTGTGGCCACATTAATCCACCGAAATGACTGAAAATTGTGATGGAGGGTATAAAAAGTTCGGCCCGACCGAACTTAACACTTTTCTTACTTCTTTTAATAAATTTCTCGTTGAAATCGAGCTTAATGATCAATAATGCAAGTGAAAAAGGAAAGCCGACGATCCGAACCCACACACCCACCACTATGTGATATGACATGTTTCGCCTTTGGTAAAGGCTGCTCAGACATATCGGGGGCTATATGAAAACGTGGACCATCCCAGCTTTTGTAGTCGAGATTGAAAGCCAACAATACGTACGAGTACCAAAAATTGATGCACCTATGATGGTGACCGGACACAAACGATCCGAATCTGTACTAAAGCAAAATATTTTTTTAGTAATTGTGGGGACCTCAGTAGAGAAGTTTTAGCAGCATACTATGGTATTTCACGAAGACATTTCGTATACTTATTAATTATTAAATTTTTTAATATAGACATCTAAATATAATATTTTCTTAATTTGTAGTAGTAAAAAATCGTGTTTAATTATCGAACGATTTTTATACTATTTGAATATTTTTACAAACAAATTTAAAATTTTGTTTTTACAAAATAGTCTGGCTTGATCCCATTGTTGTTGTTTTAATATTTTAAAACAACTAGTTTATTAGTGGAGAAAGTCTGGCATTGGGAAGACTAGTTTCGATCCTCCTCACAGGACGTCATCAGTTCCTTGTTTCTTGTTTGTGGATATTCTCCACCGAAGTTATTTTCCAATAACTTCTTCAACAAAAATCTTTTTATACCCAAACATCAATCGTCAGCTCGAAGTAAAAAGGTGAACAAAGAAAAAACTTCAATGGCAAGTTTTTCTTTGGCAACCTCACACAACCCCGACCAAACCTTCTCCACTGTTATGTGTCGTTGATTTACAACGAAGGCAACGTAACAAAATGTATGACTGTAATTCTTTAAAACTAATTGTTTTAGGAGGGATCCCATAATTTCGACCATTAAAATTAATTTTCTTGGAAGCTGTGTTGGCATCAATTTAGAAAAATGGGTAAAAAATGGGTTGAAGCCAACATTTTTTTATGTTCCCTTCCGATTTCTGACCTAACCATACATTTTATAGACCTATGTCCAAAGAAAGAATGACAGAATACTCCATGAACAACATGATACTAGTGTATGCTTTTTCGATATATCCACTGCATCCACCTAAACTTGATGCTGACATTTTGAAGATATGATTATAGAACTCGTGATTTTACGTTGTTTAATGTTTATCTCATGAGTGCGCTCCTTACAGTATCCTAATAATTGGAGTATAAAGACCAAAATTTTTGAGTTTAAAATTTACAAGTGTCATTTAATTTCCTTTGAAGCCCGCGTGAATTTAGATTTTTACGCAATGGATATAAGGTGCCCTTCCGCGATCGAATCCATCCACTAAAACCACGAAAATAGTACCTTGCACACAAAAAAAAAATGGTCTCTCTAACATATGTCCCAAACATATTTTGCAGCAAACATATATTTGTTTGCATGCAGTACCAAACATAACATATGTTTGGGTCCTGCAAACAAATATATGTTTGGGTGCAAACAAATACAAACCCAAAAGCCACAAAACAAAACAAACACATGCACCAGGGGGCGCTTTCTGAGAGCAAGGGAGCGTAAATGTCAATGTGAAACACATTGAAATGTATGCTCACTTGCTATTTCTAACATGCAAACACATTTATAAATGGGGGCGTTTTTATTGAAGGGCATAGAAAAAAAGCAAAGCAACAAAGACACATAGGTACATACCAAAGAAATACATAACACACTTTAATAAATGAAAAACTGAATGAAATAACTTATAGAAAGTCGCACTTTTAAAAAGAAAAAATTATATAGAAACTTCGTTGAACGTTTCTCTTTAGTTGTGAAATAAAGCACATTTTCTCCAAAGTTGAAATCATCAGCGGGAAATCGGCATCTGGAATCAAATGATTATATAATGTAATAAATAGGTACATCCATATTTCAAATATACATATGTATGTATGTATATGAAAAATGTATTGATGTAATTGCCAATATTAAATGCGATTTCTTCCTTGTCCAATAAAATATTTCCATTCACATTTAATTTACTAAAAAGCACAATTTCTTTAAGAAATTACAAAACACTGATTTATTCATTCACTTTACCGCCTTTACTCAGCGATGTTCTCTAGAACACTGATGAAAAAGACCAACATAATTAATACAATTTGTTTTCTTTTCCTCTTCTCTTGCTACGTTGGTTAACAACAACAAAGCACGAAACACACGTGTTTTACGCATTACACCATGCACACAGCTCTTTATTATAAACCAGCGTTCCCCAAATTATTTTTGGATCCAAACATATATTTGTTTGCAATCAGTCCCAAACAAATATTTGTTTGGGTCCAAACATATTTCTAACATATATTTTTCTGCGTGTAGATTTACACCATTTTGTCATAGGCAGGCTTTGATATCACTAGGATTGGTATACTCCGTACTATATTTTTCTATATAAATTTACGTTTTTCATTCAAAATTACTTCATTTAGTATAGTTCCATTAGAAAACTGTGAGATGCAAAACCTAATAAACATCTTCATAAGGAAACTTCAAAAGTATTTCTTTAAAGTTTGCTTTTTGACAAATCGTCCAATTTCTCAAATATAAACAAAATAATTGTTCTGTGTGCAGTTAAGATGCTGCGGGCTTCAAAACATTACTTGGTCGAGGAATGAATGCCTTATAGATACGCCTTTTTAACTGATCCTTACATAAAGGGCTAATGGAAACTGGCTAAAACTGGGCTCAAGGCTCAAAATATGCAAAATCATAGGGTACCAATCATCATATATTGTTCGAGGTAACAACCAGAGTGTTAAACAATTCTAATCAATAAAAGTTTTGTCTATAAAATCCATTGAATTGCCCAATAAATGCTCAAATTATTGTAAAAACCCGCTGCAAGGACAATAGCCCGTTTGTGGCCTCCTCAAACGACTTTTGCTTTCAAACAGCCTTCAAATCTATTGCATTTCCTACTAACAACTAAAATATTGACAATTTTGGACATAAATTCGACTAAAAATATTTTTTTGTCCTTTTTATTCCACACTCCTATTTTTTTAACAAAAAAAAAATTGAAGAGGATTTATAATGTTGGTGTAAACAGTAAATAATTTAAAACAAATTACCACATTTCAACAACAATGTTGAACAAACACAAAACAGGCCAAAATGGAGAAGTTTAACCATGTTTATTTGACCATTCCCTTGGTGTGTATGGGTACTCCTATTATTTTGAACACAGCTGTATATATAATTGTTCCACTAACATCCCAGAAGAGACAAGGGAGACTTCTCTCATATTAATAAGTGCACCCCGATTCATACCCAGCAAAATTTGAAGGAAGAGTTCCATGCGATGACGTGATTTCATGGCATGTTTTGCATTGGTTCAAACGAAGTCGTGAAAGATCCGATCTTTCCATCAGCATTTGAACCCATGCAAAGGGAGTCTTGAAAGATCCGATCTTTTCATCTGTATTTGAACCCATTCCATAGAGATGAATTTTGTGTTTTTATTTATAGAAATTTTTCTAAATATATTAGATTAATTATCTACGATAGGCTTGATGTTGTCGGAGACTCGAAATCACAACCAACGATGTTTAAACTCTCGGTGTAATGATAATGTCATTTCAAGGGGTTGGTGAAAATGACATGCCAAAGCATTGGCGAAAATTACGTGTCAACGCATTGGTGTAAATGACATGCTTTGGATCCAAAAATGAATAGCATCTTTTGAGGTCCACGCTCATATAAAAGTCATCGATGAAGATGCTAAAAAGATGACATGCCAGGTCACTCGCACCCATGATTGAATGGCATCTTTGGCATCGAACATTTTGCTGGGTATTAGTTCAATGATATGGGACCTACTTTTTATCGCCGAGTCGCAACGGCGTGTCTTAAGACACCACTTGTAAAGAAGTTTTACATGGCTGAAATACTCCGGAAATGCCGCCAACATTTCTGAGGGGTATTTTGCCACCGTTGAAAATTTGTTGATGCTACTTGGCATGGGAATCGAACCGCAGACCTTCTGAGTGCAAGGCGGGTGTGCATTGCACCACGGTGGCACCAGAAAATGTTAAGTCGCTCGGAACAAAATTGAATTCGATATTAGCGTTCGTAGGGGAAAATTCATTGTGTTTTTTATGTAACATAGAAACTTTAAACGCATTTTTCTCGAAATGACATTTTTAAGTTGAGCTGACTTAATACCGTTTTGTAACAGTCCACTATTTTCTTAAAAGTGGATATTTTTAAATTCCCACAAAAATGCTTAAGTGTTCCATACGCCATTTTTTACATTTTCGGATATAGGTGGTTTTTTTGTTTTTCGGGTATGCTACTTCTGATTTTTTTTATCTGCGCTATTTTCCGAGATATCCACGTTTCGGTCCGAAAGTTTAAGTTCTGTTCAGGTATCAAATTAATATTTTAATAAGCAACAAATTTAAAGACATATTTCAAATATCAGAATTTTAATTTTCGATTTAGAAGTTTTAAATTAATTGAGGCAAAGATGGGAAATTTGTTTTGTCACTTTGTTCCATGTGATATACAGTATTTTACATTTGTGTCATAAGTGTGGATATGGAACAAATCGACAAAACTTCAATTTTTAAAAATTTCTCTCCAACTTTCATTTTCTAATTTTTTGAAAATATATTTTATATACTATTATTAATAATTGAAGTTAAAAATATAAAATTTTTCTTCAGTAAGCTCCACGCAGTTGTGAGCCCAAACTTTAAAATGCGATTATTTCAAAACCGTAAAATGGCGTATGGAACACTTAAGCTTGACACCGACGTTAAAACGAATCGTAGCAGTCAAAGAACCAGGAAGTCTCTCAGCAATGACGTCGTTTCTTATAAATTTGCAGATGGCTCTTAATTGTTTGCAAAAACATTTTACATCTTATCCAAACAAATAATTAGAAGAAAATATGTCTGTCAACCAACTATATTCATGTCGCATTATTTAATGAATCGATGCTATTTTAATAAAAAGGTGGAAGATTTAGTTTTACTTTCAAAAAATCAAATATAGCCTTAATGAATTAGTGCGACAATCGAATTCTTATGTTAAAAAATAAAGTTCACGGAAAGAACTGAGCCACGTCCGCGATACTACTTGTGCGTGTCGCTTTCGGCAGAACCAACTTTGTTGCATGAGCAGTAGGCCGGGGCGATTTGTATGGAAGGAAAAAAGTGTTATCGGGCGCCTGGAGATTCTGATTTTTGGGATTGTACTGAGCAAAAAAGTCAACTAGACCATATGTCTACGGTGAAAATCGAGCCCCCGGATTTTGACTTGAAGTTTTTTTTCAAGGATTTTTGGATATTTTGGCATATAACAATCAAACCACTGAGATTTTCGATCCAACACAAAGACAACAATTGTAGCCAAGACAATAATAAAGAACTCTCTAGTACATCGCAAAAGCATTGGAACGCTCCTTCAGGTAGTTATGGCCTCGAGAAGGTGCACATTTTTGGGAAAATATCGATAAACGACACTGTGCTACAAAATGGAACTCAAAATCAGTGGGTGGAAAATTTCTTTTGGAGATGAAAGCTCCTGGTGAGTGTACTGAGAACCCAAAAGAAAATTTTCACCATAGGTCAAGTTTCCGAGATATTGCGTGATTATTGGTTTAATTTTGGTCCCTTAATTTGTGATCAAATAGCTTTATATCCCTCTAAAGCTTTATTGTAGCTTCATTTTGACATTACATGTCTTCAGTCAAATCGAATGGTGAATCTTTTTGTAAAATATTTCATCCCTCTAACTCAATTCCTTTCATGTCCTTTTCGTCCTTTATTTTTTGAACCGTAGTAAAAGTACCACAAGGCGAGATTTTACAGCACCCAAATATTCTACAAAAATGTTGTTCAGAAGATTTTAGGTACGGTTCTCATTGATGACCAATCGATATTTCCCCGTTTTCATGGTCCTTTTTGACATTTTAGCGGTTTTTGTTCAGAAAACTATGTTTTGTTTTTATGTTTATTCGTTATTGGTCTGTGGTGCTTCTGAAATACTTAACATAAATAGCTCTTGTTATGACGAACACGTTAATAACAAATTTTTTTGGAGGAAAGATCCGGTTATCTAAATTTTTGAACCGGATATTCTGATATTAAGACCGATTTTGGAACCGGTTTTAAGTAACCGATTAACCGATTAAAACTTTGTTGGTTACGAAGCTAGAACAAAAAAACCGCGTTCTTAAACCGATTTTGATGTAAAATATCACTGGGTTCTTTTTGGCGAGGAAAGTCGATTAAGATAATATTATAAATCTGGAAAGGCAGTTATGTCATAGGTCAAACTTCTGAGTTATGGCGAGATGAATTTGTGTTATGTTGTTTTTTTATCATGCACTTAAAGTTCATCAAGAATGAATTAATTTCGCCATAACTCAGAAGTTCGAACCACGTCAATAACTGTCCTTATCATTTTCATTTTTCCATAGCGCAAAATTATAAAAATGTTCTATTTCTTATTTTTCCTACATTTTATCCAAAACTATAATGTTTTTTGTTTTATTCAATATTTATTTTGAAAAGCTTCGTAACCAACAAAGTTGTAATCAGCTACTTGCTGTCATTTGATTGACCATTTTATTAGCTTTCTAATGATATACATATTCGGTTAATCGGTTACTTAAAACCGGTTCCAAAATCGGTTTTAATATCAGAATATCCGGTTCAAAAATTTAGATAACCGGATCTTTCCTCCAAAAAAATTTGTTATTAACGTGTTCGTCATAACAAGAGCTATTTATGTTAAGTATTTCAGAAGCACCACAGACCAATAACGAATAAACATAAAAACAAAACATAGTTTTCTGAACAAAAACCGCTAAAATGTCAAAAAGGACCATGAAAACGGGGAAATATCGATTGGTCATCAATGAGAACCGTACCTAAAATCTTCTGAACAAAATTTTTGTAGAATATTTGCGTGCTGTAAAATCTCGCCTTGTGGTACTTTTACTACGGTTCAAAAAATAAAGGACGAAAAGGACATGAAAGGAATTGAGTTAGAGGGATGAAATATTTTACAAAAAGATTCACCATTCGATTTGACTGAAGACATGTAATGTCAAAATGAAGCTACAATAAAGCTTTAGAGGGATATAAAGCTATTTGATCACAAATTAAGGGACCAAAATTAAACCAATAATCACGCAATATCTCGGAAACTTGACCTATGGTGAAAATTTTCTTTTGGGTTCTCAGTACACTCACCAGGAGCTTTCATCTCCAAAAGAAATTTTCCACCCACTGATTTTGAGTTCCATTTTGTAGCACAGTGTCGTTTATCGATATTTTCCCAAAAATGTGCACCTTCTCGAGGCCATAACTACCTGAAGGAGCGTTCCAATGCTTTTGCGATGTACTAGAGAGTTCTTTATTATTGTCTTGGCTACAATTGTTGTCTTTGTGTTGGATCGAAAATCTCAGTGGTTTGATTGTTATATGCCAAAATATCCAAAAATCCTTGAAAAAAAAACTTCAAGTCAAAATCCGGGGGCTCGATTTTCGCCGTAGACATATGGTCTAGTTGACTTTTTTGCTCAGTACAATCCCAAGAATCAGAAACTCCAGGCGCCCGTGATGGTGTTCAAATCGCCCCACTCTAATGAGCACCTTCCGTTATCGATGGTGTGATCTTTATCTTTTTGGATAAGAACGCATGGATTATCATACAATCGCCTTCAAGTGAATCTTGGACTACGCACGGTTTGCTGAAGTCATTTCTAGCAAAAGCATGCAGAAATGGCAGAAGTACATTCTAATTACTCGTCGTACTTGTTCTATATTCATTTACAGCTATTTATGTATCTCCGCCCTTAGGTTATTTTAAATTATTTGAACACGTGATTATATTTTCAATTCAGATATTCGCAAACAAGTATTCATAATAATTTTTATACAAATTGATGAATTAATTCCGAATACGATGTTACTTTCATCAAGAGCAGGCATCACTCCATGAATATTTTATTGCAATAATCAACAAAACTATGATATAATATTTGCTTAAATCCAAGGTAAATGTTTCAACCAAGCATACAAGATTTTTATATTCTCAGCCTTTAGGCTAGAAAGGGTATATACACTTTCATACGGGCAAAATGTGCCTCATCGAAATAATGGGTTTAGACCCCAAGTATGTTTGGACGAAATGTGTTTCAGGTGAAAGGTACAAAAAATCCCTATGACACCGATCCGAACGGATCTGCCGTTTCAGTCCAAAATGTGGCCTTCGTAATATTTTGTGCAAATTTAGTTTAAGTTCGAAGATAAGCCATATCGGTCCACTCTTCAGGTAGGTGGAAGAAGTGGACCTTTTGATACCTCCCCCACAAAAGTTCGAAAATATTTGCTAAATGGTACTCTAAATATTGTGGAAAGTCAGTGTAGAAACATCCCTATATATCGATATCCCCGCATATTTTTTCGCTTTAATCCTATCCATATTGTTTTAAAACCCCCTAAATATGTATGTTTTTTTTTTTTTTTTTTTTTTTTTGTTAAAAAAAAAGTATTTCAATCCACACAGGCTGAGGGTATATCTCTGTCGGCAATGTCGACTGATACTATTTTACTTGTTTATTTTGTTTTGGTTTATTGGCCCTTTCACCACGTATCTATACATGAACATGAGAGACGGCTATTCTAACACTGTAAGTGGAATTCAAACTGAGTCCTCAAACGGGGATTAATTGAAAGCATTTAATCATTATTTTCACATTGGAATGCGGAAGAGTAGTAGATATACATTGAACATTAGCATGGGTAAATCACTCCAAAAATGTGTTTGTATGTTATGGGCATGAATCTGATACGACTGTATTCGAAAACTCAACCAGGTAATCATTCCACGAATTTCATTTGCAAAGGACGTTTGTCCCACTTCAAGGTGTTCGCCAACAAAATATTTCAATAATTTCAGCAAAAAAAAACGAGCATGGACATTTTTCATCACAGAGTATTAAAAAACGCTAAAGAATGGTGAATTTTTACAATTAGGCCACTAGGTTATTATACATATCTGGGTGAGTATTGCGAAAAGACATGTTTCTCTGTCCCGGGTTTCTGTTATGGTTAAAAATATTGAAAAAAAGGTAATTCTTAGAAACGGAATAAGTAAAACAAAATATCCTTAAACAAAGCTCGAAAATCAAAATAAAATATTTATATGAAAGTTGTTTTGTGCTCAAAAAACACTGATATTCACTAATATTTCAAAATAAATTTTATAAATGAAGTACGACGAGTTATTCTAGAAGATTGAACAAAGTCTATTTTAATTTCATAAATATAATTTTATTTTTTAAATTATGATTTTGAGACATTTTAGTCGTGTCCCTATTTTTTGCCATTCCCGTGGGCCAATGTGTTTATTAAGACAAAAAAATGCTTTAAACCGGTTTTTTGTTTATATGTAATCTGTCAATGAAGCGACAATTCCCGTTAGTTTTAAAGATAATCGACAGAAGTGAAAAATGTATTCAGTTGTATGAGAACTGTTGAATTGTTTAGTGTTTTTTGTGCATGTTCCTGAATTTTTTTCATTTTTTTCATATTATAATTATAAATTTATGTTAATGGTGTATGTATTCATTTCTTAAGCCTTCATTGAATTATATTATATTTTGTAACAAATTTCCACATTTAAATCCAAGAACAGTCACGCTTCCATCATTACCGTGGGAATAATTAACGAAAATTTGAGATTATTCAATCTATGATAATTATTAAATAAATTTATCATAGGATTTTTAAACAAACCATCAAACGCAACATGGAACCATAAAGAAAGTAGCAATGCAGAGGAAAAATAAATACTCAATAAGGAAATGACCATGTCGACCGGGCCCGACTTTATGATACCCTACACCACTATGAATATGTTAAGTTGAACATGGAAGCTACATATATCCAAAATTAAAACAATGAAAGGATAAGTGAATCTTACAAAATTTAATATTTAAATATTATTCCCGTGGGTTTCTAGAATATACGAACCCTGAAGGAACAGGTCTTAATGTCAAAATAGCAAAACAATTGCGATTTTTATCCTCTTTTCTCGGCTTCTGCTCCATGGATATTAAACCGTTCAAAATTCAAGAAAACAATCAACCACAATATTGTAGCAAAGGCTTCAATAAACAACTTTTTGCTATTTTTTGCCATTAAGATCCATTTCAACAGAGTTCGTATATTCTAGAAAGATGTTTATTGAGATCTGAGGTACATTTTTGTAGTTGGTTGTTTGCTTCAAATTTGATCGGTTTGAAAGCTGTATAACAAAAATTGAGAAAAAAATTAAAAAGAAATTTGACCGTGGCGATTTTGACCTTGCAGATGAAGTATGATGGATTATATGTGTTCACAATTTTTGTTCTTTAAGGCAAGAGCTACAACTTTGCCTCTGAGATAAATTCAAATTTCCTAACGGTTTGGAAGATACAGTCCTGACTAAATGACCCTTTCTACATCAAAGCCTCAAACCTTTGGAGGCCTATAACCGCGAAAGTTGATGAGATAGGGAAAAACAGATCGTGGATTCGAATGTCATTTCAGTCACGTGAAAATTAACTAGATCCAAATCATTGAGTTAAAATAGAATCGGATAGCACGCATTGATGCAGATAAGTCTCCACTGATCGTTCGTGAGGTTATGTTTATATGTAGGTTCATTGCGGATTACCATATTTTACTCGCAAAAGTTCAAATTGGCCCATTGATCCATTAAAGCCTAGTTAGATAGAGTAAAAAACTTCTTGTCCTAAATCCAGTTACGAGGCACATAGCATATATGCCATTTCGCAATTCCTCTAAATTTATGAGCGTGAAATATGATGTTTTATTATATCTAAAGAAGTTTACACATGTATCACAGCTTGCGAACTAATGACAGAAAGGACTCTTAAGGTATTTTATACATACTTACATGCATACACGCAGGAAAAACATTTTTCTCTTTTGTAAGATCAACAACATCTATTTTTCTCACAACTTTTATTCGATTTGTTGAAATAAAAAAACAAAAACAACTGTCCAAATTGAGGAATGTGATAAAATTACTTACAAAACTAATTTTCTACTCAAACATGACCTACAATTTTTACAAAAAGTATTGTCATCATAGAAAACCAGTTGCTGGACTTTTTGCACATAATTCGTGTATACATTTTCCAAATAACTACAGTATAAATGCTAAATTTGAAACAAATGTTGACGAACTCATCACTCGGCCAGGCTCCAAAGTGATTCAGATTGTCCTGGTACAACTGAAATGACAACCAAACTAAATAAAAAATAGTTACATATTACACTCACCCAAGCAGCACATAAAGAACAATTAGAAACATAACATACAAGAAAATAAAAAGAAACACAACATTACGACCAAGGTTCCTAAATTCATCAGGTTGCCGTGCTGGTAAACTCAAAAGCAATGAAGTAAATGGAAAACAGTTACGTACATTACTAATAGAGTTTGGGAATTCCCGACTTTTTTTCATTCCCGGGAAATCGGGAATAAAAATTTCTCATTCCCGGGAACCCGGGAATTCCCGGGACTATGAGAAATCGAGTTTGTGGGGCATAGACGTGACAGAGAGCAAACATAAAGGAAATAAATACTCCTTATATTTATAGTTGTATCATTAGTTATCTCTTTGGAACAATATTAACGACGATGCGCCAAAATCTTGAACGTACCAATACATCATACATATATGGCAGCTGTTCAAGCCACCCAATTCTTCCCGCCTAATTTGCTGAGATTATATAAATTGCTGTTTCCCACGACCATCCTCGCATGGCGTGTCGATCATAATATAAATCCGTTCATAAAGGATTTTTACAAGGTTGGCCTTTTGTGTACAAACCTTCACAACTGCACGACGGTGGCACCAAAGATATGGAGGCGTACTTTTATGAACATACATACTATAGTTATTACTGACTTCCATTCCTAATATACACGATTTGCCACTTACACATTATACAGCTTTTAATATTACATACAATAATTTTGGAGAAAACAACAATTCGAATCGATCACAGAGTTTATATCTTAGTAAATTGATATACTTCAAGAATGCCATTAATAAAAATATGGAGTAGAACGACAAGGAAATGACTCCAAAAGTTCAGAATTATGTGAGGTTATACAGACTTCGAATTGCAGAAAAAAACAATAATTATTGAGAGAACCAAAATGTATATACTTTACAAATTACGAATTATCGTGATTTTTACTATGGACCCTAAGTTTGTTACAAATGATCGGGAATTACGAATTATCGGGACATGAATAATCGCTATTCCACTATATTTTCAACATTAAATAACTATAAGACAAATAATATAAGACTTATACATGAAAAATACAAATACCCGTATTCCCGGGAATTTCACAAAAATTTCCTGGAAAATCCCGTCCGAAAAAAAATCGAGAATTCCCGGGAAATCCCGGGTCGGGAATTCTCGACCAGAAACTCTAATTACTAACTATATTGATTACTAGCAAAATGCCCGCCACTTCGTAAGCGGAAAAGGAATAATATACAAATAAACAATATTTAATATGGATAACACTGAAAATGTTGATGTACTAATACTTATTTGAATTGATATTTAATATCTTTCAAGTACTGCTCGTATACGTTTTGTTCGAATTTCAAAAAAGACCTCTACACTTCAACAGCGGTCTACATTTTAAATTCCAGTCCATGTTTTATCAGTACGGTGTGGGTATTTTGAAAATTTTATCCACATTTTCCAACCAAATTTTGGAATTTGTGATATCAAAATGTAGAAAACCTTTATTCAGAAGATGTTACCCTATATAACAGTTAATTTTTGAGACATTTTATTTTAGGCCTTTTTTTTCTCAGGATGTAAAAACCTTCTTGTAAAACATTAGCCGCATAGATCTACCTTTTCAAATGAACTTACAATAACGTTTAGAATAGACAACGAAGATAAAAACAATTTTGTTGAAAAGGTACGTATGACTTTTTGATTTCAGTACATTATTTAGAAACCGAATTCGTGTTAACCTAGAAACAATAGTACATTATTCAGTACAATTTTTAAAATCCAGGACCTTAGCTCAAATGTTACAGTTTTAGCTCTACTTGTTCACCCAATGTCAATGGTATTACATGTAGAAACATTTCATACATTTTAAGGCGGATTTAAATAAACATTCTGATCCAATCTCAACAGTTATCCTTATAACAAATTTCATTTATCGATTCACCCAGTGCTTCAATATTTAGTACTATTTAATACTTCTAGTACACTTATTGTACGACCACCTCTAACAATGAACCTGACAAATCAATAATATATCAGAATTTCACTTATACGGCGTTTAGATTATAGTTTTTTGCAGGGTTAACCTTCTTTTTGAGGATTTATTTGAAGTATACACAATGGAAATGACATTTTAAACCCAGACCCACTGGGTTAACCCGGTTATATGTAAACGGCCTATTATATACCAAATTTATTGCAATTTTGTACTTTTCACGCACTAATGATATAATTCCATCTTCATTGCTACACCCAACTTCAAATTTAATAGCATTTAGTATTTCTCAATAAATCATCCAGACCTCAGCCTAATTTTAGAATTTGTATGCATTTCAAAAAATCTGTATCTAAACACCAACACAATCCCTCATCCAACAATTCGAAATTCCACCTATATCCCATAATGCAACACCAAACTGGTACCAATTTTAGTACTTATAGTATGCATAAGTTTCAAAAATTACTTCCTTTTATCCAAAACTATATCCAAACCGCGATTTAGTATTTTTCGTATACATTAGTACGAATTTGCAAAACTTCCTCTCTATCTCCACTCTAAACGTCAACTGCTATACAAATACCGAATTTCACAATTTCAGCTCTACCCCTTTACACAATAACAATTTGGACCAAATTCTGTGCCATTTAGTAATTTTCGTACACTTATTGTATATATATCCACAACCAATCCAACCATCCATATCTCAACCCTACACACCAACAGCGTATATAATACAAAATTTCCGAATTCCACTTTTATTCATAATACCATTAATACTTTTCGTATGAAAGTACGAATTTCAATAACTATCTCCAAGAGTAATTGCGAATTTCAGGATTCCACCTCTATCCGTCCACCCAAATCAAAATTTTACCAAATTTAGTACCATTTATTAATTTTCGTACACATAAGTACGAATTTCCAAAGCTACCTCAATGCAACACTCCATAAGTAATCTTAATTATAAATTTCCATATTCCAGCTCTATCTGTACACCCAAATCCAAAATGTACCAAACTTAGTACCATTTAGTACTTTCCGTACCCATAAGTACGAATTTCCGAAAGTACCTCAATCCTACACTCCATAAGTAATCATAATTCCAAATTTCAGGATTCCAACTCTATCCGTTCACCAGAATATATGTAAATTGTACCAAATTTAGTACATTTTGTACTTTCCGTACCCATAAGTATGAATTTCCAAAACTACCTCAATCATACACGCCATCAGTAATCTTAATTCCAAATTTCAGGATTCCAACTCTATCCGTTCACCCAAATATAAATTGTACCAAATTTAGTACAATTTGTACTTTCCGTACCCATAAGTATGAATTTCCAAAACTACCTCAATCCTACACTCTATCAGTAACCTTAATTCGAAATTTCAGGATTCCAACTCTATCCGTTCAACTAAATTAAAATTGTACCAAATTTAGTACCATTTAGTACTTTCCGTACCCATAAGTACGAATTTCCAAGACTAACTCAATCCTACACTCCAAAAGTAATTAAATTCCAAATTTCAGGATTCCAGCTCTATCCGTTCACCCAAATATAATTTGTACCAAATTTAGTACCGTTTACTACTTTTCGTACCCATAAGTAAGAATTTCCAAAACTACCTAAATCCTTCACTCCATCAGTAATATTAATTCCAAATTTCAGGTTTCCATGTCTATCTAAATCCAAATTGTGCCAAATTTGGTACCATTTAGTACTTTTCGTACACAAAGGTATGAATTTACAAAACTACCCCCATATCTCAATCGTACACTTCAACGGTAATCTAAATTCCAAATTTCAGGTTTTTAGCTCTATCCGTTCACCCAAATCCAAATTGTACCAAATTTAGTACCATTTAGTACTACTCGTTCACATAAGTACGAACTTCCAAAATCATTTCCTTATATCAACACCACTTCTCAACCTTGATTCCCATACCAAATATGAAGATTGTAGCTATATCCGCTCAAAATATACAATTGGTACCAAATTTAGTAACTTTTCGTACACTTATAGGTCGAATTTCCAAATACCCTTTGGTACATCTTTTTAACTCTCCATCAGTTACCCTCACTCCAAATTTCAGAATTCTAGCTCTTCCCGTTTGCCTAATACAAATGGTACCATATTTAGTACCTTTTTGTACTTTTCGTACCCTTATAGGTCGAATTTCCAAAAATCCAGCCTTATCTCACCCCTACACACCGACAGCAATCCACTGTCAAAATTTCAGCTTTCTAGCTTCAGCGGTTTCGTCTGGGCGATGATATACATGTCACTCACTCACTCACTCAGTCATCACTAAGCTCTTTTATATATATAGATATATACATATGTATACTCAATAACATGATTGACCCAATACATTTTATTGGCAAAGTGATCATTAGACATCGGATTTTACCATGTTTTTTATTTCTTACCCGATTGGACTCAAATTTTGGATCTATTCGTTTTGAGGGTAAATTTTTCGATATTTGGGGTCATATCAAAAACATGCATATAATATGCAAAAAATATCCTAAATATGTAAGAGCTTTTTTGACCAAAATCGTCAATTAAATTTGGAAAATCATCAAAAAGCGTTCTAAGCGTTGTGTCGTTTAACGTCGTTTTTTGCATGTTATTATGTTATTGAGACTCTCCAGATATTCCGCCACAGCAATACATCTGGACTAATAAGACTTAAATCAGTTTTCACAAGGTGATAAAATAGGTGTGTTCGTTTACTTAACAATTTGTACAAATTTGTACAAGTCCAGTAACTTCTTGTAATCGACTAAGGTCTTTTGCATTGTACTGTAGAGTAAACGAACAACATCCAGTAACAATTCCTACAAATTTTGAGTAAACGAACACACATAATGTCAAATAACCCAGCATTCCTATTACAACATATGTTTGAAAATTTTAAAATTTTCAAAAACTCAATCAGAAATGTCAAAAGCAACGTGTCCAAATATGGTGATAGTTTCTACTCGGCCAAAATTGTCTAGCAGAAAAACAGAGGAGCTAGAGTTAATCATTGCAATTTGTGTTTAGTGCTTTCAGCATATCTATATACATACATATATAACAGAGCTTGGTGATGAGTGAGTGACTGACTGACAGATCATCGCCCAGACGAAACGGCTGAAGCTAGAGCTTGAAATGTTGAGTGTGGGTTGTGGTTGTGGGTACTAAACATAGTACCCTTTGTGTTAGGCAAACGGGAAGAGCTAAAACTCTGATTTGGAATTTGGAATGAGGGTCAGTGATGGAGAGTTGGAAAGACGGTCCAAAGGGTTTTTGGAAATTCGACCTATAAGAGTACGAAAATTACTAAAAGTTATTAAATTTAGTACCAATTGTATACTTTGAAAGGCTATAGCTAGAATCTTGAACTTTGGTAATGGAAATCAAGTGGTGTTTATAAAAGGAAATTGTTTTGGAAATTCGTACTGATGTGTACGAAAAGTACTAAATGATACTAAATTGTGTACAATTTGGATTTAGGTGAACGGATAGAGCTAGAAACCCGAAATTTGGAATTAGGAGTACTGTTGAAGTGTAGGAATGAGATATGAAGGTGGTTTTGAAAATTCGTACTTATGTGTACGAAAAGTACTAAATTTGGTACAATTTGGATTTGGGTGTATGGACAGAGCTGGAAACCTGAAATTTGCAATTAAGATTACTTACTGTTGACGTGTAAAATTGGGATATGAGGCTAGTTTTGTAAATTCGTACTTATGTGTGCGAAAAGTACTAAATATGGTACTAAACTTGGTACAATTTGGATTTGGGTGAACGGATAGAGCTTATTGCGTGTGAATATTACGAAATGGTACTAAATTTTGTACAATTTGGATTTGGGCGAATGGATATAGGTGGAATCCTGACATTTGAAATAATGATTACTGTTGCGTGGAGGATTGAGGTAGTTGTAGAAATTCGTATTTATTGCGTACGAAAAGTACTAAATGGTACTAAATTTAGTGCAAGTTGGTTTTGGGTGAGCGTAGAGAATTGGGATCCTGAAATTTGGAATAATGATTACTGTTGCAGAGTACGATATGCGTACCAGCTGGTACTTAATTTGGTACAATTTAGATTTTGGTGAATAGATAGAGCTGGAATCATGAAATTTGGAATTATTATTACTGTTGCGTGAAGGATTGAGACACATTTCGGAAATTTGTACATATTTGTACGAAAAGTACTAAATTTGGTACGATTTGGATTTGGGTGAATGGAGAGAGGTGGAATCCTGAAATTTGGAATTAAAATTACTGTTGGAGTGGATGATTGATATATGGAGGTGGTTTTGGAAATTCGTACTTATGTGTACCAGCTGGTACTAAATGTGGTACAATTTGGATTTTTGTGAATGGATGGTGCTGGAATCGTGAAATTTTAAATTTGGAATAATGATTACTGTTGCGTGGAGGATTGAGACAGATGTCGGAAATTCATACTTATGTGTACGAAAAGTAGTAAATGGTACTAAATTTGGTGTAATTTAGATTTGGTGAACGCATCGACCTAAAATCCTGAAATATAGAATTAAGATTACTGTTGGAGTGGAGGATTGAGATAGTTATTGAAATTCGTACTTTCGTACAAAGCATTAAAAGGGGTTCAAAAACATTCGATCTTATAATATGTTCTCCAAATTTAGTTTAACTTCCAAAATGCCCGATATCGATTTTCTAGTCCAAAAATTTATGCGATGACCCACTGATATCTATCAAAAATAAGATCAACTTTCATAATGGACTATGCCGGTCCATTCCGTTAAGTACCTCCTCCCCAACACTTTTGAATTTTAATCATAATCCTCATTTTTGTCGGCAAGTTCAAATGTCCAAAAAGGGCCACAAAATTCTGAAAAGACCTTAAATACATTCGATCTGTCCTTAGATGATAGTTTAAATACAACAATTTGATAATTCGGACACCGCCGAAACCTGTGCTGTACGGATCATCGAGATTATACTGTATATATGGGATCAATATCCAAATCTGAATCGATTCTTACCAAAATAAATAGGGATCGCCCTATGGCCAAAAAATCTTCTCCAATTTTTATGCGAATTGGTCAATAATTGTGACCTGTACTTTGTTTTCAAAAATACATGGCCAGACGGACAAGTGTGAATCAATGCAGATCATCAAAAGGAACTATGGGTATATTTCGTTCCCTTTTGCATGTTGCAAACTCATTCACTAAGACATAGTACCCTTAGGGTATTAAAATATGGTTATCAGTGCAATCCTGAATAAAAATTTCGTGCTGAATTTGTTCCCTTTCCCCAATTTCACAATTTTCTATTTTATATTTGGGCATAAATAACCAAAAAGGGAATATTTTTGTCGATTCGACTAGAAAACACCATAAATAAGTGAATCTAGTAGTCTTAAACCTTCACACATATTTTGTTTTCAAAAAAAAATTTTACTTTTCAAAATTATTTTCCGTGCTGAAAATTTCGAGGGAAATATTCATGATTGCCTTGTATATGTTTTTTTATATGTTATATGTTTTTAGTAAAATATTAAAGATTTTATGTAATATTCAATATTCTTAGTCCATATTTACATTAGGCAATTTTCCTTGCGGCAATTGTCAGTTTGTAGGTGAGAGAGGGTGTTGAGGGGCAAAGGGTTACCATATCCCTCACCTCTCTTTCCATCAAATTGACAATTACCGCAAGGAAAACTGCCTAATACAAATATGGACTTTGTTTTAATGTCTACCTCATACTATCTCTATGCAATTTGTACAAGGTTCCTCGTAAGTTTTCTACATTCTTTTGATATATATTCACCATAATTATTTCAAAAACTTTTTGTATCGAGCGTACAACATCTCCTTGATATATTAGTGTCGAAAACCCCACAAAAAATATTTTTTTGAATCCGAAAATAACGAAATTCTGGGTAAAACTCGTAAAAACCGATTTTGAGCTATATCTCAAGAATAAGAGCTGTTGGAGAAAATCCGAGACCGGATTTGAAATTAACTCGCGGATAACAAAAGAAAGAAAAAAATTCGGTTGAAACATTCAACTTTTTCAATTTTGTTCAGCAGTGTAATTAATAACATAATAATCTGCTATGAAATCGACGTTTAACGACAATAAACTTAATTCAGAACACTTTTTGATGATTTTCAAAATTTAATTTGACGATTTTCGTCAAAAAAATTACTTGAATATCTTGCATATTTTTGCATATTTTTTGGATATTTTGTATATTTCTGCATATTTTGTGCGTATGCAAAAAAAATATGAGCCCGTCATTGCATTTAGTTTTCTTACCCAGCAAAAAAAGTCCTAAAGGATTTTTGGCAGCCGTAACTACTCTCAAACCCCCTTTCTTCACCATTATTTTTACAAGGACTAGAATAAGTAGTTATTCTGTGACCAATAGAAGTTGAAAAGTAAGGTGAAAAAAATCTATTTTTAGGACAGTTGATGTGGAGAGTTTGTTTTTAATTTCAACACACTTCTTACTTTTATTTTACTTTATTTCATTTCGCTCCCTGCCCGAGTTGAACACACGAATCCTCTGATTTCTAGTCAAACACACTACACACTGTGCCACGCACACGAACATTAAATGTTGTTTAAGAACTTACATAAATGCGCAGTGCACCACGAACTGTTATTTTTTAATTAACAAAAAGTTTTTGTTTTTGTCAAAAACTCGCGTGCCGACGGTGAGCGTTGAACACACAACCCTAGGATTTATAGTCGGACACATACACACTGTGCCACCGTCGTCATTACTTAGTGAGGAGTAAAGTAAGTCGATTTATCTTGTAAATTTTTTAAAAAGTAACCCATTACTTTTCAGATTACTTGTAATGCGAAAGGAAGCTTGTTTACATTACTTTGTAAAGGCTTACGTAATGACTACCGGATCCAAATTTTTGCTGGGTAAAAACTAATTTTGGTCCAATAGGAATTTTCGTATCTTTATTAATAAACCAGTAGGAAAAGACCAAAGTCGGGCGGGGCCGACTATGTAATACCCCACACCAGTCGAAATATGTAAAAATGGAATAATTAGTATACATCCCAATACGCAAATGCTTTAATATGGAAGCTATACCAAAATTCGGGGCTATATCAAAACGTGGACATATGTATGTCCATAATTCTTGGTGGAGAAGTTTTTTAATAACTTTAGCTGTTGTTGTTTATTCGACCTTTTTGGTTTTATTAAAACAGTTGTATTTCAGCTCTTGCTGAACATTGCAAGAAAACTATTCATTTACCAAACTTTGAACAAGTGAAAATAATCCAGACAGAGAATAATTACAACAAAAGATTATAATCTTTTATTCATTACTTATGGGTCAATTGTGAACTAGTACCACTTACCTCTAGTTTAGGACTATTTAAATTGCGACAATTGGAATTGCTAGCGGGTAGAGAGAAGAAGAGCGCGATTTGCATATTTCGGTCGTATTCCTTTTTTATACCAGAACAATATGAATAATATGAACGAAGATATTCATTCCATCAACACTAGCTTCTGTTATTGGATGCTTCATTTATATTAAAGTTATGAAGAAAATGTAAATGTGAATTATTTATACAACTCGTCGTTTAAGTTAAGTTAATTAAGTCGCAACTGGCGCCTCCTCGTTTACATGGGGATAAAAAGGTGACAATTGGTTCCCTCCGCATGACTTAGGGGCCAATATTTGTACTAGTACTGATTAGAACTAGTTCTGGACTACTTAAATTGCGACAATTGGAATTTTCGTCCCCACAGGGTATTTACACTCGACGATGACGGTGAAGTCTGTCATAGTTTTTAAGTAATTTTGACGCTAAATTAAGTTTTACATGTAAGCGATTTCTTTGTGTGCAGAGTTTGTATCTTTAGTAATAAAAAACCGTGATATTAATATTAAGTATGTTTTGTAGATCCCCTGAAGATGCAATTTATTCAATTGCGAAATATTGGAAAGTAAATAAAATACACAATATGGCCTAAAGCTCAACAACAAATACAACTGTTTTGTAATAACCCAAAACAAACATTAAAGTAAATTTTTTGAACTCATTAAACTCCAAATGGCAAATTGGAGCCATATTTGGAGAAAATCGTTAAAATACCTAAAATCGGGAGGTACCGTTATATGGGGGCTACAAAAAAACATGGACCTATCTTAACAATTTTAAGTGGCGAAATTTCGGGGCCACTGGGAACCACATATGTAAAATTTCAGCTAGTTCAAGCAAAAAATGTGGCTAAGATCCCTAAAATACCTTAAATCGGGAGGTATCGTTATATGGGGACTATACCGAACCGTGGACCTATCTTGACAATTTTTAGTGGAACAATTTCGCGGCCATTGAGAACTTCAAATGTAAAATGTCAGCTAGTTTGGGCAAAAAATGTGGCTAAGATCCATAAAATACCTTAAATCGGGAGGTATCGTTATATGGGGACTATACCGAACCGTGGACCTATCTTGACAATTTTTAGTGGAGCAATTTCGCGGCCATTGGGAACCTCAAATGTAAAATTTCAGCTGGTTTGGGCAACAAATGCGGCTAAGATCCTTAAAATACCTTAAATCGGGAGGTACCGTTATATGGGGGCTATACCAAAACTTGGACCGATATAGCCCATCTTCGAACTTTATCTTCCGACGGCTAAAAAAATGGTATTCCCCAATTTTCAGCGAAATCGGTGAACAAATGCGACCTGTATGTTGCGAACGGACGGACGGACATGCATAAATCGACTCAGAAAGTCGATGGTCAGACTAGCACGATTTCAACATGGCGACGTCAAGTTTATAGGCGAGGGGTATGAAGTAGTGAAACCCATGTACATGGTTTTCTGTGTTTGTTATGTTGCCTCTTCTTGTTTTTCGTTGCAAGATTATTTCTTCCATTTTCTTTCATTTTTATTTTCTCAAGCAAACGTTAACAACAAAACAAACATAAAAAGATTTAATAAAAACATTTAATTAATGAAATAGTGAAAATTTAACTATTAATATTAATTTAATTATTAATGTTAATTATTTTATGTTGTTTTTTTTTTTTTTTTGTTTATTTATGTCTTTTTTTGTTTTTATTGGTATGAGAAACACAACAACTGCGAATGGTAAAATAAAGAGGACACGCAAAAATCTTAAATTTCACGTTAACGTGTGTGGACACTAACGAAACTTGAAAAGAAACTTTACCGAAATTGGTTTCAAGAAATCTTGCTAGTCTGACCATCGACAAAGTGATTCTATGTATATCCCTAGAAGGAACTATGGGTCTATCTCGCTTCCTTTTGTATGTTACATACAAATGCACTAACACATAATACCCCTTACCACATAGTGGTGTAGGGTATAAAAATATGCAAATATGCAAAATCCGATAAATGGCATGATTGACCGACCCAAAGCCCTCAATTTGACGAAATTGTTTTTCTCAAAGTGTACATGGATATGTGTGTATGTTCGCACAATTATTAACTAAGGTATTTTGCGCACTTAATCTAAAATTGTAGTCTCTTCGACATTCAAGTCATCATCAACGACCTCTGCGTAATGAATATCAAATTGGAACGAACACTTCAAAAGTTTTCAAATATTTTAATGGATGGATGCTGGCAAGAGGTTGTTTATGCATCGTTTAAATATGCATATGTGTATATGTACATACATGCGTATGTACATATGTATGTATGTTTTGAAGAGTGGGCAAATAACATAGTTTATGAAGAATTTACGGGGTTTATGACACAAAACGATATCTTGCGTGAAGATTAATTCAGAATTACCGTCAACACTTTTTGCACATTGAGCGAATTTCTGTTCAACTGGTCATAAAATCCCGTTTTGTTGTGTCAAATGTTGGAATCAATGGCAACAGAAATATGCGTCACTCATTGAAAGTGAACATACTTAGCAAGGCAATCACAACAAAAGGAAAAAGGTTAAAGCACACACAACAAGATGTTGGGTAGGATTCCTTCATGTTTTTTTCTTGCATTCGGAAGCATACGTGAATGCTGGGAAGAGGAACCGCCATGCACTTACTTGACTGGTTTGAGAAACCTTTGCTGGTAGAGATGTACTCCCGATGTGAATGCTAATGAATAGGCAAAAATGTTTTCATAAAAGGGGCGAGAATTTGGACAAGTTCTTTGATTTCTGATACAAACAAAACCAAATTTGCAAGGTCAAAGTTTAAATAAAACTTTGCTGGCAATGTTCGTTTTTGTTAATTGCTGAAAAGCCCTTCACTCATTGTTCCCGGTTAGTTGGCTGACTGGCTTGTTGATTGACTGAGAAATGAGAAGGGTATTTTTTTAATTTTTAAAGTGGCACTCGAACATAATGTTCGCTAATTGTTGATAATGTTACGTCTGGATGGTTGCAATCCTTTGTAAAATATCCTTGTTGCCTTATCTTACCTCTTAACACACTCACATGGCGGCCTGTATGGAATGTCGTTCGCTACAAGTGGAAGCAACACTCAGGCAACTGGGGAATGTAACGGATGTAGGACGAAGCTTAAACTGTTCTAATCGTGTTTACAAGCCCATTCAAAAAAGACCGTAATTGATGAAATAACTAAACAGACTATGCCCACTGACCCGCCATCGAGGAACTTTTCGAGACGGAGAGAACAAAATCAAATTAAAGAATGCGATTTTTATTGAACCACAAAATAAAAGTTCACCACCAGTGTGAATGGATGTGAGTACGTACATAACCATGTTCATATGTTTGTTCGTATCTACATTCATACATACATTCCCGGGTGGATGATGGGCTTCCCTGCACGTTTGTCTGCCGGTCTGTCTCCTAATTTATGACGTTTTGGCATTTTAGTGGTCTTTCTTAAGCTCGACACCCGCTTGCCAGAATTCCATGCCCAGCGGGGAGTCCACTTGAGCGTTTACCTTTTGTGATTCGCCTTTGTTGTGATACGTATAGAGATTTGGAGAACAATGGCCCAGAAACGAAATGAAAACTCATTTCGATACAAGTCATTTCAGAAAGCGTCAAAGCATTAAATGCAACATAAAGGCTAGAGCGATATGTGATCTGTGATGTGAATACACCGCATCAATATCCAAATGACGTGTCATTGGCTTTGATTGGATTTCATTCAGAGCATCGATGAGTGTAATGGGCATAAACATGATTATGAAAAACGACAAGACACTCTGGAGACCATTCCAGCACACTGCCAGACGACTGGGCGGCTAAGCCACAATACACAACACTTTGCTAGCGGAGCACTACTTAACCAGTTTGCTGTGTAGCATCGAACTATCGCGATCGGCACATAAAACTAGTCACTATGATCCACTTGGAAGTGTAGAAGAAAATAATTTAACAAAGCCAAGCCCTTTCCCCCATCAAACTACACATAAACACAGATATGTATGTATGTGTGTCTGACCATTCTCCAAAAAGCTTCAGCATATGTATTTCAGATGCAATGACAATTGTTTTATCAACAGTGACATCGCGCTGTCACCTGGCCGTTGTTCAAATATATGTACATATGTATGTATGTACATTTGGTTTATTAACTATAACCGCTCTGCCAACCCAACATCACTGTTGGGCGGTATGAAGTAGTTCGACATTTACAACAACAACAAATTCTTACATCTATCCATGAGCATTACCAACATCTTCTTCTTCAAATTATATCTCTATTCTTCTAATAACCAAAACATAACGAACACCAACAGGGTGTTGTATTATTCGTGCACATCTTGTTTTGTTCCATTATCGTGATTGTCACCTCAAGGAGTGCAAGGGCCTGCACATACTTCATATTTCAAATATGAACACTAGTCATAAATCATAATTGTTACACGGACAGGACTCCCAACTCAAAAATATTCTTTATTACCGTTTGTTCTCGATGTCTGAGAAAATATGATTTATGTCATAACACGTCATTGGCGTTTTGTCAAAAAGGGGATGTCGCTTAGCTTTCCCCTAAAAGTGCATCTGCACTTTCCTTTAATTGTTTCTAAAGACTGGTCTATGGACTATATGCATCCTAAGGACAGATTTCCTTTTCTAATCCTTCGATTACAATTCAAAAGGACAGGGCTAAATTAAATTATTATCCTTTTCTTAACAACCTGGGCGTGTTTTAATGAAACATACTTTTGTGGTAATTATGAATAGAGGAATATTCCTCTCAGAGTTAGTTTTATCACATTTCCTATAAAAATTCATAAATTTGATTTGAAGGCTAAAAGCCAAACACGAAAAATGTCTAAAACTGTGAAATTTGGAATACTCTCCAAACCAGCGTCGAAGATGAGCTAAAGTAGCGATAAATATTCCACACAAATTACAAAGATAAACAGAAAACAAAAAAACATTTTCGACGATTGATACTTGAAAACATCGCTACAAAAACAAAGGTAAATACCGAATATGTTACAAATCAACCAAAACTACAAATAATGGGCCCTAATGACTGAACAGCAATAACAACAAGAATGGAAACAATAACAACAACGACAATAGTACGACTTTAGAAAAAAAACGAACGAATTAACAAAACACCAAAACAAATGATCTCCAAGTCAATGAAGTGCAAATACACGTTATTGTTCGACCGAGGAGCGCCCAGTGTAAAGATCGCTCCTCATCACTTAGGAGCCAGGCAAACAATTAAATCAGTCAACAATACAACAACAACAAAGACAACAAATGGGGGTTGTAGTGGCAGCAATACGCTCATAACTGCTGCCAATCATTGTGACTAAAATTGCATGATCACATTTCTTTTGTACTTTCCATGGAATGAAAAGCGATTTCCCAAACTATCAACTAAAATACATCGAATAGACACAATGGTATTCAGTCGCTCCATTGTCTGCCAATGTTTAAATCAACTTGAAAACTGTGTCAAAACAAACTATTAATGGCATGGAATCGGACTGTGGCTGTGTGTGTGTGCGAGATATGCGAACGATTTTACATTCAAACAAAAGGTTCACAGATATCAGAGGCACAATAAATATCATCAAAAAAACAAAGACCAGAATTTGGTGATCTCTCAATATTTCCGGTCCATTGTTAACAAGCTGCAGTAGTAGCTGATGCCTTCTCCCGGCACTGAATACCGTTTCACATTTTCCATAACCAGATTTACAACGGAAACAAGAGAATTAATCGGCCTGGCTGCAGCATCATCCACTTGATAACAGTAATCGGTTGAAAATGGGCGAATTTGGCGCCCGGACTATAACATCAATTCATACTGCGGCATAAATTATGGGGTATTTCTTCCAACGTTCAACTGTAATCGATTGTTGATCAGACGCCGTTCGCAAGCAGCATTACCATATTTAAATTCCATTTCCAAAACTCTTTGTGCTTGATCAACGCGCTAATTGGACTTTCTGATGCACAACCGTTGGTACAGTTGGCCGACTGAAAATTCGTTAAGCGGAGCCGTGAGAAGTCATACGTCGTTCGCACCTGATTTACATATGAAATGGATTATCACAACAAACATGAATGGTCTGGCTGGCTACTGCGATCGATCGTTTGGTTGTGACCATTGTAAATAGCCCAAAGCAATGTTTACCATTATTTAGAAGATAGACTCGAAACTGTCATCCACACCGACATGCTCCTCTGATAATGACCAATATTTGGATAGTACATTCCCTGATCTCGACATTGCCCAGAAAACAGTAGTGACAAAAGCATCGCTTCCAATTCAATGGGCCAAACAATCGTTGCTGGGTGGTGCTAATTTGTTGCTCAACCTTTGTATTTGCCTTTGTTTAGGAGATAGCAAAGTACTGGCATAAATAAATACCAGCGCTAGTGCAAGTGCGACGACAATTCTCATATGCATTTCTGTCTGTCCCTCTGTCTGTGTATGTGCATGTGTTTGTTTAGTTCACTTGTAAATTGGTGCAGTCAATTGCACCGGACAGAATTTACACAGTTGCAACTCAGGTGGCTCCCATTAGATCTATTCCAAATGGTAGGGCCTCTGCTCAAACTTAACTGGCGACAATAGTTGGCGTCATATTCGGTATACACGTTAATTAAGTCGGTGTGTCAATAAACTTGCATCGAGCCAACAGACCTACAAGCTAAAGTGTCACACAATGCACAGACAGCCGTATTGGTACGTTGAAATCGATTTCAATAATTATCGCCCTTACCTTCCTATAAACAGTTGGCTCCATATAAGTGTAAACTTCGGAAAGGTCAGTGTGTAAAACACTTTGACTGTTTTAAAGTAGGAAGCTCTAAGGAACTTACAAATTTCGCAAGAATGCCAAAAAACCAGGTTAATGACACCACTACCAGGTGTAATTGTCACATCAGATATGAAAGTTGCTCTTGTTCATCATGTGTCATGGCTGTCTATCTTTCAATGACCGATCGTCATTTATCACAGAGCTTATAATCAGCAGCGTGTAAACTTTGTTAATTTTAAAGTGTTCCAATCATTTTGATCGTGGGACATCACGTCGCGCGCTTTGTTCGCAAGAGGTCGTCGATTCAAATCTCTAGAGAATTTCATTGATGTCAAATGTCTTTACTTTATTCTACATGCCTTTCGTATTCGAAGATTAGAGGGAGGTCCCATATGGCGTGTCCAAAACCAAGACTGGTCAACCGGTTACTCGGTTTTACGTTAATAGCCGAAACCCGTTTTCATCAAAAATTTCATTTTCGTTTTACCAAAAAACGGTTATCTGTGTCGGTTAACAGATTATTAAAAATACTAATAATTGGTCTGTTTCAGAACTGCAACAGCACACTAATTTTACTATTTACTATTGTAGTAAAAATTTGTAGGTTCTGAAACTGGCATTATATTTTCAATATTTCATTACAACTCTACTCTTGAAAGTAAAATAAACTTAACTAACATAAGTACGGCAGAGTTAGTCCTTAAATTAAATAATATGTGCAAAGTATTTAACTGTTCTACATAGAATTTAAAACGAATATTTAGTCGAACATTGTCATTAATCAACAGGTCACCGATGCTGTCTATAACAATAACACTGATCAACAAAATTGAAAAAGTTGAATGTTTCTACCGATTTTTTTTGTTTCTCCATCAGCTCTTCTTCTTGAGATATAGCTTAAAATCGTTTTTTTACGAGTTTTACCCAGAATTTCGTTATTTTTGGATACAAACAAATATTTTTGTGGGTTTTTCGACACTAATATATCAAAGAGATGTTGTACACTCGAAAAATATAGAAAACATACGACGGACCTTGTAAAAATTGCATATTTTGAGCACTTTATGCTGTAATTACGTCATCGGGGGAAGTCATAGGATCTTCATATGGCATACCGGATATGCTTAGGGTGTCTACTATATAGTCCAGTATTCAAATATATAATATAATCTATATTTTTTGATATATGTACATACATATATTCACCATAATTATTTCAAAAACTTTTTGTATCGAGCGTACAACATCTCCTTGATATATTAGTGTCAAAGAACCCACAATAAAATATTTATTTGTATCCGAAAATAACGAAATTTTGGATAAAACTCGTAAAAAAGGATTTTGAGCTATATCTTAAGAACAAGAGCTGATGGAGAAAACCCACGACCGTATTTGGAAATAACTCGCCGATTTTAGTTGGAAACGGAAACAAATTAGGTTGAAAAAAAGTCGTGTTGCCCAGTGTAATAATTGTTCCACAAACATCCCAACGGGACCAGGAAGACTTTTCTCATATCAATGAGTGCACCCCGATTCATATTAGCTCAATTATATGGGACCTACAGTTTATCGCCGAGTCCGAACGGCGTGTCCTAAGACGCCACTTGTAGAGAAGTTTTACATGGCTGAAATACTCGTCAACATTACTGAGGGGTATTTTGCCACCATTTGAACATTTGATGTTGTCTAGCCGTGGAATTGAACGCACGACCTTCTGCGTGCAAGGCGGGTGTGCATACAATTGCACCACGGTGGCACCGATGCTATCTATCTTTCACTATGACCAGCCTTACTAGACGAAGTCTGTACATAATCGATATCACCTTTAGTCAAATGTTATATTATAAAGGGCATTATAATTTGAGATTGGAGGCCTCGGTACATGGCATTTTTGCTTAAGTGATCGCCGTTGCCTTTTAGTATTTTACCAGAAATATCTTAAGCAAGAAATCCAGCCGCATATGTACCGAGGCCTTTACATACAAACCAAGACGACGACGCTAGGCATAGGAAAATGGAAATTTAATTCTTTTGGTATTTAAGTTCATGTCTGTAAGGGCTTTACTATTCTTAGAACATAATTTCTGTCTTAATATTTTGTCCCACTTCGAGGTTTTTATTTATTTCTTTTGTACTTTGTACCTATTTAAAAAACCGCTTATAACCGGTTATAACCGGTTTTTGAGAATGATAATAATCGAATATCCGTTTTTGAAAAAAATCAAAATTTCAGTTTATCGAAAATAGCTTTGTTCTGAAAATCCGGTATTTTGGACACCCTAAGCGCATTTTACATTTAGCATGTTTTACAAAACTTGCATCATTTATGTTGTCAATTCCATAAAATATCTGTCAAATAAATTACGTAAACTCCTAAAACATCTGTTTTAAGTGCAAGTGTAAAATGCGTTCTAGTCCCATATCTTTAATTTAAAAATTGAATCATCCCTACTGAGATGTTCGCAGTCAAATAGCTTTCCCTAATTGACTTGAGGTATTGTTGGTAAGTGTCGTGACAATTTGTTGTGCACTAATTATTTCAACATTTGCAGCATATCGCATGCACACGTACGAATATCTGCCACTGACCCGCTTTGTTTACTATTTCAAATTCACTTTTGCAAAAAATATAAATATACATATTTCAATTGATGTAAAATAGCGACACTAAATCTCGTGTCGATTCAATTGAAAATATTTAAGAAGCGCACATATAAAATATTTGGTAAATATTCATGTTTTTGGGTTTCGGTATAATTTATTTATTTTATTTACATATAATACCGGTTCTGTAGTTGAGGCATAGCCAGTTTTCAGTTCAGTTTGAAGTGATTTTCATTGATTACTTTTAACAAGAGTTTACAAACATAAACATTTCTGTTCTACTACATTATTAATAATTTGATGTAGAATTTTGTTGGGTTTCAGAAAACTCCCTCGAACCTCAATTACATAAACGACATTCAATTGCATTTAATGACCAGGGTGTGTGTAGCTTCAATCTACAACAGCCTGTCCTAACTCTTCAATTCATGCATCTCTTGTCAGTTTTGTCTTTGCAAACCTTACACTAATCCAGTTACAAAAGAAAATTTTTAAAATATTTATGGATCAACAATGGCCTGCACACAAGCGCAGTTTGCAGCAAAACAATGCCATTAATAGACCAATATTGATTATGGACCTAGGACATACATAAATGCGAAACAAACAATTGACAGTTGACACAAAGAACGAGTTGATTCTAAGTATGTTCGACGGCAATACCGTATATGAATATACATATATGTACATATGTATGTACAGATAATCTTGTCATTTATCGTCAATATGCATGTTCAGTAGAGGATGTTTGTGAATTGGCGAGCGGGCGGGCGTATTTACGTACGTATACTGGCTGCTTGTTTTTCCATTTCGCTCTCGTTCGCCCTCCAATGCCGGTTATTTGTACAGTGAATTGTTTGGACAGATGTTTTTCTTTTGTGGCCCGGCTCAGAGTTTAGTGCAGCCAAAAATATATAGTCAGTTAAAAGTAGTTGAAATAGATGACGATGATACAAGCAACATTTCTATATTTCGTTGGATGACTTAATAACAAGTATGTAGGTAACTATGGAGGTAATGGATTGCGGAACAGAGTGCAGAGGAGGAGTGAAGTGGCTTACAGGGCATCAATGCGCATAATCATCCCAATGTCTCGACCCACTGTAGCTGAGACCCTAAGCGGTCATAACATTCAATGAGATTATCACCACTTCTTCTATTTCCGGAGGAATTCACCCGACTCGACCGCGTACGTAAACTGTGGGTACTACACAATGAAAAAGCACAACACCCAAACAGAATTAAATCGTTGCAAAGCAAATCGTTTAATTACTTGTTTGTTTAGTTGTTGTTGCTGCTGTTATTGGAGGTGTTTGTTTGATGCCTTTGCTGTTGTTTTGCTGCTTTGGCTTTTGTCTATGCCACGAACGAATGTACATTCGACTTTCATAGCATACGTGTCGATGATCCCTCAATAACAATAAAACTCACAATCAAAACAAAAAAACTAAATGATGAGGTCCATTATTTACTAATTTATCGGGCATTGTGGTGGGAAAATGGGTTTTCTCCCTCCACTAGCCTCTTGATGATATTCGATTATGCTGCAGGCACACACTCGCACACCAACACCGAGCTTCAAACACCGTACATCTGAGCCGACAGACAGATCTAAAGAAACCAAAAACAATAGACGGGGAATATCATTAATGAATGTTCCGCATCTTCTAATAGAGCAATCATACGCAAAATAATTGAAAATCATTGTAAACTTCTTCGGTATCGGATCGTAAGCACACTCACGCAACCGATTGATCGACCCCCTCCCACATCTTCGCTTAGAAGACTGAATGTTAAAAGACATTGGATTATATCTATGAATAAAGATGGTAGGATTCTACCAAATAATAAATTGCAGGAGGCGTGGTTTGCGATCTGCCATAATTCATAACTCGAATGAATTATTTTTGTGATTTTTCCGTATTTATTAATTGTTGATGCTCTTACAAGGGAGTACTACGCGGCAGCAGCAGTCACACTGAATGGACCGTTGACGAAAAGGATTCCATTATTATAGCATATTCCAACCACATTTTATTTATGACTACCGGAGCCCTGGAGACGGTCACAGCTTTTGAAAATGATTATTGCTTCCGTTGTCGTACGCTACGCACTCTGAAATGACAGGCCAAAGCGGTTACATATCTGTTAACTGGTATGTTCCATTGATGTTTGAAAAGTGGCTTCCTTTGACATATGTCCGCCCGCCCATCTTTGGCCACTGTGCAAAGATATTGTCAATGCTGTCCGCCAGCAACTGTATCTTTTGCGACAATAAATTCGCCAGCGACGACTAATGGTTATCAAAAGGGATTCGACGACTTCTAAAAGCCATGTCAGACACCAAAGCACTTGGTGAACTACTCGCGAATGTAATTTGTTTCCGCTGTGAACTCAGCTGGGGGTCAAATGCGACACTAAGCATCCGTATCCAGCATACGAGTGTGTGAGCCGGCCGACTACGACTTATATATGAGTTATGGTAAAAGAATCTAATCCTTGTTTTCGTTAAACAAAAATAGAGGCCATAACAAAAGTCCTGGTCAGGGTAGTATTTTATGTTGTTGATGGCCACCAAATGCAAGTTATATGGATGGTAGATAGATTACGTTTTCCGCAGGAAGGCTGTGCCAACTACATAGATGTTGCATCCAAACGCATAGCAACTACAACGACACGCTGCTTAGAAGCTCAACAAGCACTTGCGACGCCCATTGTGAGCGCTAAGATGAATTAGCGATTTGCATAAATTTGTCATAATTTCATGTTAATTTGATTTAATTAGATTTTTTAGACTGCTCCCTCAGCAGCTGCAAAACAGCCACCACACACTCATAAATAATCCTTACAATGGAGGACTGCCAGGTTTAATGCATTCATACCCAGTTTTCCACTCATTTATGAATTTTTAATTAATCGTGTTTTTTCTCAATGCGCAGCCCTCCCCCATTCCGTTTCGCTGATTCTTTCAAAGAAAGCCAAACAAACAAAGCAATTCCTGCCACTTGTAGACGCAGTTCGTTGTGGGAAGTGTTGTTGACAAAAATATCAACAGAAAAAGGCGATACGGAAAGAGCAAATCAAGTCATTATTGGGTGCAATATATTCCAGGCGAATGATGTTTGTACAACATCCAATTATATATGTATGTATGTATGTATTTACATGCCGTATTTGAAGGAAGGATTCAAACATGTAATGGTAGGCGGACAAATAATAGCAGAACCGCAGTTAACTTTATTTTTAATTTCTAACACAAAATGTTTGCCTTCTAGAAGCATTCGTATATCGCCTATACATACTGACAAATACCATGGTAGAGATTTCTGATTTTGGGGGGCATGTCGCATAAATTCTGCCAATGAAGGAGCAAGATTAACTAAAAAGTAGTGGAATATTATATTAATTAAACATGGCGTTGAAATCAATCTATCGAGCTGGAATTAGATAATCATAGATGTAGTCGGGTATAGAAAATACTATTGGAACCTATGATAACACAGATGAAAAACAGATAGTGAACATTGATCAATCAGATCCATTAAATGTTACACGAGGGCTGCACGATAACTATCATGCCTAGCAAAGAAAATGCAAATATTTGCAATCAAAAATAGTTTTATTGTTTTCTTAAGTAGTCTTCATCATGATTTATACACTTTTTCATGCGCTTGAGACACCACCAAAAACATGGTTTTTTAACGCTTTTACAGCATCTTCGGGCCACGAAAATCGTTGATCATGCCTTTTTTCTTGATATGAAGTCATTGGATTCCCAGTCAGGGCTGTACGGCGGACGACCCATCAATTCCACGTTTTGTCCGGTCAAACAGGCGCTGGTTTGAATCGATGTGTGAGAGCACGCATTGTCACGATACAGAGTCATTCGTCTTCTCTTGTACGTTTTTCGAATTTCTCAGGAGACTTCAGCCAAACAAATTGTAGTGTACCACTCATAATTAACCGTCCTACATTTCTCAAGCCGGTCAGTTTTTTTCGAAGAAAGAGGCTACCATTCGAAGTGTTTCTTACATGAACAACTTTCGTTGGATTTGGCTCGCTTTCGAAGACCTAAACAGTAGATTCCTGTTTTGTTTCGTGCTTCTATGCATAGATCCCAGATTTGTCGTCTGTGACGACCTTATAGACGTCATTTGAAGCACTTCGATTTGTTTTTATTCACAATTTCTTTGCACAAATTCGCAAGAGCCTTTTTTGAGCGATTCTCCAATTTGCTGGATCTAACGATAAAAATCCATTTATGCGGTCAGGTTTTCATGCAATATCAAATGTTAGTTTGTGGAAGAAATGTCCAAGGATGCCTCTACCTCATGTCATATAACAGGCGATCTTGCATTATCCGTTCACGAGCGGCTTAATTTTTTTCTGGCACAACGGCCGATTTTTGGCAACCCCCACGACCTTGGTTATTTGGCGAGGGCCTGCCGCTATTGAATTCAATAAACCAGTGTTTCATAGTGCTTTAGTATGGCCCATAATCGACATATAAAGATTTAATTCGATCGATGCACTCTTGCCGTGATTATCCACGTCGAAAGTTGTGAAAAATGATCGGACAAAAATGTTCACAAGTAAATTTCTTTTTTTTGCAAAGTGATTTTTTCAGGTCACTGTAAACAACACAACACATGGTCGTATGACAAACTGAGTAGTTTTAGGCATAAAACTGTCAAACTGTCCAAAAAAAAATTAAATGGCGCCTGCAACACGCGGTGTTGCCTAGGCCAGATAGTTTTCGTGCAGCAATAAGATTTTTATGGTGTGCAATAAGATTTTGGGTGGGATAACTCATTTTTGGTATGCAAGATGCGAATCACTTTTGATTGTGAACCTATAAAATACTATTTGATGTATTACAGCTTACTTTTTTTATATTTGTACCGTTACTCAGAAATATTTTGAACATGACATGGGTAAGCAAAATGTCTAATCGAACAAGTACCTTCATGTTGCTTTCTCAAACAAATCCTTTGGAAGTTGACTTTCAATCGAATCGAAAGTAAAACTCCAATCTAATTACCTGCTCGTTTTAATAACACTAATGTTCCTCCTATAAGTTATTTGTGGCAATTGGTGGTGTCTTCCTACCATGTCTGCAAACCATCCATCCACAAATAAACACACCCAGACCAACATCTAACTTATTCTTCAAGTGGTGTCATAAATTAATTCAGGCCTATGCAGGACACAACCACCGAGACTAATGTCACCATGCCGACCCCACCACCCCTGCCAATGTTGCTAAACTAGCAATATGTCCTGTCGCATCGTCTTTTGGAAACCGTCAAACACACCGAGCTTTGTGGCATAAACAAGTCGCTGCCAACTCAGTCGCACATTTAGGACAAACATACCGCCAAACAGACATAAACGTATGGCTCACAAATGAGTGCTAAACACACAAAGTCCAACAAGAGGGTGTTTTTGTAGCAATTCCGTTTTCTGCCTTTATGGTCCTTATTATCCGACATACGCTCAAACAAACACAAGTACTTAGTGGTGGTTAATTCGAAGCATATTTCAAAGCTCGTTTCTCGTAATTGATGGAGTAATTGGCATTAATGTCATTATAGCGTCATAATGCAACTACTTCAATGACTCTTAAGCGACTGACTGTGTTCGCAGTGACAATAGCCCCAAAGGAAATAACCGAGAGTTTTCATGTGCACCCAATTCTAAAACGGGCCAATCATGGCATATTATCTGGTCAGGTCAGAATCAGCAACTTATTAAATCGACTAAATGTATTAAAGTAATCATCCCTATGGATGATTACATCCGGTACATTAGATGGAATAATGGGTGTTATTGTGAACGAAATTTCCCCGTGAGTTCTGTCTTTCGGCCGTTTCAACTTGAAAGAGAAAGAAAGTAACTCTTACTCATTTTTTTTCAGGTACCGACAAAAATCGGTCAAATTAAAACGCAAAATTATTAATGAAAAGATCAAAAAAAAGTTGACAACACTCTTCCTATCGGTAGAACTATACAACTACTTTTTATTCATCGCTAACTTACCGAAGAACATCGGTAATTACCGAAACTATAAGCATTTTAATTTCACCGACAATTGTCGGTAACTCGAAAAATTAGTTAGAGAATCGCACTACTGGTTGGATTTTTCGATTCGCATTTTAAGGCCTCTAATATACCTGGCCAACTTTTGATTTCACCGAACAAATCTGGTTATCTCTTCAGAACATTCCAAAAAATATAAAATGTCTTTTTCGTATGATGTATGCGGTGATATACACCGAAAAGTTGATAAATATACGAAAACGGTTGCAAACCCCTAAGTATGACAAGCAATTGGAATATTGGACACTATGGATAGGAGATGTTATTCTAGCAGAAAACAATCAAAATCCGATCCAATTTTCAAAATTTTTGTAGAAATTGTTTTTAGTCACAATAATGAACTGGTAAAGTTTTTCATCGATCGGACCATAATTGTGGCATTTTCGTGAAAATGTCCCTTTGGCCCCATACAAATTACTATGGAAACAAATATCGCTAGGTTGGCACGGCATATATAGAGGTATAAGGTTTTTGGATCAAATGGAAACAAATTTAGGAGGTAAGAAATCCAATAATACTAATACTATACAATTTTGGCGGAACATATCGACACAATCTGTCTTGATTTAAATTTCTCCAAACCCTATTACAGATGAATGTAAAGTGTGCGATATTTAAACATGGGCACTTTTAGTCAAGTACCCCATCCAGTAGTCCGATTCGTAACTATGTAGTTAACGACAGAATTACCGACAGTTATCGATAACTGGAAATTTTTATTTGCTTATAATTGCGATAATTAACGAAATTTGTCGGTAAGTTACCGGTCAAAATAAAGTTATCGCTAACCCCTACCGGTACCGCAAGTGTTGTAAACTTTAATTTCAAGTTTTCTTTCATAATTTGGCGTTTTAATTTTACCAACTTTTTCGGTAACTGCAAAAAAGTTTGAGTATGCCACTACATAGCTGGGATATTCGTTACTACAATAAAAATACAAAAAAATATGGTAAAATGGGATGGATTGGCGATATTGCGGAACTTCTGTTGTTGTATTAACATTGTCAAACTATTTAGCAACCCAGATAGATTAAGTTGGCCCTCGTGACCCTCAAAGCAAAATTTTGATCTTTAGCAAATGGTAATGATTGCCATTCCCTAGGACTAACATCGCTCTGCATATCACATGTATTTGGAATCTCTTGTAATTTCAAAGTATCTCATTGGCCAGAATTATTTAATGTTTACATTATCTTATCATTATTATTTTTTTAGTTCTAAATGTACACCACCATGGAGCAAAGTATGCACACCAGCCTTGCACACTGAATTCGATGCTCACGCCAGAAAACATTGTATTTTCAACGGCGGCAAAACACACCTCAGCGTAATGTTAACGACATTTGGTATGTAAAACTTCTCTCAAGACATGCCGTTTCGACTCGACGAAAATTAGTCGGTCCGATATCATTGGGCTAATATGAATCGGAGTACATTGATTGACTATTTTTTTATACCCTCCACCATAGGATGGGGGTATATTAAGTTTGTCACTACGTTTGTAACTACTCGAAATAATCATTGTAGACCCCACAAACTATATATATTCTTGATCAGCGTGCAATTCTACATCGATATAGCCATGTCCGTCCGTCTGTGGAAATAACTTTAGCGTCCGAACGGATTAACCTAGGTGGATGAAATTTTGGGAAAGTCTATTATATGTACGTATTTTGGTATTGAAAGCGGGCTATGTAGGTCCACGCTTTCGTATAGCCCCCATACAAAATGACGCGTAACGCGTCGTCATTTTAAGGAATTTTTAAGCTATTTGTCCCATTTTGCCACCGAATTGGCTGCAATTTGGTATTTTGTGTCTCCAGAGGTCAAAAAACATTCCTACCAAAGTTGGTTTATATAGGTCCACGTTTTGGTATTACCCCCATATAACGCCCCATATAAAGTACGCGTCATTTTAATATATTTTGAATGTATTAGTCCCATTTGACAACAGAATCGGTTGTAACTTTGTATTTTGCATTTCCAGAGGCTAAGAAACATTTCTACCATAAAATTTTTATATAGGTCCACGTTTTCATATAGCCCCCATAGGACGAGATCTCCCGATTTTCGGTATTTTGAAGGCTTTGGCCTCATTATCACACTGAGATGGCTGAAATTTGGTATTTAGTCTTCGTTGGGGTATAAAACTTTCCCCCAGAAATTTTGTAGGTCCACGCCATCATATAGCCCCTATAGAACGGTACCTTCCGATTTTCGGTATTTTGAAGGTTGTGGCCACATTAATCCACCGAAATGGCTGAAATTTGTGGTGGAGGGTATAAAAAGTTCGGCCCGACCGAACTTAACGCTTTTCCTACTTGTTTTAACTTAAAACATGAATTTGTATGTTTTCCCAGAACCCTAAAACACTTTTTTTGCCAATATATTTGGATGTCCTCGGAAAAAAAAATAAAATGCATACATGTTCAATTGATTGTTTAATTCTTTTTGTGTTTTTATTTAATTAAATAATACTTTTTGAAATTGGAAGTTTCAATCATTGCTTTTTGCTATTTACAATTTGTTTTTTTTTCTTTTGTCTTTTGTTTTGGAATTATACGAATATGTGTTAATACATTTTGTTAGTATGTAATTAAAATAAAAGGGAGAAAAACAAAACAACAAACAATACTCACAATACTTAAAGCTATACATACATAAGTAAACTCTAGAGTCTAGGAGAACATACGTACATTCACATACTTAATATTAATAATAATAATTTACAATGGAGATTCGTCATTATTCAGTTATGCTGCTGTGAAATGCCATCGTAGAATTCTAGTCTTCAGGTTCAGTATAATACTGGAACTGGTCTCCGCAGCGCATTGTCCATGTGACCCTCCAGACCGTTGGGGGTTGATGTGCCGGGTGAGGAGCCGGGCGATGATGTCGACGAGGAATTGTATAGACCGGCGGCAGCGGCATTGGCCGAATGGGCTGCATACAGGGAAGGTGCGGATATGCCTGAATATATGCCCGGGTAGAAGCTACTCAAAGTTGTGGGCGGCAGTTGGGAGTTCTTTTGGGCATCGAGAACATTATGTGATTGATTTGTGGCAGCTGCGGCAGCGGCTGCTTGTGACTGATGCAATTTGGAGAGGGCCAGTGGATCGAATCCACCAAAGTAGGGAACTGGGTAGGCCTGATCCAGGTGATGAGATGTAGCAAAGTAGGGTGGCAGTTGGTGGAAGGGATTGTACGAGCCGGAGCCTGGATTTGTATTGGATGCTAGTTTCTGCTGTGCATTCACCTGCATTTGCAGGGCGCCCTGAGGACCAGCTGTTAATGGATTTTTGGGTTTGCGACGGGGACGATATTTGTAGTCGGGGTGTTCTTTCATGTGTAGGGCTCGCAGCCTTTTTGCTTCATCTATGAATGGACGTTTTTCTGATTCAGCAAGCAGCTTCCATTCGGCACCCAATCGCTTGGATATTTCGGAATTATGCATTTTTGGGTTATCTTTGGCAATCTGGCGCCTTTGCAATCTGGACCAAACCATAAAGGCATTCATTGGTCTTTTGATATGGCCTTCCTGTCCTGGCGAAGTCGCATGATTGTGGCCAACATTGCTATTGCCACTGTGCAATCCGTGGTTTCCACCTATTGAACCCTGACTGCCAATGCTACCCGCAGATCCAATCGACGAATTGGGGGATAGGGTGTGTTGACTCACTGTATTTTGCATGTGGTTCAAGTTATTTCCCAAACTGAGGCCATGGTGATTATTAGCTTGGGCATTCATATGTCCCATGCTAGCTGTTCCCATAATCGGGTTACCGTTGCTTGCACTGTGACCACCAACAGGAGACCCACCCATAGCGGCGGAAATTGCCGCCAAGCTACTGCTTTGTGACAGATGCATAACTCGTTTTAGGTCCATATCTGTGGGACTAATTGTGCTTTGTGGAGCATAATCGCCTGGTGTGGGAATGTCCAATCCTTGGCCTCCCAGATGAAATCCGTAATTCGGGTGTGACGATAAAGCAGCCATCATTTAAGTTCTGCGAAACTTTTCTTCACTAATCGTTTTTGAATACAACAACAATGTTCTCGGTGATCGGTTTCGACAATATTCACTGTTTGTATTAATTAATATTTGCTCAATATGTATTCTGTTTTATTCTTGGCTTTTTCTCTTATTTATTTATTATATTTTTTTGTTTAATTGTTTTGTGCTTTCAAACAACACTTTCACTACTTCCCTTCACGACTTCTGTTCAAATCGAGAGCTATTCAACAACTGATAAACATAAAAATTCTTACGACCGACACGATTCGAACCGAATATGCCGAATATGTTTTATGCTGCAGAGTGCTCTCTCATTCCCCGGTCTCGCTGAATACATGGCTGAATAGAGCGAGAGAGGAAAAGAGCGAAAACCACTCTCTGCTTTTCTTCGACAATCGGCTCAACCCATAGCGCGGTACAATTAAGTCAGGTCAGACATGTGTATTGTATAGGGTGTGTGTGCGTGTAGCCCCCAAGTGAGTAGTCTTTAAAAAACATTGACCGGTACTGCGTCATGAGTGCGAGTGAAACGACATTAGTGCCGTCGCTCTCGTTTACCTGTGTCGCGTAGAGATTCGTTTATTGTTGCCATTGATGCGATAGTGTGTCTTTTTTTCTCTTGTGTCCTTTGTTGCTTATTATGTGCGTTGTTCGTTGGTGTTGTGTCATTGTGTCATCATCATTGAGAGGTGTGTTCCTACACAAAGGATGAATGCTCTGAATGCTGCAATGCTTGTTGTTCTGTTGTTTAAAGAAAGAAAGAGTAAACTGGCATTGAGTTCTTGTCACATTGTTGTGTTCATTATGGCCAGATTTGTTTCCCATACTCCACTCAAATGAATGGGGAAGCCAGGAATAAAAACGTTTCTAAAATTAAACTTTTCTTTATTGTTTTATTTCTATTTGATTATTGTTGCTAACTATTATTGTGTGGAACAAAAGTCGTAACACAATAATCATTCACATGCCTTGCCTATATCTAATGTAAGTACATGTGTTGTATTGTACAATGAATGGTAGGTATGTTTGCATTTACTAACGTTGAACACATTAAATAGGCATAACAAAATAGGTATAAAGTGTAGAGACAAGCGTAATTATTATAGCGAAAGGATTTTCTTGTTAAAACACACTTGATCCTACCCTTAGAATTATGTACCTATATTCATCAACATTCAATCCAGCAATATCGAACATGGTTACATCGAAAATACGTATGTACCTATATTATAAACTTTGAAGTTTGTCTTGTCTAAACTATAGTACACATATATATGTACATACTGCTCATTTAGTTCCAAAATAATATAAAAATACTTTTATATTATGATCATGATCAACTTTTGAGGCTTTAACAAACTCTCGAATTATTACGTTTCTATTATAATTTTCGCATTACTCAACACTGAGAAACTGTTCAACGGCGTGATATGCAAATATCAAAATTAAGGGCTTAAGGTTATGCAGCTATAGGTACTGCATGTCTCTTTTTTGCAAGATATTTTCTACCATCCGGGAATACAATACACCAATTTACAACAAATTCTATTGTAAAATATGGACAAATGCTCTAAACCTTCGCCAAAGAGTAACTACCAAATTTAAGTCATGTTGCTTCGATAATTTGGTAAAATCGCTTAAAATACCGAAAATCAGCACTGTTCTATGAAGACTATATAACAAATGTTTTATACGCAATATATGGATCCGCACCTACCATTATCAGCGTGAATTTTGTACTCTCAAAAAGAAGACGAATTACCACATTTCCGCCATTATAGTTGGATAATAACGACTATTCTCTGCAGGAAAGTAGTATATCCCCACAAAGACTACATACCAAATGTTACCCACATAGGTAGGATAATGCGCGCCTAAAACCTTTAAAGCTCTTATATATTGCGACAGACGGACAGACATCGTTATTTCGACTTATAATTTTATATTGTCCCTGTACTTTATGCGGCCACCGATGCGTATTTCGATGTGTCACAAACGGAAAAACAAATTTAATTACACCATTAATAATATGGGGGAGTGTAAAAATGATTTTTATTTTTTTTATGAAAAAATTGTATATTTTTAGTAACATTTTCGGAAAGTTTTTTTAATCAGTGGAAACCGTGGTCAGCGGTTGAATTGCAACCACACCTACTGCGGTAGAATTGAACAAATACATTTATGACTTCAACAGAAACTAAAAAGATACATAATACCCATATTTTCACTGTACATATGACAACTATTTACAAAAAAATCAGAAACGTTTGTGGAGCTTTGGAACTTAGTACTTTTCTTCAACAAGTAGAGTTAGAACTTTTGACCAGCTCAAAACATTCGCAACTGACAAAATTTGTTTAAAAATCTGAGAAAAATAGTTTTGTTTTGATAATATACACTCATAACGGTTTGAACTACTCAGTTAATCTGGTGTTTCAAGGAAAATTTATTAATACCTACCAACGTTTTATGCGATAGTAATATACATAGATTTAATTTTAGAGCCGCCCCGAAACCTAATTGATTTTATATATCACTTATGATGTGGGTGTACAAAGTTGGAATTTGGTTTTGTACTTCCGGATAGTTCTTGAGTTCAGACTCCAGTACATTTTCTGGCCAAACATATACATCCAGGTCACATCTTATTAGCGAAGTTAGCAAAAATGGGGTTTCATTCCAAGTGTCTACTTAGGTTCAATATTATTTGTAATATAGAACACATATGTTGTCTATTAATGGTATAAGTTCCAAGCCATACATAAAACATATGAAGGTTGTAACTAAATTTGTTATTTCATTTGTAACGCATCGAAATATGCATCGGAGACCCTATAAAGTACAGGGATAATATAAAATGTTATGTCGAAATAACGATTTATAAATGTGTGGTGTTGAAAGTGGGCTGTATAGGTGCACGTTTTAATATAGCCCCAAAAAACGGTACCGCCCGATTTTCAAGGTTTTAGGCGCATTAAGCTACCGATATGGGTAACATTTGGTGTCTAGTCTTTAGTGGGGATATACAATATTCCTGCATAGAATTGTCGTTATGGGTCCACAATTTGACATAGTCCCCATAGGACTGTCCCACCCTATTTTGGGAATTTTTAAGGTTTTTGTACATTATTCAAGTGTAATAGCAGAAATGTGGTATTTCGTATTCTTTCAGAGTACAAAACATTCATGGTGAGTACCGTAGATGTAGGTCCATTCCTGGATGGTAAAAATATCTTGCAAAAAAAAAAACAGATACTGTACTGCGTAACATCAATGCCGAGCTAAACACAAGTCCCTAACTATGATATTTGCCTATCACGCCGTTGAAGTTACCATCCCCAAAAAATTTACCAATTTTGGTAGAATGTTACCAACTGTACCAAATGTACATAATCTTTCTTTAAGAAATGCTGAGTTCTTCTATTGGTCTGTTCCTTTACAATAGAAAACGGTAAAACCGGCAAAAGTAGGAAAAGTTGTGAACTGCTCTCATATGAATTGTATGGTGTCAGAAGTAAAGGAACGCTTTTCGAGTAAAAAGTGGTAAAACTTGAAGATTCTTGCACGTAAAGGAACAGAGCTTATACACCTTTCAATAGAACTATATATATATCTATCAATCAACCAATATTGCCCTTAGTGAATTCAACAGAATTAATATGCGATTTAATTTAAATTTCTCGGATAATTATTTGAATTTTAAACAAATTGTAGAAAATATATATTATTAAGCATTAGTCTGAAAGGAACATATCCCATAGACAAAATATACATAAAACCTTCTACGCTACGGGTTAATTTTTTTTTTTTTTTTTTTTTTTTTGTAAAAGGACAAATTCTATAATCATTTTACCTTGTAACCAAGGCACATCTATATAAAGTAAATGCATGAATTACAACAACTAACAAATTTACAAAAACAACATTGTTGTTATTGAAAATAAAATGTCAAAAAAAAAAATAAGTAATAATAGGGTCGGTCTAAAATGGCTGACTTCCGTATTGTCAATTGCTTTACAAATGACAAATAATATGCAATGTTTTCTGTTTCTTATCGACGATGTACTTAACAAATACGAAGTTACGTGTTTCTTAACGTCAAAAAGAGGTATTTTTAACGCAGGTAAAAAGCAAACAAGTATCACTTTGTACAGCTTTATGGGGACAGGTCTTAAGAGAAATTAAAGATGTTGATGAGACCTTTCCATTCTCGCGCGATGATATTTCGAGAAAATTTTCTAATTACGTATAAAATGATAAAAAGGCGGAACAATACTTCTGTAGAAGCAGCCACATCATGGGAGTTTTTGATGAAATGGACGAAGTTTACAGAACCCGCTCTGATAGTACTGGAACAGGCCATTTATGTTATCGGAAAAAAATAGCACAAATTAGTAGATTCCTGCAGTTCTGGAACTGACCAAATATTTTACATTGGCATTTTTTTAGGTAAAGCCATACTGCATTCGATGCGAGACCTCATCATAGGGAGCATGCAAAACTACATTTCATAATATTTGCTTAAGTCCTAATAATAATTATGGCATTTGCCGATTGATATGCATGTATGTATGTGTTTTGGTATGTTTAAAATTAAGAATAATATTGAAGAACAGACGTCCGCCCATTCCATATACACATACTGAATCTTAAAAACTACGAAATCAAGTACGTTAGCAATGAGCCAAAACATATGTACGTACATATTATTTTCAGAAGCGGCTGCTCTTTCTTGCTGAATTCGAATGGCTGAACTGACTTTCATATGTACATACATATGTATGTATGTATGTAGCAATGTATCTCTAGTGTTTTCATTCACTTTCGCCGTGTTATAATATTGCTTATTGCCATTGGCGTTGCAAGTGTGCGAACAAGTATGTCGTTGCTTACTGTTTCCCTGCATTGAGCCAATCACAATGGGATCTCTAGTGCGGAAGCTTTTGTTGTCATTGTTTGTGCGCAAAAGCTATGCATGTACATTAGGGCGGCCCAAAAAATTACAAAATTGTTTTTTTTTTTTTTGAAACGCCATTTATCCAAATCCTTATATATGAAATTTTATGGCGATCGGTTAACGTTGAACCGTGCCACCAGAGGGATCTTTGTTTCCATAGTAATTTGTATGGTACCAAAAGTAAATTTTCAGCAAAATGCTCCAAAGGCCGCATTTATGGTCCAATCGATGAAAAAACTTTACTGTTAAACACAGTTTTTTTTTAAATGCTTTAAGAGTTTCAATGTCATACATTTTTCCTTATGATTTATAAGATTTGTATAAAATTATATTAGATAGGACTTTCTGAAATTACAGTAGTAGTGTAGGATCGAGGGAGTTTTGGAAATTCGAACTTATTTGTATGAAAATTACTTTGGATTTGGGATAGAGCTGGAATCTTGTACTAAATGGCACTAAATTTTGTAAAATTTGTTTTTGGGTGAACGGGTAGCTGAAATCCTGAAATTTGGAATTAAGATTATTGTTGGGGTGTAGGACTGAGGAAGTTTTGTAAGTTCGTACTTGTGGATACGAAAAGTACTAAAAATTTAGTACAATTTGGGTATGGGTGAAGAAATAGAGCTGGAATCCTGAAATTTGGAACTGAGATTACTGTTAGAGTGTAGGATAGTGGTAGTTTTGGAAATTCCAGCTTATGCGTATAAAATGGCACTTAATTTGGAAAAATTTGGATTTGGGTGAATGGGTAGAGCAGGAATCCTGAAATTTGGAATTAAGATTACTGTTGGAGTGTAGGATTGAGGTAGTTTTGTAAATTTGTACTTATGGGTACGAAGGGTTCTAAATGGTACTTAATTTGGATTTGGTAGAACTGGAATCCTGAAATTTGGAATTATGATAACTTTTGGAGTGTAGGACTGAGAAAGTTTGGAAAATTTGATTTGGGTGAACAGATAGAGCAGCAATCCTGAGATATGGAATTAAGATTATTGTTGAAGTGAAGGATTGAGATAGTAGTTATGGGTACGAAGAGTACTAAATGGTACTAAGTTTGGTACAATTTGGCATTGGACGAACGAATAGAGCTAGATAGATATTTTAAATTAATATTACTGGTTATTTGGTGCTAATGTCAGTGTAGGGTTGAGATATACTGTCAAATACGTACCATAAGTATACGACAGTTACAATGTGGTACCCAATTTGGTGTTGGGGTGAGTGTTGGTGTGTAATGTTGGTATAAGTGGTTTAAGAAAAACGTACCATAAATTTACGAAAAGTGGAATTCTAAAATGTGTTCTTGGAGTCATTGTTCGTAAAGGAGTAGGAATTTACAAATATTAAGAGGAGGTTTCGGAAATTCATACTTATGTATTTATATGTAAAGTACTAAATAGTTTTACATTTGGTTTTGGGGGAATTGATACAGCTGGAAATGATAATCGTGGTTGGTATATAGGGTTGATATTTTTTGAAGGCTATATACAGTTGTACTAAAAGTACTAAATGTGGTACCATTTTGGTATAGAGTGAACAATAATATAAGGATGAACAATAATATAAGGATTATTTTTGAAAGAGGGCTGAAAAGGCATTAGAAATAACTACTGTAAGGCAACGAATATTACTAAATGGTTCTAAAATTGGTCTTGGGTGTAGGAATACAGCTAGAATTATATATAATTTGAAATAACGCTGTGTACGCTAGATGTACTAAATAATACTAAACATTGAAGCACTGATATTGAATGAACAGGTAAATCCAGCGCTCCAAAAAATAAAAATTTCGTTAATTACCGAAATTATAAACATATTAATTTTAACGATTTTTGTCGTTAACTCGAAAAATTAATTACAGAATTCCACTACTGAAATTTGTTATGAGGATCACTGTTGGGACTAGATCTGAATGGTTATGAAAATTCCCACTTAAAATGTATGCTATGCTTATACATGTAATATCCATAGGTTGTGGGCGAATAAGTAGGGCTGAAGCTGTAAAATTTGAGATAAGGTCCTGGGTTTCGGTCTGGTATTCTAGCATTGGTTTTATGTGAACCGTCTTCGGTTTCAATCTTTTCAACAAAATTGTTACTTTATTCTGAACGGTTTAGTAATTTTATTCGGAAACGTAGACCTATGATACAAAAACGTTTACAAGAATGTTTCACCCTCTGAGGACACCTTTATTAAAATGTCTCAAAAAATGTGGCACGTTCTTGATGTTTTGGGGTGAGATGCGGCTGGTTTTTTAGAAAATCCGACTAAAGTGATACGAACAGTGCTTATGGGTACTTTACACGATATGTATTTTACATATGGGTTGTCACATTGCGTATACATTTTGTATATAAAAAGTGACAACCCATATGTAAAATACATATCGTGTAAAGTACCCATTAGTATTTAGTACAACAAAATGTTCAGTGTTCACCATTTCCGTATTATATATTTTTTATTTGTTTTTATATCCTTTCCGCATACGAAGTAGCGGGCACTTTGCTAGTTGAATATATTGGTAGTCAAAGATGTTGAGTGTTAATGTTTTTTGTTATAAAATTATATTAATTATATTAGCTTTTTGATTGAATCTAATACATAAGACTAAAGTACATGCTCTTGCAAAATGTCAAGCTTCTACGTTAAAAAATAACGATCCTATTCAAGAAAAGGTATTTCAGAAAATGGGGTAACATTGCAGATTTTGTTGTAATGACGGATCCCAAAACCAAGCGTTTCCGCGTTTTTGTTTTCTTTATTTACGAGTACTGCCATTCGTATATAATTGATTATATCCTATATACTCGCCTCCATAAGATTAATATTCCATAAAACAGTTTTTCATTTTATAACATTTTTTTGCTTCTTTAAAAAGCCAAATATAAGTCAACGTCTACTATGTGTGAGTCAATATACTTCATATCGTCGGAATAAATGCCGAAGACGTAACCCACAAAACTGAAACTTTACAGGAGAAACAAAAAAACATTGTAAAATGAAAATGGTGTTATAAAATACCAAAACTTTGTAGTATCGTGTTTTAAGACAGAGAAGAAATATATTTTTGGAAAAAAAAAATATTTTTTTTTAGAATTTCAGAAGCTGTGTGGGTTACGTCTTTTGGCATTATATTTTTCTGAAATGCCAAAAGACGCAAACCACAATTTATTGAGTAAAGAAACTAGTGTACATGAAAAATTATAATCAAACAAGTGAGCAAAGGCTATAGTCGGGACGGGGCCGACCATGTGATACCCTACACCACTACCCCTGTGCAAAACTTTTCGCTGGTAAACATTTCTTTTAGGGAATATAATCCGACTACCACCAAACACAATATGCCTCTTTCTCTCTGGGACCCCCATAAGCAACCAACATTTCGTGACTATCCGATCAAAATTGCGACTTGTTGCGTGATTACAAAAAAATCGGAAAATGGGATGCATTACCGACTATTGCGATATCTCTGTTGTTTGACCACCTACAACATCCTACTTTGCACTGTTGTAAAGGTGATATTTTCTACTTTCCTTGCTTTTGATATACCTCTTAAAGAAACAGAGCTATTGGCTTTGAAATAAAACGTTTTTGCCATTCCGACCCCTGAATATTATCCGACCATCATCAAAATCAATAGGCTTCTTGCTCTGTGAAACCCCCATTTAACTCCCCCATTTCGTGACGATCCGATCAAAATTGCGACATGTAGCGCGATTTCGAAAAAAAAATTGAAGAATAGGATGTATTACCGACTATTGCTCTATCTCCATTATTTGGTCACCTATGCCAACCTACTTCGCATCATTGTAAAGGTGGGATATTCTCCTTTCATAGTCATGCTTTGCTTCTGGAAGCTCCCCAACCAAAGCTGTGGTATTCGCAATTATAATTATACCCTACACCACCTTGTGGTAAGGGGTATTATGTCTTTGTGCATTAGTTTGTAACATGCAAAAGGAAACGAGATAGACCCATAGTTCTTTTAAGGGATATACATAGAATCACTTTCTGAGTCGATTCACGCATGTCCGTCTGTTTGATTTAGCTCCCATATATATTTTACCTATTCACAGTGGTGTAGGCTATCATATATTTGATTCTTTCCTTACTGGTTAAAATCGCACAAATGAAAAATTTGGTTGTATTGGCGACTATTGCGATATCTTCGTTGTTTGACCACCTACGACAACCTACGTTACATCGTTGCAAAAGTGATATTTTCTACTTTCATTAGCAGGTCTTGCTCTTGATATGGCCTGTACAGATGCGGAGATATTCGCTTTGAAATAAAACGTTGACTTTTTCCTCAAATAAGTTTTTTGCCCATTCCGACCCCTGAATAATATCCGACCATCACCAAAATCAATAGGCTTCTTCCCCTCCGGGACCCTTATCAACACCCAAAATTTGGTGACGATCCGATCAAAATTGCGACCTGCAGCGTGATTACAAGGTTTAGATGGACAGACGGACGGACACACATCGCCAGATCGACTCAGCTCGTCGAGACATGCATTTTGGTATATATAAGTATGCGTATCGATGCGTTACTTTTTGGCCAAAACCAACTTATGATACCCTCCCCACATAGTGATGTAGGGTATAATTAGAACTGACTTATTGACCTACGCCGATAAACGAACTTTAAACAGCAATCTGAAGGTTTTGGGTTCAATTCCCAGTCTTAACGGTGATATTTCAATGGACCACAATTAGGTGAACTGTCTATTCCAAACATCACTACAATCACTTATAATTTCAAGTGTATTAGACGATATTTAAACCATCAGATCTAGAATATTATATTTATTGTGGCATTCAAGTCAAGTGTAACAATTTAAATGTAACTTGTAATTCTCAGGAATGTTGCAATAAATGTAATGACAATCACTTGGAATTAAGTGTATTAAGTCTAGCAGGTGCTGAAATTTTTTTTTGCAATTGGCCTAGAATCTCCGGAAATTGTCCATGGTAGAGTATGGTAGTTATCTATGATATCAGTTTTAAAATAGATTATACCGCTAGGATCAAACGCCAATGTTTGAATATCATTAAAATATTGAATATCATTAAAATCAGTTGAATTTGTCCAATCTTAAGCCATTATATATGTTATAACATGGGTTTATAAGAACATTTTTCGGCAAATTCACACTATAATCGTAGTTGTCTTTAAAAAACATCTTTGTATTAGGCCGACGAGAATTTCGAGCATATTCACGCTTTCAAATCAACGTCTCATAAGACTTGTCACGTACATCAGTTTTTGTTGCCATTTGTCTTGTATTACTTTCAAAATAACCATTTACTTTTGTCCGTTTACTTTATATTGTTTTCATATTTTGTTGTTCTTGGGAGGTTTATTTAAAATTTAAATCGTGGCATATGTCGGTCTTCAGACATCATCTTCAATTAGACACTTCAATCACTTCTTTATTAATACTTTCTTTCTTTTTTTAATACTGTTTTTATACCCTCAACCATAGGATGGGGGTATATTAAGTTTGTCACTACGTTTGTAACTACTCGAAACAATCATTGTAGACCCCACAAACTATATATATTCTTGATCAGCGTGCAATTCTACATCGATATAGCCATGTCCGTCCGTCTGTGGAAATCACTCTAGCGTCCGAACGGATTGACATAGGTGGATGAAATTTTGGAAAAATCTATTATATGTACGTAGGACTTTTGGTATTGAAAGCGGGCTATATAGGTCCACGCTTTCGTGTAGCCCCCATACAAAATGACGCGTGACGCGCCGTCGTTTTAAGGAATTTTTAAGATATTTGTCCCATTTTACCACCGAATTGGTTGTAAATTGGTATTTTGTGTCTCCAGAGGCCAAAAAACATTCCTACCAAAGTTGCTTTATATAGGTCAACATTTTGGTATAGCCCCCATATAACGCCCCATATAAAGTACGCGTCATTTAAATTTATTTTGAATGTATTAGTCCCACTTGACAACAGAATCGGTTGTAACTTTGTATTTTGTGTTTCCAGAGGCTAAGAAACATTTCCACTGTAAAGTGTTTAAATAGGTCCACGTTTTGATATAGCCCCCATAGGAGGATATCTCCCGATTTTCAGTATTTTGAAGGTTTTGGTCTCATTAGCACACCGAGATGGCTGAAATTTGGTATTTAGTCTTCGTTGGGGGTATAAAACTTTCCCCCAGAAATTTTTAGGTATAGGTCCACGCCATCATATAGCCCCCATTGAACGGTACCTTTCGATTTTCTGTATTTTGAAGGTTGTGTCCACATTAATCCACCGAAATGGTTGAAATTTGTGGTGGTGGGTATAAAAAGTTCGGCCGACTGAACTTAACGCTTTTCCTACTTGTTATTAATAAATTTTGCCGAACCTGGGTTTTGGCTATGTGTATAAAGGAAATATCAAAAATACCCACAAATCTGAATTTTGGTGCAAAAATTATCCGGGTTACAAAAACCGCCTAAAGTAAAAGTTGTAGATTTAAAAATTAGCAACAAGAATGGTCTCTATAATTTTTAAAACGGAATCACCATTCATGAAATATCGTCATCTGAGAGTCAAATTAAACAGGTTAAAATAACCACGCCAGGACTTTCGAGTCAAATAACCGGATCCGACCCCATCGAAATAATAAATTTCCGAATCAGATTTGGTCCAAAATTTGGCGTTAGTAATTTTTTATCCAAACTTAGTTTAAGTTCGAAGATGAGCCATATCGGCCCACTTCTTCAGATACCACCCCAACAAAAGTTCGAAAATGTTCGAAAAAATTTTCCGCACGATAACTCATCGTGAAATTTACCTCCCACACAAAATTTTGGATAAGTTTAGTTTAAGACTTTTTGTTTTGACAACTTGTATTAACTGTCTCCCTTACTATGGTGCAAGCTTTATTAGGGGCAAGTCCATACTTCCTAAGAAAATAGCCCGAAAGTTGTAAACATCCCTATGACGCCATGTGTAGTGGCTGGAGCGCACAATAGTGCACGAACTGATCAACCGATTTGGTATAGAATATGGCGTTCGTAATATTTTGTCCGAACTTAGTTTAAGTTCGATTGTGGACAATATCGGTCCACAACATGCGACCATTTTAGTAATCAGAATTGTGGAATAATTGGTTCCCTATAGTTTTCAGTAGTTTTGTCATTGATAAATTTCGAGTTCTTGAAGTTATTTTCCAAAAAATGACTATGGAAAATCATTAAGGGTTATTTCAAGAGTACGTACAAACAATCTAATGATATATGGAAAGTCCTGTATTAGCCAGGCTTGCCCTATATTGTACTAGTCTTTAACGGCGTTGCCCTGATAGAGGTAAAAATCAGGACATAGAATAACATTTTTTGCACTTTTCTCTGAAAATAGTTTTTAGAAATATTGTTAGGAATGTCTTGACCGTGTTTGCTTTTATAAAACCCAACTTTTCAACACCCATTCAAGCCCAGACAATAATACTTCTTACGAAGCGTTTTAATAGCGACAGCTTATTTATTTAAACTCAGGTGTGTGTTGGCTTCTTCCACAAGTAAAATATCGATTTTACGCTAGATATGCTGATTTTCATCCGAACTATGAACTATGAATAGCGTATCTGGGACATGTATTAAGGAACAACAAATACATAATTTTACAAGCAATTCTGAAGGGAAAAATTGAAGGAAGGCCAGCTAGAGGAAGGAAAGAAACATCCTGGCTCAAAAATATCATGGACTGGACAGGTTATACCAACGAAACCGATCTGCTGAATGCTGCAAAACACAGAGAGCTGACAACCACTATACAATAAGATAATAATTAAAATGCGATAAATATTAAAAAAAGATGAATTGTACGATCACTTATATCCGGATAACGGATGAGTAAATAAAGAAGAAAGAAGATGAATTTTATACCACACAATGTCCGCAAAAATACGACATAATTTGAAAAAAAAAACACACACAAAAAAGAATTGGAATGATTCTATGAAACTCGTCGAAGGGCGTAGTATTGTTTGGCTTGAATGGTCGACATTGTTAACAATGTTTCTAAAAACTATTTTCAAAGAAAAGTGCAAAAAATGTTGTTCTATGTCCTGATTTTACCTCTATCAGGGCAACGCCGTTAAAGACTAGTTAGTATAATATAGGGCGAGCCTGGCCGCTACAGTACTTTCCAAATGTCGTTAAATTGTTTGTACGTACTCTAGACATCACCGTTAAGGATTTTTCATACTCATTTTTTGGAAAATAACTTCAAAAACTAGACATTTCTAACCAAATTGCCTGCAAAGGAACATTAATTACAATCGTGCCAAATTTACATCAGGAACATCATTTATCTGATCGAAATCAATGTCAAAACTACTGATAACGATAGGGAACCAATTATACCACTATTTTGATTACTAAAATAGCATACGGAGCGAAAAATTTGAAAATTGTTAATCGATTATTGTGGTGCATCATTTTTAATGATCATTTTACAAATGCCCATTTCTTGTTTTCCTGTAAAATTTTAGTATAATGGTACTGTAAATGGAATATTTTTATATACCATCTTATGTTTGGTTTACATTCGGCGTCTTTTCGTGATTTCGAAGGCGTTTCGTGATTTCGCTCGGAATCAAGCAAAAATTATCATGATTTCGCATACAAAAATGAAACCATCTCATTTCGTGATTTCAGCGAAATCAACATCGAAATCACAGAACACATGATATACAACCCTGTTTGTGACTGAAAAAGTACCAAAAGTTGCAACACTTTTTCACGTATCACAATAAACAAGGTAGATGGTCAATTGCTGCAACAAAAAAATTTTAGAATCAAAATTTTTAAACAATGTGAAAAAAATATTAGATTACTTTGTTACAATGCTTTTTTCATTGCGTTCTCGTACTTTTTTAATGGTAATGTTAGAAAAAAGAGCGAAATGTCTAAAATTGCTCCCCCATACAAATTTCTTAAAAAATACGGGAACGAAAAAATTACGGAAATTGCAAAAACTGCAGCAAATCAACGTATCAGCTATCGTATTTAGATGATAATGAACATGTTGCTAGTTTCTACTATGCCAAAATTGTATGGCAGAAAACAGGAGAATAGGATGTTATTCGGCGCTATTTTCGTTTAAAGAGAAGTGTAAGTCTTGCTAGACTTCGGAGTACGGGAACGGGTTCTATACACAATGAATACGATATATAGATAGTTTTACGATAATTTTCGAAATAAAGTTGTAAAGTTCTATATTGTCGTATATTTTTGATGACTAATTCAATTTGCAACAACTTGTTTTGAAAATTCATGTTCGATCCGCTGCGCGTATGCATCTACCTTGATCGTTGTGATATGTATGAAATCAACAAAAAAATAAGTGTAAACACCGGGATGTATTTCAGGATTTCGTGAAATCCAGTGGATTTTAGAGCGCAAGTGTAAACTTGGCATTAAAGACAACTTTTCAGTATACAAAATTGTTTTTTGATTTTTTTTTTTACTTACTATTTGTATATAGGTCAAGCTTAATCTCATATTTGTTGTTTTCAAATTTAAAAACAACAAGTTTAAAGTGGGATGTAGTTAAAATTGATTACTTTTGGGGATGGCAGAGAAGACTAGTTTCGTCCGTTTTCGTTTTTTGAATTGTTAAAAAATTTCAACTAGTTACCAAGTTATCAACGTTTCCATTTTTTTTTTTAAGTTTTCAGTATCAGTCACTATATGTTAAATATTCAGATAACTGAGTTTAACTCTATCAACAAATTGGAAATGTAAACTCCATTGATTTACCCCTTTTATTTGTCAGCACCTGCATTATGAACCCCAATCGCTGAACAGTGCATTATCAAATACGACAATATATCGGATATCGATTTTCGATTTACTGTTGTTTTTATTAATTGACGTCTCCTTTTAAAATAGCGTTTGTAATGTTATTTCGCTTTTTGCGTGTACCAATACTTGCAGGAATAAAAAGTTTGCTATGTACATACATATAGATATTGGCGCCGCATATGCAAATGAGGGAATACCATTATCGCGCCTTTAACTTTAAAGTGTCCTTTAAAATATAACCCATCAAAGATGACCAATGTGATGCGGAGAACAATTCCTGGAATTATATCTGAGAATTTTCCAATTTCAACATTTGTGATTTGTCAACGGGTCCGAAATGCAATAAAAAAATAAAATATGGGCGGAATGTTTTAATTGTTATTCTAAATAAATTGCATGTAATAAATGCTGATAACAGCTTGTTACCTTTGTGCTGCCAAACAATTGTAATTAGTGGTTCGTGACATACATACATAAATAGGTACAATAAGCAAGCATCAGGTAGCGGCGAAATTAAGAAACTCCGACACCATAAAGCAATAAATATGAAAGTTATGATGGTCTGCGATTTGATTACAGTTCTGTGAAACCCCCGACACATTTTTGTTGTATACCAGGCAAGAGACCTGAAATGACTTTCTAATTACAGCTATGTCAACAAAGAACAAAACAAAAACTATGTTGCATTTAAAATAAATACATATGTATGTGTACATAATATTCCTAAATAGAAAACATACAATTCATGTTATAAAGGAGACTCAGAAATTTGCAATAATTTTCATAGCATAGGATCTTTAACGGCGTATGTATGTAATATGCAAATGTTTATATAAGATATTCCAAAAATCGTCATACATGATTGTTTATATCAGTGTTTTTATAAAAACATGTATGTATACATGGACGCAAGTAGCAGACTTCCTACTACTTTATATACGTTAATTTCTTATTAGAGTTATTCCTATATGAAATAATTAACTTGGAAGAACACAGTCAAGTTTAATTTGTGATAATCAATCGTCTGAAAGGTTTTGTTAAAATAAATAGGAATTTGGAAAAAATATATCGTCACCATAAATGCCCAAAGCCAAAACTATACAGGAGAAGAAAAAAACGTTATAAAATGAAAAACTGTTTTATAGAATGTCAATCTTATAAGCGCGAGTATTTGGAGTATTATCAATAGACAGCGGAATTTTATGCAACCCCTATTTTTGCATATGCAAAATGTATGCATTTTACATATTTCCTTATGCAAATCAATATATAAGAATCGGCCAAAAAAGTAAAAATAAGTAATTCTTCGACCAAATCCTCAGTTGGGAAGAAAAATATTCGTCAATAATCGTTAATGATATTTAATATGCCATTTAGATATGACACCATTAGCCGGATTTATCGCATTATCAGGTTTTATTTGCTAAATCCAGCCAAAATCTACCAGATCTCCCATACAAAAATAAATCCTCCTATTGAGTGGATTTGTTTTAAATCTAGCATAAATCCTCGTATACAACTCTGTTTTTTGCAACATGTTGCTAGAAAATACAAAAAGTTGCAAGCTGGCACAAGAAACAAGGTAGATGCATCGGTGAATTGCTACCCTAAAAATAATTTAAAATGTAAAAATTTGTACACAAGGCGGAAAAATTAAATTTGTTTTGATGTACAAAGTTGATTTTAATCAACCAAGACTAATATATGTGATGTCTAAACGATAAAATAATTCTTTATTTGCTCTTTAGTTAGCATTAGTAGCATAATGTGCTAACATTTTCAGTATTAAACAATACCTTTGTAATTTGACGTATGTTTTTTGACAGGAACTCAATCTGCAAAAAATTCTTTTGACGTTTCAAATTCGTTCAGATGGGCTGATGCATCTACCTTGGTAATTGTGCTATGAACAAAAATCAGCTGACTGCCATTTAAATCCTCCAAAATGTATATCTAAATGCAATGAGATTTGTACTGTACTTATTAAATCCAGTCGAGGATTTATGGCTAGTCTAATAGCTCATTTAGACTATCCATAAATCCTCGACTGGATTTAATAAATCCAGTACAAATCTCATTGCATTTAGATATACATTTTGGAGGATTTAAATGGCAGTCAGCTGATTTTTGTTCATAGCACAATTACCAAGGTAGATGCATCAGACCATCTCATGGAATTTGAAACGTCAAACGAATTTTTTGTAAATTGAATTCGTCTCAAAAAACATACGTCAAATTAAAAATTTATTGTTTAATACTGAAAATGTTAGCACATTACGCTACTAATGCTAACGAAAGAGCAAATAAAGAATAATTTTATCGCAGTTTGCATCGTAAATATTAGTCTTGGTTTGTACATCAAAACAAATTTAATTTTTCCGCTTGTTTACAAATTTTTACATTATAAATTATTTTTAGTGTTGCAATTCACCGATGCATCTACCTTCTTTCTTGTGCCAGCTTGCAACTTTTTGTATTTTCTAGCAACATGTTGCAAAAAACAGAGTTGTATACGAGGATTTATGCCAGATTTAAAACAAATCCACCCAATACGTGGATTTATTTTTGTATGGGAAATCTGGTAGATTTTGGATGGATTTAGCAAATAAAACCTGATAATGTGCTAAATCCGGCTAATGAAGTCATATCTAAATGGGCTATAAATGAGCTATTAGGATGCTCTGGCACTCCTTTATAATTTGACATTTCGGAAGCAACCAACGCAAGCGACGATTGATTCTGTTTCTACTTCTACTGCATTTATTTTCTAAATCCGGTCATAATCCACCAGATTTACCATACAATAATAAATTCTCATAATGAGTGGATTTGTTTTAAATCTGGCATAAATCCTCGCATACAACTCTGTTTTTTGCAACAAATCTACCAGATCTCCCATACAAAAATAAATCCTCCTATTGAGTGGATTTGTTTTAAATCCTCGCATACAACTCTGTTTTTTGCAACATGTTGCTAGTAAATACAAAAAGTTGAAAGCTAGAACAAGAAACAAGGTAGATGCATCGGTGAATTGCTAAAACAAAAATAATTTAAAATTTTTTAAACAAGGCGAAAAAGTTGATTTTAATCAACTAAGACTAATATTTTCGATGTCTAAACGATAAAATAATTCAATATTTGCTCATTAGTTAGCATGAGTAGCATAATGCGCTAACATTTTCAATATTAAACAATAAAGCTGAAAACACATACAACGTTTGAGTAAAGTTTTGTGTTGGGCGTTGAGAAAAAAGCAACAACAACAGGGCGACGCCGATACCAAAGTCCAGAGTTGACCTGTTTGTCGGCATATATTTCAAATTAATTTGAATTTTTCGGCATCATTCCCAACAGTGTAAAAACGGCCAAAACGACACAAAACTTTACCCAAACGCTTAAATTTTTAATTTTCCGTATGTTTTTGAGACAAATTAATATTACAATAACTTCTTTTGACGTTTCAAATTCGATCAGATGTGCTGATACATCTACCTTGGTAATTGTCCTATGAACAAAAATCAGCTAACTGCCATTTAAATCCTCCACTCGTTTTCATCTGTCAATGTCAAATGAAAACTCATCTGAAATCGATTGGATTTAATTTGACGTTTGAGCAATGGAATTGGCAGTTGAAATCGAGTGGATTTCGTAAATGTAAACATAGTATTAATTGTTTGATTTGTTTTAAATCCTCGCATACAACTCTGTTTTTTGCAACATGTTGCTAGTAAATACAAAAAGTTGAAAGCTAGAACAAGAAACAAGGTAGATGCATCGGTGAATTGCTAAAACAAAAATAATTTAAATTATTTTAAACAAGGCGAAAAAATTAAATTTGCCTGATATACAAAGTTGATTTTAATCAACTAAGACTAATATTTTCGATGTCTAAACGATAAAATAATTCAATATTTGCTCATTAGTTAGCATGAGTAGCATAATGTGCTAACATTTTTAATATTAAACAATAAAGCTGAAAACACATACAACGTTTGAGTAAAGTTTTGTGTTGGGCGTTGAGAAAAAAACAACAACAACAGGGCGACGCCGATACCAAAGTCCAGAGTTGACCTGTTTGTCGGCATATATTTCAAATTAATTTGAATTTTTCGGCATCATTCCCAACCAGGGCTTCGGAGTCTGGAGTCGGAGTCTAGCAAATTTTGCTGGAGTCGGAGTCTGGAGTCGTGAAAAAAAGCTCGACTCCGACTCCGGGCAAAATGTTTTTTACTACATTTATCAAAAGAGTTTTTATTTTTTTATGATAGAGAGATTAACTTTATTAAAATTTTGATAAATCGTTTATTCATTTTATAGGAAATCTATGAGTAAACTTGTAAGCAAAGGATTTATTATATTTAGTAATGTTCCATGACAATAGAATTATAATTGCATCTTTCAATATGAATCAATTTCTTAATATACCATCACATTTATGACCAAACTTATATACACTCTGGAATACTAGTTTTAGATCTCACATATTTATACTTCACAATATAATGTGGAAAAAGTATTATAAGTTTATTTTGTCCACAATTAAGGGGTTAATGTCACTTATTGTGCACGAAAAATGAAATTTTTCATGAATTTTTACAAGTAGCCTACCAATTTTTTCCAAAAGATATTGTTTTCATCTGATTTATAATACCTTGAGCTACTTCCAGATTTTTTTTTTTTTTGAAAAATATTGCACAGTTTTCTGACAAATGGCCACCTACGAAACACTGTTTTTACTAAAGCAGTTTGCGGTGACCACTGTAGCTCGAAAACGAATAACGATCAGCATATGTTTTTGTGGGATAATTAAGAGCATAATAATCGTGTACTTAAGCGAAACGTATTAAAAATATGCTTTTAAATAAAATGTGAACTGTAGAAGTCAAAATTTCAATTTTACCTAAAAAAGTTGAGAGTTTTTCGCCATAAATCCGTAAATTTTTTTTTAAAAAAGTCTCTTGCTTAAGTACAATATTTTTATACGTATAATAATACCAAAATGCTATTTTGAGAAAACCGTGTTTCAAACTTCGATGTTACATACAAATCACAATGAATTTTCTCTTTCTAAGGCTCATATCTCAGCTAATTTTTATCCGTTCGACATATTCTATTCTACATGTACTTTAAAATGAGTCAGCAAAAAATTTTCGCTTTCGTAAAATCTGTAAGTAACAAATTACTGTTGGTATACCCATCTTCATATTTCGACAAAATAAAACGAAAAAGATATGTGACCCGTCCGTACAAAAAAATTGTAATCAAACTCGTCAGTTCTACTTGTTTTTATTTTAAATTGATAATCTGAGGGTATACTCGTACATATATTTTGGCAAAATCTACTGAAACTTTCTAAATTCTTTCTGTTGTTGTTGTTCTTTTTGATATAAGATACAGCAGATTCAATACGGAACATCAATTTTACATCGCATTGCATTACAAATTGTCTTAGAAAAGAACAGATAAGCATATAGGGTAATATAGGAAAAGTTGAAAAATTTAGCAAATTTTATTAATTTTTAGTGGTATAGGAAATTACCCTCGGAGTCGACTCCGGAGTCGGAGTCGTGAAAAAAACTGGCCTGGAGTCGGAGTCGAAGGAAAAATGGCTCGACTCCGAAACCCTGTTCCCAACAGTGTAAAAACGGCCAAAACGACACAAAACTTTACCCAAACGTTGTATGTGTTTTCAGCTTAAATTTTTAATTTTCCGTATGTTTTTGAGACAAATTAATATTACAATAACTTCTTTTGACGTTTCAAATTCGATCAGATGTGCTGATACATCTACCTTGGTAATTGTCCTATGAACAAAAATCAGCTGACTGTCATTTAAATCCTCCACTCGTTTTCATCTGTCAATGTCAAATGAAAACTCATCTGAAATCGATTGGATTTAATTTGACGTTTGAGCAATGGAATTGGCAGTTGAAATCGAGTGGATTTCGTAAATGTAAACATAGTATTAATTTGTTTACAAATTGTTTACAAAATTGTAGCCAACACAATAATTAAAAACTCCCTAGTACATCGCAAAAGTATTGGAATGCTCCTTCAAGCAGTTTTGGTCTTGAGAAAGTGCAAATTTTTCGGAAAATATCGATAAATGACACTGTGCTACAAAAGTTGATCAGAAAAATATTCAAGCGTTCTGCTATAAAGTTCTATCGTGTTGGGATCCATAGACAACGAAAATACCTTTGGTTCGTTTGCGTCACTTCGGTTTATTATTTTATAACGGTAAAAGTAGTGAAAATCTGGGTTTCTTACATTTTCAAATTTAAACGGGCATATCATGGTATAAGTAAAGAGGTAGATTTAAATGGAAAAAATTTATAGAACCCTTGTTTTTCCTGAATTCATAAAACTTCAAAATTAGTAAACAAAAAGGCAACAAGTGGGTTTGTTTACAAAGTACCAATTTTGAGCATTTTATAAAAAACACGAGTAATGAATGAAGGGCCAAGTTTTCTCCACATAATCGAGTTGTGGATATGATAAAATATTTGTTTCAATTATAAGCTGAAGGATTTCTTCCATACAAATGTTCTAAAAACAATTTTGAAAATCATTGAATTCGATTGTTTTTTAAATTGTTGGCATATTATTCAAACATCACACACACATGCAAAGACTGTGTATATTGTTTTGACGTTTTAGGAACAGTCGAAAGAAAAAAATTAAATTGACAGGAAGCTTTAGCTAACCTTTATTATTAAACCATGGGGCATATCTTCTTTTTTTACAACGGATTTCTATTGATCCTTTTTCCTTTTAAAGGGGTGAATAATATCTTTCGAATAAACTATTATTTGTTCAATTCGGTTAATAAATGGTTAAGTTATAGTGGTTGATTCATACCAATACAATTGCTTTGTACTTTAACTGTTTTTTGTTTTGTTCAATATTAATTTTGAAAATTATGAGAAATTCTGTGCCAGGGTTATCTCCATTTTCGATCTATAGATCCATCTCTGTACCACCATTTTCTTAAATATGGATCATGGTACAATTACTTAAGGGTTGTTTACACCATCTATCAATGTCGTATGAGATGCCAAATTTTCTACCTGCGAATGTTGTACACATAGTGTAACCACTATGAAAATTTTCATCTATCAAAATGATTTGGCAACTCATATGTAAATTTTTCATTTAGGGAGCGCTCTATTTGATATGGCATTCTCGTATGTAAACATAAATTTATCAGCTGTTTTCTGACATTCTCAAACAAAAAATGAAAAACAAAATCTTTTAAAAAAGAAAATGGAAAGGTATGTATATTTAAATATTCAGTAAAATAAATAAATGGCGTTTATAATGTTATTTTCAGATCGATTGGTCGAAAGAAGCAGTCTTTGAAATGATTGTTTGGTGGCAAAAACATGAATGCCTCTATAACTCCAAACACCAATTCTACCAATTCAGTTTCCTTCAACCAAAATTAAAATTTGTGCAAAATTGCAACTCAACAATAAATGTAAATAAAGACAAAAACAGCTGGTTTTTATATTTTTAGGTTATGTCATACGAAAATAACACTTGCAGGTATGAACGCACAAATTGAAAGTTGTATGGATGACGCCAATTTTGACAAACATAGAGAATGTCGAATGGATGAAAGAATTGGCAGCTCATATGACATTGATAGATGGTGTAAACAACCCTTTAGGTAGAAACATAGGCGAATTGCTACAACAAATCATCTTTTTTGTAATGTAAAATGTCAACATTTTCGCCAAATGGGCTGAGGCATCTACCTAATGGGTACTTTACACGATATGTTTTTTGCATATGAGTTGTCACTTCTCCCATATAAAATGTATATGCGAAGTGACAACTCATATGTAAAAAACATATCGTGTAAAGTACCCATAAGCAATTGTACCATGATATGGATCCATATCGCTACCACCATTTGTCACTCTATAGATCCATCTGGGTACCACATTCCGACACGACCAAGCCCCGATTACAGGTCCTCCAACAAGCGAATTCAAAGAAAAACAAAGATTTTAAATGTCAAAATTCATAAACAGAGGCGAAAAAAATTTGAGGCGAATTTCTTTTTTGACAAAACATTTTCCGAGAAAAAGTTTACATCTACATGTTGTACACATAGTGTGATCCATGGTATAAGTAAAGAGGTAGATTTAAATGAAAAAAATCTAAAGAACCCTTGTTTTTCTTGAATTCCTAAAACTTCAAAATAAAAGCAACAAATGGGTTTGTTTACAATGCATTTTTGAGCATTTTATAAAAAACGCGAAAAATGAATGAAGAGTTAAGTTTTCTCCACATAATCGAGTTGTGAGTATGATAAACTGATTGTTTCAATGCAAATCTCACCAATTTCTTCCATACAAATGGTCTAAAAACAATTTTAAAAATCATTGAATTCGATTGTTTTTAAAATTGTTTGGCAATTTATTCAAACACCACACACACATACACAGTTTGTTTATATTGTTTTGAAGTTTTAGGCATACTCGAATGAAAAAATTTAAATTGACATAAAGCTTTGGCTAACCTTTCTTATTAAACTATGGTGTGATCCATATAAAAAATTTCATCTATCAAAATGATGTGTGACTTTTTCGTTTTAGAGCCCTTCCTATTTTTGTATGTACAATAAATAGAAAACAGCTGATTTGTTTGTTTTGATGAAAGCAGAAATTTGCAAAATTTGCTGAAAGAAATAATTTCTTAAAGAAACAAAAGCTTCGTTCCCGTACTTTTTAATAGTAAAACTCGTAAAAGAGAGAACTGTAAAAAAAATTTTCTCAAACAAAAGTTTTTTGAAATAGTTCGGGAACGGAAAAATGGAAAATACGTCAAAAAAACTGGAACAAATGTCAAAGTCGGCGTATCAGCCAATCAGACGCCGGCAACCCTGTTACTATTTTTTACACGCTCAAATTTGTCGAGTAAAAAGTTTTTAAAGAGAGCGCCATTCAGCGCCATTTTTGTTCAAAGAGAAGTGAACATTTTACAACTTTTTTGTGTACGGGAACGGTTTTTCGGGTAAAATGTGTAAAAGTCGTAAAAATTGTAAAAACTTTTTAGTTCTGGAACACAGCTTTAAATAAATCGATTTGATAAAGGATTTGTGTACATTTGTAGGTTAGTTCACACAAAAAACATATACTGGTGTAATAGCAAAAATTATAAATCATATGTAAAATGTCATTTTTCGCAAACACAAAGAATTACACGAGGACAAACAAATTCAAAACATACACACGTAATGTAATATAGCTATTACGTGTACAACATTAAGTTTATTTGTTTTCTTTTTTGAGATACATCTACCTATTTCTATACAGTTCGACATTTCTATACCTCACAGCGAATTCAAATGACAAATATAAATTTTGACAGCTCCATGGTACAATTACCTAGGTAGAAACATAGGCGAATTGCTACAACAAAGCATTTTTTTGTAATGTAAAATGTCAAAATTTTCGCCAAATTGTCTCTTGTCTCTTTTTATCGCATGTGTTTATCTATAAAGCGAACACATTCTATCTCTTACTTACCAAATGATATGTGGCCTGTTCCAGTACTTTATAAAGTGGTAAAAGTCGTAAAAGTCGTAAACGTAAAATGTCAAAATTTTCGCCAAATTGTCTCTTGTCTCTTTTTATCGCATGTGTTTATCTATAAAGCGAACACATTCTATCTCTTACTTACCAAATGATATGTGGCCTGTTCCAGTACTTTATAAAGTGGTAAAAGTTGTAAAAGTCGTAAACGATTTTCATATAAACTTTGTGTACGGGAACGCAAAATGTGTAAAAGTGGTAAAAATTGTAAAAACCTTTTAGTTCTGGAACAGAGCTATGGTTTTTGTTTTGATTTTTCATGGTGAATTCCTAGTTTTTTGACGTTTTAGATTCGATCAGCTGGGCGGAGGCATCTAGCTAAGTAATTGTACCATGGACAGCTCAAATCGAAATCATCTGATTTTGCCGGAGGACCTATAATTGGGCCATGACACAATAAGAAGGTAGCAGCAACTGCCGTTTTTGGTAACATAAGATGTCAAAATTTGACATAAATTCATTGCAATTGACACATTATGTTACCATCGGCTGGGCTGATAATGCTACCTTCTTATTGTATCATGAATTGGGTCATGGGCACCATGGTACAATAATACAGGTAGCATTATCATGCCAGCTGATGGTAACATAATGTGTCAACTGCATTGAATTGATGTCAAATTTTGACACCTTATGTTACCAACAATTGCCGATACAAATATAAATTTTGACAGCTCCATGGTACAATTACCTAGGTAGAAACATAGGCGAATTGCTACAACAAAGCATTTTTTTGTAATGTAAAATGTCAAAATTTTCGCCAAATTGTCTCTTGTCTCTTTTTATCGCATGTGTTTATCTATAAAGCGAACACATTCTATCTCTTACTTACCAAATGATATGTGGCCTGTTCCAGTACTTTATAAAGTGGTAAAAGTCGTAAAAGTCGTAAACGTAAAATGTCAAAATTTTCGCCAAATTGTCTCTTGTCTCTTTTTATCGCATGTGTTTATCTATAAAGCGAACACATTCTATCTCTTACTTACCAAATGATATGTGGCCTGTTCCAGTACTTTATAAAGTGGTAAAAGTTGTAAAAGTCGTAAACGATTTTCATATAAACTTTGTGTACGGGAACGCAAAATGTGTAAAAGTGGTAAAAATTGTAAAAACCTTTTAGTTCTGGAACAGAGCTATGGTTTTTGTTTTGATTTTTCATGGTGAATTCCTAGTTTTTTGACGTTTTAGATTCGATCAGCTGGGCGGAGGCATCTAGCTAAGTAATTGTACCATGGACAGCTCAAATCGAAATCATCTGATTTTGCCGGAGGACCTATAATTGGGCCATGACACAATAAGAAGGTAGCAGCAACTGCCGTTTTTGGTAACATAAGATGTCAAAATTTGACATAAATTCATTGCAATTGACACATTATGTTACCATCGGCTGGGCTGATAATGCTACCTTCTTATTGTATCATGAATTGGGTCATGGGCACCATGGTACAATAATACAGGTAGCATTATCATGCCAGCTGATGGTAACATAATGTGTCAACTGCATTGAATTGATGTCAAATTTTGACACCTTATGTTACCAACAATTGCCGATGCGGCTACCTGTGTATTTGTACCATGATGGGCACCATGGTCATGATTGATTGATGTCAAATTTTGACACCTTATGTTACCAACAATTGCCGATGCGGCTACCTGTGTATTTGTACCATGATGGGCACCATGGTACAAATACACAGGTAGCCGCATCGGCAATTCTTGGCAACATAAGATGTCAAAATTTGACATAAATTCAATGCAATTGACACATTATGTTACTATCAGCTGGCATGATAATGCTACCTGTATTATTGTACCATGATGGGCACGACGAAAACAAAGTTTTCGCCTCTGTTTACGAATTTTGACATTTCAAATCTGTGTTTTTATTTGAATTCACTTGAGAGAGGTCCTTATAATTGGGGCATGGGCTGACGCATCTACCTCGGCAATTGTGCCACGGTTATCTCCATTTTCGATCTATAGATCCATCTCTGTACCACCATTTTATCAAGCTATGGATCCTTATCGCTACAACCAATTGTCGATCTATAGATCCATCTGGGTACCCAATCTGATTTCCTGTTTTGTTTTGATTTCACAGTTTACTGTCTTTACCTGCATTGTTTTCCATTGTTCAATACTGTAATATTATCTTCGGCTTATTTTTCCTTTAGGAGAAGTTTGACATTTTCACCATAGGTAGCGTTTTTGGTCCTGATTCCAACGGTGTATAAATGTTGTCCCGGAAATGTATACTTCCCGAGATATAGGCCTCGAAAGTTCCGCAAAAACCCCAACTAGGACTTAAACGCATTTACTAAACTCAAATCTTGTCAAAATTTTGTTATTACAGGTAAGTATTGTCCCCCGAAGCGGCTGTAATATCTAAATTTTCCATTTCGGGTAATCGTTCATATATGGAATTGTCTACATTATCTTCGCACCCACTACATTCATTAGGGTTAAGTCCGTTTCGTCGCATTGTGCTTGTGTCATCGTCAGCATATACATAGCTCTCCTAAAAATACTGTAGATGGTCTTCCATATCGTTCTGTGGGCTTATCTTTCCTTTACCGACCCGCCTCAGAAAAATATGAAAAAATTACCACAGATAGTGCTTTTTATCCCGATTCCAACCATGTATTGCTTTTGCTGCGGAAATGTATACTTCCCGAGATATGGCCCTCCAAAGTTCCACAAAGGCCCTAGTATAAAATGTTGGGAAACCACCGCAGAAAATGATTAAAAAATTACCACAGATAGTATTTATACACCGAATCCAACGATGTATTGCTTTTGTTGCGGAAATGTATGCTTCCCAAGATATGGGCCTCAAAAGTTCCACAAATGCCCTAGTCTAAAATGTTGGCAAACCACCGCAGAAAATTATTAAAAAATTACCACAAGTAGTGATGTTTATATTGATTTCAACTATTTTGAGAAACATATTTAATTTGTTCCTGTTCCCGAGATTTGCACCAGTCCATAGGAGAAAGTCCTAAATCGCGGCCGAAGGACGGCTATTTAGAGAAAAATAGGTTAGGGCCTTTGTGGATCTTTTGAGGCCCATATCTCGGGAAGTATACATTTCCGCAACAAAAGCAATACATCGTTGGATTCGTTGTAAAAAGAACTATCTGTGGTAATTTTTTCATATTTTTCTACGGTGGTTTGCCAACATTTTAGACTAGGGCCATTGTGGAACTTTGGAGGCCCATATCTCGGGAATTATACATTTCCGCAACAAAAGCAATACATCGTTGGAATCGGGATAAAAAGCACTATCTGTGGTAATTTTTTTCATAATTTTCTGCGTTGGGTCGCTAAAGGAAAGGAGTTCCCTGTTCTTTCTGACCTTATTTTGTTTCGTAAGAGGTCTTTGTTGTGCCACAGTCATTTCAAGATCTCTTCCAGCTTGCATATTTTCAAAAACTTTGCCTAATTTGTTCTCTCATGGATGTGTAGAGAAGATAACGTTCACCACTTCAATCCTACGTCAGCGAGTTCTTTCGTACTGGATTGACCCAGAACAAAACAAAATCATCGTTCCGGCCAGCGGCTGTGTTGGGAGCAGTCCCGGAATGCCCGCTCCGAATTCTTTTAGTACGTGCCGGGACGGAGGAAAACCCAGGACCAATATATCTGTGCTCAGTTTGTCACATCCGCATTTTCACCCACATCCAACCTTCGGTGAGATGCAATAGATGTCAGGAGTGGGTGCATCTAAGGGGTTGCTCTGGACTTGTCCACGTGAGGGACTACGACAGGGACTATGTTGCTGCGTGAACACAGTCCCCAGTGAGTCGTCGTCGGATGACGAAACTCCCTCGTCGTCTCACTACGAAACTCCCTTGCAGTTTCCTCGACAACAACCGCACGTGCAACCTTTAACACCAGCCGTTGTCCCAATCCCAGAGAATGCATCCTTTTTGCTATTTAATTGCAATGGACTCCGAGGTAAGATCGAGGAAATAGTAGATTTCATGAGTCGGAAGAACATCAAGGTCGCTGCGGTGCAAGAAACCAAGTTCAACAGCAACTGTGGCTTACAACATTGTGATGGTTACAATGTGCTAAGGAAAGATCGCACCAGTGGAGGTGGGGGATTAGCTTTCCTATTGCACCAGTCTGTCCAATACAGAGGTGGATGATTAGCTTTCATATTGCACCAGTCTGTCCAATACAGACCTATCTCGCTTGAGCCTGTCTCTAATGACCCGTACATGGACTGTATGGGGGTAGCAGTCAGGTGTGGAACTGCCGAGATAGAGTTGCTGAACGTATACATCCCGCCGAGAAATAGCTGTATCTCAGATTACGTGCCTAACATTAGCCCGCTTTTGGAAGGTCATAAATAGAGTTGGGCAATCTCGTTCAATTGAACGATCCGGATCACTGTCCTCGTTCAAAAACGAATGAGTAACATCATAAAAACCAACGTGTGAAATTAAGTATACGCAGTTTTACCAAAGAAATTACCGGTGTCCATTCCACGAGATAGTGATCCGGATCGTTCAATTGAACGAGAGTGCCCAACTCTAGTCATAATCGTCTGGTCCTGGGGGACTTTAATGCGCATCATGAGATGTGGTATTCGGCCCTCGGAAACGACCAGAGAGGTACAGCGCTGGCTGAGCAGATGGACAGCTCTTCGTTTTGCACGGTCAATGAGGACGCCCCTACCAGAATTAGAGGAGAGTGTCACAGCTCGCGGGACATAATCATCGTGTCACCTGGTCTGACAAATGACGTTACCTGGCAACCCGTGATTTCCCTTGGATCAGACCATCTCCCCATAATTGTCTCCATTAGCAGACCACCTGATTTCATTACCTTTGAACGCCGCACATTCGTCAATCATAAGAAAGCTGATTGGCCGGGTTTCAGAGAGTTCACCAATCACCGCTTCAGAGAACTGCCCAATCCTTCTGATGTTCGGGTAGCGGAAAGGACGTTCCGAGACATCATCACTGCTGCAGCCGCTCGCCATATGCCTGCTGGTCGAATACCCGAAGTAAGACCAACCTTCCCAGCAGAGACGACGGGATTAGCAAATGAGCGTGATGAGCTTCGCCGAACCCACACCAATGACCCCAGAGTCAGGGAGCTGCCACTGGAATTTAACAGGCTGGGCGGCGAGAATAAGCGGAACAAGTGGTTAAATCATCTGGAGAGTTGCAACATTGGAGCCGGTATAGGTGAATTCTGGGCAACGGTTAAGTCAGAAGGGAAGATAGGACCTTTGTCACGTTTGGCGACGTTACGTTGACTGACCCGACGAGGTGCGCAAGTTATTTCAATCGACAGTGTGTCGAGCACCCCGAGAGTGACAGGGCCAAGAGAAGAGTATTACGTCGCATCAGATCTCTTCCTGCCGAGGAGGAACCACCACAGATTACAATGGATGATGTTGCCAATGCCATCAGACAGGCAGATCAGGAACGCTAAATCATCCAAAGCGCTGGGCCCTGATGGAATCTCCATGGTAATGCTGAAGCAGCTCGATGAGCCGGGAGTGAAGTATCTCACTAAAGATCTCAACTTCTCGCTATCCACCCTCATTGTTCCCGAAGTCTGGAAAATGGGCAGGGTGGTCTCATTACGGAAGCACGGCAAGGATGCCAGCAAAAGTGAATCGTAAAGGCCGATTTCGTTTTTGTCGCCCGTAGAAAAGACCCTTGAGGCCTTAGTCCTCCCCAGTATCAGAAATAGCTATCAAGTTGCCGATCATCAGCATGGATTCCGTAAGCAGCACAGCACGACAACTGCTCTGCACGCCATTACCACACATATTTGTCAAGGACTCAACCAGAGACGGGTGTACGATAGAACAGTGATGGTGGCGCTTGACTTATCAAAAGCCTTTGATAGAAACAGGGAGTTCCCCAAGGTGAGGTGATATCTCAGGAATTGTTTAACCTCTACCTCTCCTGTATTCTGCCCCTCCAGACGACATCGAGATCGTAAAGAGGAACCCAGCAAAATGTTCGATGCCAAAGATGACATTCAATCATGGGTGCAAGTGATCTAGCATGTCATCTTTTTAGCATCTTCATCGATGAATTTTATATGAGCGTGGACCCCAAAAGATGACGTTCTTTTCTGGATCCTAAGCATGTCATTTTAACCAATGCTTTGGCATGTCATTTTCACCAACCCCTTTGCATGAAATTTTCATGTCTTGTTTGGAAAATGGTTTTCATGAAAAACAAAACTCTTTATTAATTCAAACGAATTCATGAAATAGCTACAATTAATTTATCAGTTTAGTTTTTCAAAAGTTTACATCCAAAATTGCAATGTAATCCCGCTGCAACGCAAAAGATTACTTCCTCCGTTCTCCGCAACTGATATTCTTTCATCTTACAAAAGGTTTTTTCAATTATCTTCCCATCACCAGTTCAGATTTCAACATGAACTCCAAAAGCACTCCTTTATGTATTTTTATTTTGTAAACTACTTTTATTTTATAATTTTGTTATTTTATTTTATAACAACATTTTGGTAATTTATACTCTTTTGTTTAGTGACGGAAATATGTAGGGATCTACAACCCGGCTTGCTTTAGGGATCTCTAAGAACAAAATGTAACGAACGGGGAGGAGAGACTTTTTATGGAAAATACCATGGTTTAATAAGAAAGGTTAGCCAAAGCTTTATGTCAATTTAAATTTTTTTCATTCGAGTATTCATAAAACTTCAAAACAATATACACAAACTGTGTATGTGTGTGTGGTGTTTGAATAATATGTCAAACAATTTTAAAAAACAATCGAATTCAATGATTTTTAAAATTATTTTTGGAACATTTGTATGGAAATAATTCGTCAGGTTATCATTGAAACAAGCATTTTAACATACCCACAACTTGATTATGCGGAGAAACATTGGTCCTTCATTCATTTTTCGCGATTTTTATATAATGCTCAAAATTGGTGTTGTAAAAACAAACCCACTTGTTGCTTAATTTTGAAGTTTTAGGAATTCAGGAAAAACAAGGGTTCTATAGATTTTTTTCATTTAAATCTACCTCTTTACTTATACCATGGAAAATACCATTTATGCTTAATTAATTTATTTTTAATTGTTTCTTTCCAAAAGTAGTTTCTTCTTTATTTTCAGATTCTTGTTCCTTTTCGTTTCGGACTTTTTTTCAAATTCCAAGAAGCGAGATTTGATTGATTTCATTCTATGTCAGATTTAGAACAGACAAGGGAACTTTTAAAATAGCAATGTGTGCAGTCCGATTCTATTTTTAGCTCGATGGTTGGGACTTCATATAACACCAATTGTTTAGAAGTTTTTGTTGTTCGATATGCAGGAAATGTAAGACAACATCACGACGACAGTTCTAACAACTTTGGTCTGTTCCAGAAACTACAAGAATCTACTTATTTTTACTACGATAACAATTTTTCCTTTATGTTATCGGAAAAAATAGTAAAAATTAGTAGATTTTTGCAGTACTGGAACATATCAAAATGAAAATAAACAGGTGTGTAAATAAAAACACAAACATCATCTCTATTGGATCGATGGAATGGGTACAAATGCTGATGAAAAGGACGGATCTTTCACGACTTCCTTTGCATTGGTTCAAATCCTAATGAAAAGATCGGATCTTTCACGAGTTCCTTTGAACAAATGCAAAAGATGACATGAAATCACGTCATCGCAAAGAACCCCTTCCTTCAAATTTTGCTTGGATACGGAATAGTGAATGGTTTTATTATCTGGTCATGTGTATAAGCTTAATTATTGTATTAATGGTGATGCTAGCTTGGGTCTATTTGACTTATTGGCATTACAATGTATGAATAATAAATAAAAATTCTGCTACCGTCGACCACGACATTCAATTCTCTTCCAAACTGCGCTGTCCATGTGGTGAACAGAGGCCGTTGATTTTGTGGCGGAAATCTGCATATTAATATAATATATTATATAATATATATAATTCAAATAATGTAATAAAAATCCGACAGAATTCCGACCACAAACTGCCCCAAAATTTTAGGGGTTACATTCGACACTACTTTCACGTCGTGCGCGCACGCCACAGCTATCTGCGACAAACTGAAAAGTACCCAGCAAAATGTTCGATGCCAAAGATGCCATCCAATCATGGGTGAAAGTGATCTGGCATGTCATCTTTTTAGCATCTTCATCGATGAATTTTATATGAGCGTGGACCCCAAAAGATGCTATTCATTTTTGGATCCAAAGCATGTCATTTACACCAAAGCTTTGTCATGTCATTTCCACCAATGCTTTGGCATGTCATTTTCACCAACCCTTTGCAATGACATTATCATTACGACGAGAGTTTTAACAACGTTGGCTGTGATTTCGAGTCTCCGACAACATCAAGTCTATTGTAAATAATAAACATATTTAGAAAAATGTGTATAAATAAAAACACAAAATTCATCCCTATTGGATCGATGGAATGGGATCAAATACTGATGAAAAGATCGGATCTTTCACGACTTTCTTTGCATGGGTTCAAATGTTGATGAAAAGATCGGATCTTTACGACTTCCTTGGCATTGGTTCAAATGCTAATGAAAATATCGGATCTTTCACGACTTCGTTTGATCCAATGCAAAAGATTCCATGAAATCACGTCATCGCATGGAACCCCTTCCTTAAAATTTTGCTGGGTAGGAACAAGGTCCTCAAGTCCCTAGCTGGCAGCACTTTGGGTGCAGATAAAGAAACCTTGTTGACCACATATAACGCGATAGGTCGGTCTGTGGTAAGCGGCGCCAGTCTTGTCCCCGAGATTATGTGATACGAATTGGAAAAAGATTCAAACTTGCCAGAATGCCGCCCTGAGACCAGCAACAAGGAGCCTCCTCAAATCATCAGTGGACATCTATATGAGGAGGCAAAGATTCTTCCAGTTACAGTTGTTACCGTGTGAGCCATCCCAATCACCATCTTGTGGGTAGGCCCGGCACAGACAGGCAGATCAGGAAGTATATCCATGCTCAAGAGGGAGAGGGCCAACGATACAGGAGAGAACCCCTAGATCAACAAGCGTATCAAGCCGGTTTAAATAGTACCCAGCAAACCAATCGTACCGATATCGTAACGAAATCGGAACAAACTTCGGACGTTACGTCCGATATCTGATCCGAAATCGTAACGATATCTTAACGAAAGTTGTATGAAGTGGTTGACATAATTTCGGAACGAAATGTCGGAGCGAAATCGGATCGATTTCGATCAGAATTCGCTACGAAATCGGAATAAAATCCTTGGGAAATTCGGAATTCGAATCTTTTCCTCCGAATTTTCGTACAGATTTCGGTATAATGTCGGCCGATTTCACGTATTTTCTGTACCAAACACGCTATATATTTCCGATTTCGATGAAATTTGGAATGTGTGACTGAATTCAGTCTAGAAATAAATGTGCCAAATTATATCGAAATCGGTTCAGATTTGGATATAGCACCCATATATATTTTCGGCCGATTTCGCGTATTTGCTGCTATATAAGTCGGATTTCAATGATATTTGGAATGTGTGACTGAATTCGGTCTGGAAATAAATGTGCCAAATTATATCAAAATCGGTTTAGATCTGGATATAGCTCCGGTTTATATTTTACATATTCACAGTGGTGTAGGGTATCATATAGTCGGCCCCGCCCGACTTTGATCCTTTCCTTACTGGTTTAATGATAAAAGTGTCAAAAGAGCAAACTGTCGAAAATGAGTCCAACACACACATTTTTCCAAAATGTACGGGAACGAAAAAATGGCAGAAACGCCAAAGAATCTGGAACAATTGTCAAAGTCGGCGTGTCAGCAAATCCGAAGCCGACAAACATGTTGCACATTTTTGCTCGCTCAAATTTGTCGTGTAAAAAGTTTCTAATGAGAAAGCTATTCAGCGCCATTTTTGTTCAAAGAGAAGTGAACATTTTGCAACTTTTTTGTGTACGGGAACGCCTTTCGGGAAAAAATGTGCAAAATGTGTAAAAACTTTTTAGTTTTGGAACGAAGCTAATGTTTATAAAAACTATTTTCAAAGAAATTTGAGAAAACTTTTGTTCTATACCCTGATTTTTTCTCTATCAGGACAATGCCTTTAAAGGCTAGTGTAATATGGGGCAAGCCTTGGCCGATACTATCAAAATATCATTAAATTGTTTGTACATACTCTAGACATAACCGTTAATGATTTTCCATAGTCATATTTTTTGGAAAATAGCTTCAAAGCAGGAAATTTCTAGCCAAATTGCCTATGAAGGGACATTAATAACAATCATGCCAAAAATATGTCAGGAACATCATTTTTTCTATCGGAATCAATGACAACACTACTAAAAACGATGGGGAACCTATTATTCTCCCATTCTGGCATAAAAAGCGAAAAATTTGAAAATTATTAATCGATTATTGTTGTGCATCATTTTTAATGCTCAATTTAAAAATGCCCATTTTTTATTTTTTGTGAAAATTTTAGTATACAGTGAATCACAGTCAAAAGTACCCACTTTACTTTCTTTCATTAAAACTGCGATTTCTAAGAGTTAATGATAGCGATTTCATTCTTTTTTTTATATTTTTACATTAGTGTCTTAACTTAAATATTATAAAATAAAATTAACAAAATTCAGGTAAGTTTAGATAAAAAAATAAAAATTGTTAAACAACATCGATTTCTACCTCACAGTGAAAAGTATGCACTCTAAAAGTTTCATGAAACAAAAAGGATTTTTTAGGGTTTCAGCCCTTGGTATGATATCCTTTGTTATCCTTTACAGCTTTTAGCCTTTTTGACAAAGATTTAACTAAGTTTTCGGGGCTAGATATCGGAATTTTTCCCCATTCTTCTTGCAAGGCATATTTCAGGGTTCCTATATTTTAGATGTTAAGATTTTTTATATTTGTCTCCAAACTACTCAATAAATTATCTATAGGATTCAAATCCGGGGAGGTGTTCGAATCACTTCTGGACAGTTACATAGCATCCATTTTGGAAAAATATGTGATTTGTGCTCGGGCTCATATATTGATAAAATTGGAATGTTGACCCAAATCCCATTTTTTCAGCGCCTAAATTTCAAAATATCCTTTCAGAATGTTTAAATAATACATTTTAATTAATTCCTTCGATAAAGACACGATTTCCTACACCGGAAGCACTCATACAACGCCATGCCACAACAGAGTCTCCTCTGTGCTTTACTTTTGAAATTGTGTGTTTGGGGTCCAAGGCGGTATTTGCTCTATGACATACCTTAATTGGTCCATATGACCAAAACAGGCTGCCAATGAAAGCAATGAAGACAACTTTAACCTGTGAGGTAGAAATCGATGTTGTTTAACCATTTTTATTTTTATCTAAATTTACCCGAATTTCGTTAATTTTATTTTATTATATTTAAGTTAAGACTCTAATGTAAAAATATAAAAAGGAATGAAATCGCTATCATTAACTCTTAGAAATCGCAGTTTTAATGAAAGAAAGTGAAGTGGATACTTTTGACTGTGATTCACTGTATACTAAAATTTTCACAAAAAATAAAAAATGGGCATTTTTAAATTGAGCATTAAAAATGATGCACAACAATAATCGATTAATAATTTTCAAATTTTTCGCTTTTTATGCCAGAATGGGAGAATAATAGGTTCCCCATCGTTTTTAGTAGTGTTGTCATTTATTCCGATAGAAAAAATGATGTTCCTGATATTTTAGGCATGATTGTAATTAATGTCCCTTCATAGGCAATTTGGCTAGAAATTTCCTGTTTTGAAGTTATGGGAAAATTCAGATATCGTGCATTGAAAATTTAGTTAAATTTTTGCCAAAAAGGCTAAAAGCTGTAAAGGATAACAAAGGATGTCATACCAAGGGCTGGAACCCTAAAAAATCCTTTCTGTTTCATGAAACTTTTAGAGTGCATACTTTTCACTGTGAGGTAGAAATCGATGTTGTTTAACCATTTTTATTTTTTATCTAAATTTACCCGAATTTCGTTAATTTTATTATATTTAAGTTAAGACACTAATGTAAAAATATAAAAAGGAATGAAATCGCTATCATTAACCAATTCTTAGCAATCACAGTTTTAATGAAAGAAACTGAAGTGGATACTTTTGACTGTGATTCACTGTACATTCGCAGGAAAGGTTAGTGTTTTTCCTGCTCATTTAACATACTGTTACGAATGTAACTGATAGGTTTAAGTTAGTTTAGTTTAATTTCCGTTAATTTAAAAATTTGAATTGTAACGTAATGATTTTATTACGCAGTTACTTTATTTAAGCAACAACAACTACCATGTAGAACTCTCTTCATTATTCTAGATGTTACTTTACCTTTCATTAATGTGCTTTTATTTTGTTTTGCCATAATCATGGAATTATTGTTTAGTTTGTTACTTCTTTGCACTTGTTTGTTGTTGTTACGTCATTACTGTGCTTGTCGTCCAATTGTATTCCCCCATGTATTTATGTGAGTATGGTTGTTCGCTTAGTGCGAATGTGCGTCTGTGTGTTCGCTGCACAGATTCGAGATGTTGCCATATGTGTTCTGGAGGACTCTAGAACAGGGAGACTTTGGGGTATAAATACCGGGGAAATGGCAATGACGGAGTAGTTGTGTTTTAAGCGTTGAACTGAACAGATCGGTCAAAGAATAGCTGCGTGCTAACTAGAGACTTGCTGTGTGCTTAGTAATTAAAGTCGGTTCCGAATAAGTGTAATAAAGTAAATAAAGCATTGTAGAAACGTAATCTAAAACGAACCCTGTTTTATTTGGTACAAATCGTACTGGGGAATAAAACAACGTCTACATGGAGATTAGTTAAATCTAATTCCGTAACAATACATATGTGTGTTACACGTGTTATGTGTTCAAATTGTCATGAAAACGAGGAAACAAAAAGGAAAAATAAATTATCAGGTATGTGATGAATTTCGAATCGATTTGGTATGAAAACGATTTGTCCAAAACGAGTGAATTGCATTTAGATGTGATGGGAACCGCATCGAATTTCAATTCTACGTTGTTTCAATTTCATTTAATTCCCACATACAAAAAACGGACTAGTGATCCCGAATCTGCAGTTGAAAGCGACATAAAAGACTTTTTGTTGTGGCGAAGGCAAATGCCGAAGTAAAATTTAATGGAAAATTAAATAAATGTGTGTTCTTATTGAAATTGACCTATATGAGAGCTTAATGAGGAAATTTTTGTGCTATTACATGATGAGAACTACAAACAGCGCATAACAACATAAGCGGGTGTCTTCACCAATTTGGAGAAAACACAGATGTTAAAAGTAATTTTTTGTTCTGTGCTTTTTTTATCAAAATTTCAAATATTTTGTTAACAAAATATTCCAAAAATAAGTAAAATAAATGTTAAGTTATCTTTATATTCCCGTTCTTACATTTCAAACTTTTTCTCATAAAAAAATCTATCCAAATTTGTTACATCGTTTTTCAATCGTCCCCAAAAATATGACCGTTTTCAAAACGAGAAAAATAAACGATTATCGGATTGCATCACACGTCTTTTTGATCAATTTTTCCATAGAACAAAATGGAATATGAAACCGATATCGAAAACAATTCGATGTCGGAAAATGGACATGCATCACACCTACAGTCGTTTTTGACTCGTTTTGAGCTCGAAATCGATTTTCATCACATGCCTGTATGTTTCTTTTAATTACCAATGGTTTCTTGGAAACGGGTTAATTCGTGTACGTATTTCGAGAGGCGAACAACGCAGCTCAAACGCTCGTGTGAAGATGACATTAAGTTGAACGTTTTTATTACAAACCTAATATGTGTAGAGTTTTTGCGGAAATTTACAGCTCTTATTTTTATTGTTATTTACATTTTGTAATTTTTAAATTTAGTAAATTTTAATATTTGTAGATATTTACATCATTACAACTGTAAAAATTCGAAACATTTGTAATAATTATTACAAATTATCGCGTACACGGATAGGCATAATAATTGCATATACAGTGATCACACTCAAAAGTATCCATTTCACTTTCTTTCATCAAAACTGCGATTTCTAAGAAATTGTGTGGTATTTGCCCTATGGCATACATTAATTGGTCCATATGACCAAAACAGACTGCCAATGAAAGCAATGAATGTTTTGGTCATATGGACCTATTAAGGTATGTCATAGGGCAAATACCGCCTTGGACCCCAAACACGCAATTTCAACAGTAAAGCACAGAGGAGACTGTTGTGGTATGGCGTTGTATGAGTGCTTCCGGTGCACTATAGGTAATTTGCCCAGTTTTTGAGGCAAAAAGTCGATTTTGCAACTTTTAATAATAATAATTTTTTAGTTGGCATTGAAAAAAGAACATGTCAAAATTTATTAATATGGATGAAATTTTTTAAAATAGCGTCATTATCGCGGTTTAAATTGCAGTCAAATTGAGAATTTCGAAGAAGAACTAAAAAAATATATGTTGTAAGGCGTATTTCAATGTATTTAAAACCGCGGAAAAATAAAACAAATATAAATATACATATGTAAAATGGAATTGATTGGCAATTGCGAGAGGACCAAAAAACACAAAAAGTCAGACATAAATATTTTATTTTTCTTAAACTCACTTCATATAGACTAATACTAAATTGGCCGTGTTTGGCCGTGATTTTGCCACCTAGAACACATTACTGAAAGTCTTCTGCATTGGTATTACTAGTTTTCAAAACCCGATTTTGTCCGTTTTTTGATATTTGAGATTTTATTAGGTTACTTCTCAATAAAAAGTCCTAAAATTGTGGAAGTTTGGTTTGAGGAAATAAGCAATAAATGTAAAAAATATTTTTGTTTACAATTTCATTGCAAATAAAATAAGTAATGGCGACAAATTGTTCGGTATATCTGTAGTTTTCTATAAACGTTGCGGCAGTAGTAAGCTTTATTTTATCTCTCTCTTACATATTAATCATTGATACGGTTTAAGGAAGTACTAAACTCGTCTTTATTAGCGTATATTAAAAAATATACAAAACTGTAGTAACAATTCATTGGAAAATCTACTCGCGGGGACAACATTTTCGTTACTTACTACCATGATCGTTTTCAACAGTTTGTCGTGCATAAGAAAACTAATGAAAATGGCATTGGAAAAAATAGCTTTGTTCGTTATATACGTAGTTGCTTATAACCGTTGTTCCTTATATCTGAATTTATATGTAAAAATCTTTGTTTTATCTCACTTCTACACATAAATAATTTAAAAAGCTAAAAAATCCTTTAATTCCGCTGTTATTAATTTTTGTCTCAAAAACAGGGCAAATTACCTATAGTGCGGTGTAGGAAATCGTGTCTTTATCGAAGGAATTAAGGATAAGATGTATTATTTAAACACTAGCAAATGCCCGCTACTTCGTATTTAGAAAGGCCATAAAAACACACGTTTTCGTATATCCTCATTTAACGGCACCCCTCGACTTCCCAGCAAAATGTTCGATGCCAAAGATGACATTCAATCATGGGTGCAAGTGATCTAGCATGTCATCTTTTTAGCATCTTCATCGATGGATTTTATATGAGCGTGGACCCCAAAAGATGACGTTCTTTTCTGGATCCTAAGCATGTCATTTTAACCAATGCGTTGACATGTCATTTCCACCAATGCTTTGACATGTCATTTTAACCAATGTTTTGGCATGTCATTTTCACCAACCCCTTTGCATGAAATTTTCATGTCTTGTTTGGAAAATGGAAATGCTGTATTGAAATATGGTTTTCATGAAAAACAAAACTCTTTATTAATTCAAACGAATTCATGAAATAGCTACAATTAATTTATCAGTTTAGTTTTTCAAAAGTTTACATCCAAAATTGCAATGTAATCACCACCGCTGCAACGCAAAAGATTACTTCCTCCGTTCTCCGCAACTGATATTCTTTTATCTTACAAAAGGTTTTTTCAATTATCTTCCCATCACCAGTTCAGATTTCAACATGGACTCCAAATGCACTCCTTGAAGTATTTTTATTTCGTAAATTACTTTTATTTTATAATTTTGTTATTTTATAACAACATTTTGGTAATTTATACTCTTTTGTTTAGTGACGGAAATATGTAGGGATCTACAACCCGGCTTGCTTTAGGGATCTCTAAGAACAAAATGTAACGAACGGGGAGGAGAGACTTTTTATGGAAAATACCATTTATGTTTAATTAATTTATTTTTAATTGTTTCTTTCCAAAAGTAGTTTCTTCTTTATTTTCAGATTCTTGTTCCTTTTCGTTTCGGACTTTTTTTTTCAAATTCCAAGAAGCGAGATTTGACTGATTTCATTCTATGTCAGATTTAGAACAGACAAGGGAACTTTTAAAATAGCAATGTTTGCAGTCCGATTCTATTTTTAACTCGATGGTTGGGACTTCATATAATACCAATTGTTTAGAAATTTTAGTTGTTTGATATGCAGGAAATGTAAGACAACATCACGACGACAGTTCTAACAACTTTGGTCTGTTCCAGAAACTGCAAGAATCTACTTATTTTTACTTCGATAACAATTTTTCCTTTATGTCATCGAAAAAAATAGTAAAAATTAGTAGATTTTTGCAGTACTGGAACATACCAAAATGAAAATAAACAGGTGTGTAAATAAAAACACAAACATCATCTCTATTGGATCGATGGAATGGGTACAAATGCTGATGAAAAGATCGGATCTTTCACGACTTCCTTTGCATTGGTTCAAATCCTAATGAAAAGATCGGATCTTTCACGACTTCCTTTGAACCAATGCAACAGATGACATGAAATCACGTCATCGCAAAGAACCCCTTCCGTCAAATTTTGCTGGGTAACTAAAGAGCAAATAAAGAATTATTTTATCGGAGTTTGTCCATCTAAAATAAATAAACGAATTATTTTATCGTTTAGACATCATAATCATCATGATTAAAATCAACTTTGTACATCAAAACAAATTTAATTTTTCCGCCTTGTTAACAAATTTTTACATTTTAAATTATTTTTAGTGTATAATTCACCGATGCATCTACCTTGTTTCTTGTGCCAGCTTGCAACTTTGTGTATTTTCTAGCAACATGTTGCAAAAAACAGAGTTGTATACGAGGATTTATACCAGATTTAAAACAAATCCACTCAATAGAAGGATTTATTTTTGTATGGGAAATCTGGTAGATTTTGACTGGATTTAGCAAATACAGTCAACCAAAAAAGTCTACATACACCCTATAAATTTCGGGTTTTAAGGGTAAGGAAGCATTTTTATGAAAATCCAAGTACATAGTTCTATCTCATATCCCTAATAAACAATATTACATACAACATAAATATATTCCATAATATGAATAACGGTAAATTCTATAAAAATTAAAAAAAATAATAGGGAAAAAGTGTACATACACCCAATGAAATATTAAGATTACCGTAAAATTTATGGAATAAGCAGTAAAATTTTTACATTTTATTCCTTAATCGAACGTCTCTCGTTGTCTATGATATATTTTAGACAAAATAGGAACATATTTGTGGATTAATTGCAGTTACTTAATGTCAGACTTCGCGTATAGCTCGTTAAGGCGGGCCCTTGCAGATTTCTTTGAGTTTTTCAGTCTAGTAGTTTATGAAACCCCAGAAAATACAGTGGGACTAACAATTTTGGGATCCAAGAGCGCTATGAAGTTTTTCTTGTGGGTAATATATGCTCCTGAGCTTCGAAAATATACGAATTCCTGAGGTTTCTCATAAATTTAATAGTTTTCACAACATTCCAAGGGGCAAATTACATGCAGAAGCCTTCGAATTACCTTGTAATAAGGTCTGGTACAATCCTCGAGCATCCATTGAATAAGCAATGTAAAAGTATCCGACATTTATAGCGCTTCAAGTGACCTAACGATCATAATACGAGAGCATACTAGTTAACAGTGTAAATTTCATACAAATTGCATGCATTCTTTGGTGGTGCTTTTATTTTGATACTTTGGAAACTTTAGGAGCGGGTTTGTATAATAATGTTGTACATTTCTGATTGAGTTAAGGTCCAAAAATGTATTACAAAGTAATTCCAAGGTTCTTGCTTGTAGTTTGACCCTTGGAATGCTGTGAAAACTATAAAATTTATGAAAAACTCAGGAATTCGCATATTTAGCGAAGCTCAGGAGCATATATTATCCATAAGAACAACATCAAAGCGCTCTAGGATCTCAAAATAATTAGTCCCACTGTATTTCCTGGGGTTTCATAAACTACCAGACTGAAAAACTCAAAGATATCTGCAAGGGTCCGCCTTAATGAGCTATACGCGAAGTCTGACCTTAAATAACGCCAATTAAAGCACAAATATGTTCCTATTTTGTCTAAAATATATCATAGACAACCAGAGACATTCGTTAAAGCAATAAAATGTAAAATTTCTATTGCTTATTCCATAAATTTTCCAGTAATCTTAATGTTTCATTGGGTGTATGTACACTTTTTCCCTATTAATTTTTTAATTTTTATAGAATTTACCGTTATTCGTATGATGGAATATATTTTTGTTGTATGTAATATTGTTTATTAGGGATATAAAATAGAACTATGTACCTGGATTTTCATAAAAATGCTTCCTTGCCCTTAAAACTCGAGATTTATAGGGTGTATGTAGACTTTTTTGGTTGACTGTAAATCCTGATGATGTGCTAAATCCGGCTAATGGTGTCATATCTAAATGGCATATAAGGGACACAAGTCAAATGCTAATTTATATTAGAACCGTAGACAATTTGTTCAATGCATTTGAAGAAATTTTAAAGTTGAAATCGCTATCATTAATTAACACTTTGCAATCACAGTTTTAATAAAAGAAACTGAAGTGGATACTTTTGACTGTGATTCACTGTATATTATTTTTAATTTTAGTCATACAAAGCGAACGCGCCAACAATATATTTTTTTCTATTTGAAAATTTTGCCTTTTTAGGCGAAGATCATTTTTAGTATTATTTTTTTTTTAATTTATTAATCGAGCTTTTTTATGATCTATAATGCAAATGAAAAAGGAAAGTCGACGATTCGAACCCACACATCCACCACTATGTTTGGCTCTGAACCAGCCATGCACGCGTCTTTACGAAAAAGTTAACTACAACTCTCTTTCCCATACAAAAACCCAAAATAGCATTCTCTTCTTGTGCACCATTGCTCTGAACGCTAACACGCCGTGACAACTTTTTTCCTGTGTTTTTCATTTCATACTCAATATGAAAATCATCACCCTGTTCTGTTCTGTCAGTGTAATTTTACCCACACATAAACAATTTACAGTGAGTGTCAAAAATATTCGGTTTTAAATTTCACCAACAATAACACCTCAGTATTTTAGAAGCCCATATCCGATATTCAAAAAACCAAATACTTAAAAAAATGTTGGTCAGGTGGCAATTAAAAAATGTAATTAACATGGATCCATGGCAACCCTATAAGCGAGAATAACAAAGAAGAAGTTGTTAACCCTGTTTTCAATGCGTCAAAAATATTCGGTTTTTGCAACTTTTGTTAAATATTTCGGCAAAAACAGGTCATTATCGAACTTTTTCTGCAATACTAGTATACATTTTAATAATTTCGAACAGAATCTTTGTTCCTGTGTGCACAAATATCATATTTCTTAGCAAATTATCAAAATTTAGGGCTAAGGAAAAACGCTATCCTAGAAAAGAGAAAACTGTTTATATTTTATTATAAAAACGGCAGTTTGACCAGTTTTCTCTTTTCTAGGGATACGCAGTGGAATGCAATAATCGGTTTTTCGATTATACGGTTTTCGTGAAAAAATTAAAACTCGATTTTCGGTTAGTCGATTATTTGAGAGTGTACTAAAAGTCGACTTTCGATTATTCGTTAACCGCCGAAAATCGATTATAATCGAATATAATCGACCATTTTCGTTGAAGCGATCCATCATGTATATATGTGTACAAAGTACCGTCCATTACGGGGTTTTAGCACAACCAATAGTCAACTACGACTAATAGTTGTCCACGATTAATAGTCGACTACGAATAATAATAGACTACGACTAATGGTCGACTACGAATAATAGTTGACTCCGTCTTTCGAAAGTCGATTAAGAAAAATCGATTATCCGGTTTTCGCACAGTCAATAGTCGACTACGACTTTTAGACATTTTGCGGCTAATAATCGATTAATCGATTAACCGAAATCGATTTTACGTATCCCTACTCTTTTCTAGGATAGCGTTTTTCCTTAGCCCTAAATTTTAATAAATTGCTTTCAAATATAGTATTTTTGCACACAGGAACAAAGTTTCTGTTCCCAATTATTAAAATGTATACTAATATTGCAGAAAAAGTTCGATAATGACCTGTTTTTGCCAAAATATTTAACAAAAGTAAAAGTAACAACGTTTTCTTTGTAATTCTCGCTTATAGGGTTGCCATGGATCCATGTTACGTACACTTTTTAATTGCCACAGGACCAACATTTTTTTAAGTATTTGGTTTTTTGGATACTTGGCATGGGCTTCAAAAATACTGAGGTGTTATTATTGGTGAAATTTAAAACCGAATATTTTTGACACTCACTGTAACCGCTCGCTCTTCTTGGTCGGCTATGATCTAAAGCATAGATGGGCAAAATTTCTCTTAAATAAAATTTAAGGGAAAATTAGAATGGGATTTTTGTTAAAATTGCTTTGCTTGTTTAATATTTTTTAAACACAGGCGGTATCTTAACAAGTCCAAAAAACTATTATATTAAAAACAAACTTGCAAAATTACCCGTAAATGTTTATTTATGTTGTAACAACGAAAAAGAGAAACAAAACATAGCAACGCTGGCGTGCAAGAAAGCCCATCTATGATCTAAAGCAGAGCTGAGCAAAATCGAGAGAGAGGCAAATTTAAGAGAGAATTAGTATTTAATTTTTCTTGATGTTTCAGTACTTATTTCAACATTTTTTAAAAATTAATGTTGTCTAAAATCGTCCACAATGCAAATTTTTAAAAAATATAAATAAAAAATTGCATAAACTTTTAATTGTTTATGGTTCACAAAAAACTAAGAGTACGTTTTCACAATTTGGCTGTGTGCTAGCACACAGGCGTGCTCACCCCTAATCTAAAGCAAGGGTAGGCATTGTGACTCACAAGAGAGCCCATTTGCTCTAAGTGACCGTAAATTTGTTATCGCTCACAGACTGTGTATATGCTAACACGTTGTGAACAACAACAAATTTTCGCTCATTGAGAGCACAAGAGAGACCCAAAAATTTTCTCTGCCTCACTCTGATCCAATGATGGACAAGAAGAGAATGCTATTTTGGTTTTTGTATGGGAAAGAGAGTTGTAGTTAACTTTTTCGTAAAGACGCGTGCATGGCTGCTCCGATCTAAAGCAGACATGACCAAAAAGAGAACGGAGAAAATTCAAAATATTGGCAACTTATAACAGTGTGTTAGTAAGTTTGTATTCACGCAAGCTATAAAACAATAACAAATCAAAACATTTGTTCTCTTTTGTACGCTCTTTCTGTGCATTCGGGTCGTGTGTGTGTAAATTGCCGAAAATCATCGGCACCGCCGTGTCAAAGAAGAACACATTTGATCTAAAGCAAGGCTGTTCAAAGTGCGCACTTGGGCTGTCGGTGTGTGTCAATTTGCTCACACACACATTTTAAAAAGAGAGCTTTTGTTTTGAATATTTTCAAAATTACCAATCAGTCTCTATTGAACATTCAATGAGAAAGGTTCTGTTTTCGATTTTGTCTATGAATTTATACGCGTACACTGAAAAAATGAATGAAGATACTGAATACGAATTTTTATTTGCCGAAAATTATTACGGCAAATTAGAGTGTTTGGTTTGTCAGCGCACTTTGGCGCAACAAATTATAGCATCAACAGTCATATTTGGTCAAAATAAATTAATTCTTCTACTTTAAACTTTGAAACATAAACAGCCCTATTCTGAACGCATGGGACATTCCCACATTTTCGTATTATGAACAAAATTTTGTGGGAGTTTTTTTCCCATTTCCCATCTCCCCTAATTCTGAATGAAGTTCGAATTGGGAATTTGTTCCCATGGGAAAAAAGTACACATTCTATATCTTGAATTGTGTTAGTCTCCTCAACGACACGACAATGATCAAATTATTGCAATGCTATTCCATTTTCCGAAATGCCTTTTCTTGAATAGGATCGTTATTTTTGAACGTAGAAGCTTGAAATTTTTCAAGGGCACGTGTTTTAGTTTTAGATTCAATCAAAAACGTACTTTATTTTTTTTTTTGTTTTTTGAGATACGTCTTCGGAAATTTATGGTGACGATATGTAATAACACGCAAAAATATGTAATAATTGAGAAAAATATCCGAATTTATCTTTTTGATTTTTTTTTAAATATGCAAAATACGAGTTCTAGCGATCATTAGGAATAACTAAAACTAGCGATATAGTCGTTAACCCAGATAAAGCCACTGGTCGTTTAAACGCCACAAAAAATTGTTTGCAAAAATTGACGTAAAACTCTGGTTTTTTTCGAATATTTTTGTGGGGTTTTTCGCATTTTGTTATAGTAGTGTCTGTTATCTGTCATTTCAAGCTTATAACGCTTCATTTGACCTACGCATTTCCACGCAATCGACCTAAAACCCAAGCTATTAAAAAAAAATCGACTTTTTTGTAATTTTCGACTTTTGATGAAAAATTTAAATATGCGATATAAATTTAATCATAAATGTTAGAATCATATAGGGTCAGGGATTTGTTAGGAATATAGTAAGAGTATTTTCTCAATCAAAAACCAAGGGATTGGCATGTAAGGATACACCAATATTACCCTCCAAAGTTTTTGGCACTTTTAAATGAAGGCCCGATTGCAGGAAAACTATGTTTTAGAGAAAAAAGGTATTTCTTAATAAATGCTTAAAAAGTCTCAAAAATAAAATTTTCATAAAAAATTTTAACTTTTCTCGCAAAAAAAAAATCTAGGCGCTAAGTGGGTTAAACCCCTAACTAAAATTACTCCGTATCAACATACAATTTTTAAATTCGTTACAAACTTAAAAAGTTCCGATTACTTTATACACAAAAATTATTTTTGCCTACTAATTAAAAAAATTCTTACACCAATTCGCACATTCTGAAGAAAATGTGCTTATTAGAACAACATCACACATCGCTGACTCCATTCACTTAAAAATCCATAAATCAATGCACGGTTGTTGAATTCAGTTGTGCTTTTGCTAATCTAATTCAAAATCCGCGAATTCAATGCAAATAGGCATTTTGTATTACAAAACAAAATTACAGCTCCCAAAAGTATGCTATAATAATTTGGTGTAACTAATTTCGAAATTTTAGCTCCCATGGTTTGCTGTTCCCACGTCGTTTAGAATATGGAAAACGTGGGAATGGAAAACAGTTCCCATGGGAATGTTCAGAATAGGGCTGAAAATAAAAAAAAACTTGTACAATATTTCTCACAGTGTACAGAGGCAAAATGAAAACATTGAAATTTGTGCATTTCAAAACCAACACAATAACAAAATGTATTTCAGCCTGTTTCTGTATGTCGAAAGAAGAATGTGTGCGAAAGAAACACGTCCAAACTCTTGTGTGTTTTTCAAATTTGTTTTTTGTTTTGAAGCAAAAGCAAAGGTAAAATTATTTCGAAAACTAAAGTTCGGGGGTGTTTATTTCGCACACATTCTTCTTTCGACATACAGAAACTGGCTGTTTGTATGCGTGTGAGCAGGCCTAATCTAAAGCAGAGTGAGGCAGAGAACATTTTTGGGTCTCTCTTGTGCTCTCAATGAGCGTAAATTTGTTGTTGTTCACAACGTGTTAGCATCTACACCAGCCAAGATCATCCATATACGTTAACGTATGTGAGAATAACAATCAGTCGTCGTTGAGCAGCCCACAAGTAAACATGTGCATGGATATACGCATAATTTTAGTGGGGACACTGAACAAAACCGCACACACCCCCCACATGTTTACTGGTCACAGGTCTAGCTATCACTGAATGCTGATACAAACTTTCTTGTGATTCTCTCACTACTTTACTCTCTTTTTTTATTTTGAGCATCAATGATCTACACCATAGCCAGCCATGCACGCGTCTTTACGAAAAAGTTAACTACAACTCTCTTTCCCATACAAAAAACAAAAACAGCATTCTCTTCTTGTGCACTATTGACCATAGCCGACCAAGAAGAGCGAGCGCTTAAATTGTTTATGTGTGGGTAAAATTACACTGACAGAACAGGGTGATGATTTTCATATTGAGTATGAAATGAAAAACACAGGAAAAAAGTTGTCACGGCGTGTTAGCGTTCAGAGCCAAACATAGTGGTGGGTGTGTGGGTTCGAATCGTTGGCTTTCCTTTTTCATTTGCATTATAGATCATAAAAAAGCTCGATTAATAAATTAAAAAAAAAAATAATACTAAAAATGATCTTCGCCTAAAAAGGCAAAATTTACAAATAGAAAAAATATGTTGTTCGCGCGTTCGCTTTGTATGACTAAAATTAAAAATAATATACAGTGAATCACAGTCAAAAGTATCCACTTCAGTTTCTTTTATTAAAACTGCGATTGCTAAGAGTTGATTAATGATAGCGATTTCGTTCTTTTTTATATTTGTACATTAGGGTCTTAACTTAAATATAATAAAATAAAATTAACGAAATTCGGGTAAATTTAGATAAAAAATTAAAAATTGTTAACCCAGATAAAGCCACTGGTCGTTTAAACGCCACAAAAAATGGTTGCAAAAATTGACGTAAAACTCTGGTTTTTTCGAATATTTTTGTGGGGTTTTTTGCATTTCGTTATAGTATTGTCTGTTTTCTGTCATTTCACGCATATAACGCTTCATTTGACCAACGTATTTCCCCGCAATTGGGCTAAAACCCAAGCTATTCGAAAAAATCGACTTTTTTGTAATTTTCGACTTTTGATGAAAAATTTAAATACGCGATAAAAATTTAATCATAAATGTTAGAATCATATAAAGTCAGGGATTTGTTAGGAATATAGTAAGAGTATTTTCTCAATCAAAAACCAAGGGATTGGCATGTAAGGGTACACCAATATTACCCTCCAAAGTTTTTGGCACTTTTAAAAGAACGCCCGATTTCAGGAAAACTATACGTTTTAGAGAAAAATGTTATTTGTTAAAAAATGCTTAAAAAGACTCAAAAATATAATTATCATAAACAATTTTAAGTTTTCTCGCAAAAAAAACTCTCGGCGCTAAGTGGGTTAAACAACATCGATTTCTACCTCACAGTGAAAATTATCCACCCATATTAGTTTTTTTCGCACATTTCCCGTCATTAAATGATATTTTGTATGCGTATTATAATGACGCCTAAGGTAAGATGGATATACATTTTTTATTGTTGCATTGCAGACGAGGCATTCTGCGTCATTAGAAATATTAATACAAAACAAAAAATCATTTTCAAATTCTTCCCTCCACATATTTGCTGTACAACTGCAAAATCTTTTCAGTGTACCCAAAAAAAAAAAAACAAATAAAGCGGCATCAACCTGCTTGCATGACATTCAGTACAAAACTAAATTAAAAAAATCAAAACATTTGCTCTCTTACTTTGCGTTCGGGTCGCGTGTGTGTGATTTGCCGAAAAACTTCGTAACCATATCAATACCAACGAACGGGTTTGATCTACACAGGCTGTGAGCGATAACAAATTTACGCTCACTTAGAGCACATTGGCTCTCTTGTGAGTCACAATGCCTCCTCCTGATCTAAAGTATAGGAACCCTGAAAAATGCCTTACAGGAAGGATGGGTAAAAATTCAGATATCGTGCACCGAAAATTTAGTTAAATTTTTGCCAAAAGGCTAAAAGCTGTAATGGATAACAAAGGATGTCATACCAAGGAATGAAACCCTAAAAAATCCTTTTTGTTTCATGAAACTTTTAGATTGCATACTTTTCACTGTGAGGTAGAAATCGATATTGTTTAACCATTTTTATTTTATTATCTAAATTTACCTAATTTCGTTAATTTTATTTTATTATATTTAAGTTGAGACACTAATGTAAAAATATAAAAAGGAATGAATTCGCTATCATTAACCAATTCTTAGCAATCGCAGTTTTAATGAAAGAAACTGAAGTGGATACTTTTGATTGTGATTCACAGTAAATATGTACCTAATTTAACTTTCAAAAAATATTTTAAACAAAATTTTCTAAGAAGTACATACCTACAATTTAGTTGCAAATTTATTGACTACCATTGTATATGCATCGTCAGCATTTTAAGACCTATGACCTATATAAGACCTATAACGATCCGACCCATGGTACAAATTATTGGCATCGTAAAATTTTGAAAATTTTATGTCAAAATTTTCTTTATGTTGTTGGGGAAATTACAACAAAAAATTTTAAAAAAGGGATTTGACTTTTCATGTTCGTACAGATGGTGTGATACCACTACCTAATTGTGCCATGATCCGACCTTAGTTCGTAGACGCACTACAGACCATGGTGCAAGATAGAAGGTGATACAATAATACCAAGTGATGTCTTCATTTGCAGTCAAAACATATTTTTTAATCAAACATAAATAACAAATATTTCGTTTCTATAAAGAATATCTGTGTACGACAACTTTATTAAAGCTTCGCGAAGAATATTTGACCTTTTCTCCACCTTTTGTGGATATTTCGAGCAAAAAAAATTTGACAGCAAATGAAGACTACGGCCTGAATTCGCCTCAATTTGACTTTTGGATCATCTTCTTAAATTCGCCTTGCTATAGACCAAAAAATATGTTCTTGTTTTCAAAAACTAATAAATATTTACAGTAATATTTTAAGAAATGAAATTACAGAAAATGTGCATATTATTATTATTATTATTCGAAAACACGTGCATATGGGCAAAAATTTTTAAAATTGAGTTTTCTTTTTAAAAAAAATCAAAAATTTTTTTGATGCTACATGAATGATTTTTGGTACATAGATAAAGGGAAAAATCGACATTCCAAATATACAGTCAACCAAAAAAGTCTACATACACCCTATAAATCTCGGGTTTTAAGGGTAAGGAAGCGTTTTTATGAAAATCCAAGTACATAGATCTATTTCATATCCCTAATAAACAATATTACATACAACAAAAATATATTCCATAATACGAATAACAGTAAATTCTATAAAAATTTAAAAATTAATAGGGAAAAAGTGTACATACACCCAATTAAATATTAAGATTAGCGTAAAATTTATGGAATAAGCAATACAAATTTTACATTTTATTGCTTTATCGAATGTCTATGGGTGTCTATGATATATTTTAGACAAAATAGGAACATATTTGTGGATTAATTACCGTTATTTAATGTCTGACTTCGCGTATAGCTCGTTAAGGCGGACCCTTGCAGATTTCTTTGAGTTTTTCAATCTGGTAGTTTATGAAACCCCAGGAAATACAGTGGGACTAATTATTTTGAGATCCTAAAGCGCTTTGAAGTTGTTCTTATGGATAATATACGCTCCTGAGCGTCGCTAAACATGTGAATTCCTGAGTTTTTCATAAATTTTATAGTTTCATAATATTCCAAGGGGCAAATTACATGCAAGTCAAGTATAAATTTCGCCTTGATGTACCTTCAAAACTTGATGTACATCAAGAACTTGGTGAAAAGGAGTTAGTTTAGAATGTCTAAGCAGGAAAATCAGTATACCACCAAGTTTCCCGCCTTTCTGTGTATTCCAACACAAAAAGTACAAAGGAGCCTCCGGACACTAGTATTTATCAATGACTTATGATGTGTTACAAGGCCATGAAAGGCTTTATCCTTACGATTTTTTTGGAATGTAAGTGCATATTTTCCATCTTCTGAAAGTCATTTAGGACTCTGTGACCAATTTCAAGAAAATTAAGGGAGGTTTAACCGTAATTTTTCAGGAGATTCCTCTACCTTTCCTACCAGTCCTTGGTTTTGGCTGGCTTATGTGTTTCACGAAATCGATTATTTCTATAATTTCGGGACTTTTGCACATTATTTCAACTATATTCGACTAAATATTCAAAAGTAAGCAAAATTTCCTTTCATTTCTGCTGTTTTTATAATAAAATATAACCAGTTTTCCCTTTTCTGGGATAGCGTTTTTCATTAGCGCTAAATTTTGATAATTTGCTATCAAATTTAATATTTTTGCACACAGGAACAACGATTCTGTTCGCAATTATCAAAATGTATACTAATATTGCAGAAAAAGTTCGATAATGACCTGTTTTTTGGCAAAATATTTAACAAAAGTTACAAAAACCGAATATTTTTGACGCATAGAAAACAGGGTTAACAACGTTTTCTTTGTTATTCTCGCTTATAGGGTTGCCATGGATCCATGTTACATACACATTTTAATTGCCACAGGATCAACATTTTTTTAAGTATTTTGTTTTTTGGATATTGGACATGGGCTTCTAAAATACTGAGGTGTTATTATTGGTGAAATTTAAAACCGAATATTTTTGACACTCACTGTATGTTCCTATTTTGTCTAAAATACACATAGCCCAGAATGTCTGCGTTCACCTCACTACTTTTCAAAAATGATGCTAAAACTTTAATAAATAGGTAAATGAGATCAGTTTTTCTTTCATAAATATGTTATTGGCACTCTTTAGTACCAGAATAAAAAGAAAAATTCCAGAAAATATATTATTATTGCGAAGATAACGATAGAAAAGTGTTACAACTGCTAAATTAGAGCTCCAAAAAGTCTGCGTTCACTTTGTATGTTGCAATAATACCGTTAGTTTTTTTTGAATTTTTTTAAGTTTTCTCCCATTTTTAATCAATATTGTCACAACTGGTCATTCTGCGAGGTCGCTTGCACACTTAACTTAAAAAAGTAAGTTATTTCAAGAATGGAAAACAAGGGCCAAGAAATTGGCATCGATAAAAGGAAAATTCTAGGTAAATTTTGGAAAAAGCTATCGAAATATTGGCGAAAATGTAGGTAGAACAGATTAGTCCATACATAGAGTGATAATTAACTATAAACAAACCAGAATTTTTACGTCAAAACCCAGATCTGGGCATTATATAGGAACCAAAACCTTACAATCTCAGCAGTATGCTTTGAAACGTTATGTTGTTGCAACCAAAATTCAGTAGTCCTTCTGCATTTTGGTTCAAATTGCGCTTCATGATGTTTAGGTAACCATACTTGTCCATTGTCGATTCAATAAATACAAGTTGGTCCACTCCAGAAGCTGCCAAAAAATATGACTTGATTCCGGAATACTTGAAGACTTGTTTATGTATTCATTAGCAAATTCAATATGCTTCTGCCTGTTCACTAGTGATATGTACGGCTTTCGCCGTGCGACTATACCATGATATCCAGCTTTATGCAGTATTTTTCTGGCGGTTTGTGCACAAATACTTTTTTTGGATGCCATTTTCACATTTTCAACAATTTTTGAAGTAATTATCGGACTGTTTGTTTTAACTTTACTAGTTATGTTACGCTCCTGCCGTTCTGATAATATTTTTGACCGTCCAAAACTGAGCTTTGACCGTCCAGATCTGGGCATTGACTTCAAAATTCCGATTTTTTATAGTTAATTATCACTCTATGTATAGACTAAAATGTTCTACCTATAGTTTCGCCAATATTTCGATAGCTTTTTTCGATGCCAATTTCTTGGCCCTTGTTTTCCATTCTTGAAATAACTTACTTTTTTAAGTTAAGTGTGCAAGCAACCTCACAGAATGACCAGTTGTGACAATATTGATTAAAAATGGGAGAAAACTGAAAAAAAAATCAAAAAAAAACTAACGGTATTATTGCAACATACAAAGTGAACGCAGACTTTTTGGGGCTCTAATTTAGCAGTTGTAACACTTTTTTACCGTTATCTTCATAATAATAATAATATATTTTCAGGAATTTTTCGTTTTATTCTGGTAGTAAAGAGTGCCAATAACATATTTATGAAAGAAAAACTGATCTAATTTACCTATTTATTAAAGTTTTAGCATCGTTTTTGAAAAGCAGTAAGGTGAACGCAGACTTTCTGGGTTATGTGTATATCATAGACAACCAGAGACATTCGATAAAGCAATAAAATGTAAAATTTGTATTGCTTATTCCATAAATTTTACGGTAATCTTAATATTTCATTGGGTGTATGTACACTTTTTCCCTATTAATTTTTTAATTTTTATAGGATTTACCGTTATTCGTATTATGGAATATATTTTTGTTGTATGTAATATTGTTTATTAGGGATATGAAATAGATCTATGTACTTGGATTTTCATAAAAACGCTTCCTTACCCTTAAAACCCGAGATTTATAGGGTGTATGTAGACTTTTTTGGTTGACTGTATTTTTGTTAATAACCTTGATATTTGCGTGCAAAAGATATGACTGTTTTAATTTTTATATTTAGAAAAAATCCTAAAATAATCGTGGCTTGATATAATAAGCTGTTATATCTTATTACTGTTAACTGAATTTGTACCCTTTACGATGATGTCAAAATACTCCTAAAATGTTTCAATGGATTCGCGAAAAGTCAAATTAATTACAAAATTGTACTTATTTTCAAATACATATATTTTTGAAATAAAAGCGCTTATGCTTACAAAAAATATGTAAAAAAAATACAACAGCATCCAGACATTGTGAGAAATAAAATGAGGCCAATGGCGTGAAGGTCGGAGCTATAATATTCATGTTATTTGCAAAAATGCGAAGAAAATATGAGGAACAAAATAAAAATTATATTAATCTAATTTTGTTGTTTTATGATTTTAAAGGAAAAGTTGAAGAAAAAATGTTAAAGTTCTTTCTCTTTTTCGTCAAAATTTCGTGCAATAATGCATTTATTCTGTTTCAAATAATTATTGCTTTATAGTTTATCTATTAGAGAAAGTGTTTAGATCATTATATTAAATCACAAGGACTTCGAATTGTGGCATAAAATTAAAATAAAGTTAAAGTAAATATTACAACTTTTGAAGCGCATAGAAACCGCGTAGTAGTGAAAATGACATGATGTGCATCCGATTTTCGAAAACAGCGAATCAATCCCTTTTATTTGATATACACATAGCCCAGAAAGTCTGCGTTCACCTTACTACTTCTCAAAAACGATATATATTTATTCCTTTAAACTCCTATAAGGAGCATAGGGCAATGTTAGTTATGTTACGCTCCTCCCGTTCTGATAAAATTTTTGACCGTCCAAAACTGAGCTTTGACCGTCCAGATCTGGGCTTTGACTTCAAAATTCCGATTTGTTTATAGTTAATTATCACTCTATGTATAGACTAACATGTTCTACCTACAGTTTCGCCAATATTTCGATATCATTTTCCATAATTTACCTAGAATTGTCCTTTTATCGATGCCAATTTCTTTGCCCTTGTTTCCATTCTTAAAATAACTTACTGTTTTAAGTTAAGTGTGCAAGCGACCTCGCAGAATGACCAGTTGTGACAATATTGATTAAAAATGGGAGAAAACTTAAAAAAAAATTAAAAAAACTAACGGTATTATTGCAACATACAAAGTTATCTTCGTAATAATAATATATTTTCTGGAATTTTTCTTTTTATTCTAGTAGTAAAGAGTGCCAATAACATACAGTGACACAGAAAAGTATACATACACCCTACAAAAATGCAGTTTAGGCTAAATCGTTGGGTTTTTACAGCAACAACTGCACTGTGTGGCTCCTTTTTATTTGAATCTAATACGTATATTTAATACAATTGAACAAATTCAATTTTCACAACACAGAAAAGTATACATACACCCCAAGAAAATACGAGTATTATCGCAAAATTTATGGAATTAGTAGCAAAATTTATACATTTTTTAGCTTTGGCGAGTGTCTCTGGAATATATTAACTTCCTGAGAAATTTTAAGGAAAAACAGGTATTAATCGACGTCCAGGAAGGAATGTTTTGTTCAATAACAACTCCAAAGGTTTCTAGGATCTCAAGATTTGCAATCTGAAACTAATTTTGTGCTTTTTATAAAGTACAATACCTAAAAACGCAAAGAATTAAGCAAGGGTCAGATTTAATGAGCTATACAAGACGTTCGACCTTAAATAACGGCATTATACCCCCAAAAATTATTTGTTTTCTCTAAAATATATCTCAGACACCCAGAGACATTCGCCAAAGCTAAAAAATGTATAAATTTTGCGATAATACTCGTATTTCCTTGGGGTGTATGTATACTTTTCTGTGTTGTGAAAATTGAATTTCTTTAATCGTATTAAATATACGTATTAGACTCAAATAAATTTGTGTAATTATGGTTATTTTATCACCATGGAGCCACACAGTGCAGTTGTTGCTGTAAAAAACCCAACGATTTAGCCTAAACTGCATTTTTGTAGGGTGTATGTATACTTTTCTGTGTCACTGTATTTATGAAAGAAAAACTGATCTCATTTACCTATTAATTAAAGTTTTAGCATAATTTTTGAAAAGTAGTAAGGTGAACGCAGACTTTCTGGGCTATGTGTACACTTTGTAAAATTCTATTTGGTGACCACGATGTAGCATCTGTTGCATATTAGGGTGTAAAAAACAGTGCATTTACATTTTATGCGCATCCGATTTCAATGATCACCATTAAAAAATACATCATTCTATGCTGTTTCAATGCGATCGATCGAGAACCGTGGATGTAGCATCGCACTCAATTTTTAGGAAAAATCTATTACATCTCTGGATTCGCGATAGTTTTTAAATATCTGTTTCCGCATATTTTAAGCAGGCGTATAGTTCTATTTATTTAACAAAAATGACCTATCCAAAACGCGTTTTAATACGCTATACTTAAAAAAAAAACATTTTTTGCAAATTTTCAAAATTTGAGGGTATCATATCAGCCGATCTAGTGGATGGATTTGTACGCGCCATGGCTTATTAGATTCAGAACGCAAAAACTTACGCGGGTTTCCACGGAAATCGTAAGAAAGTTGTAAAATTTGGACCAAAAAATAGGGTTTTCAGAAAAATTTACGCACAAAAATGTTGACTTTGAGTGCAGATTTCTGCGATCCTATGAAGACTACACGCTCGACTTATACATAAAAAAATTTGAGTTCGCGAGTACTACAATCACATAATAAGCTTTTAGGCAAATCTAGTTGCGCGTACGGATTAGGGCAAAAATTCCAAAAACACCTGTTTTTTGCTTCAAAATGTCAGCATCCTTTTGACGCGGGTAAAGTGAAAATTCAAAAAAATGATACGTAGGAATCTTAATGTCTGAAGTATATTATTTAACTTTCTCTTTGAGCATTAGGCTGTGCATTGTGTTCTAAAGATAATAATTGGACAATAACAAACAAAAACGTGTTTGCTTCAACACATTTTTCCCTATTTTTTTACATTAATGTGGTCACAGCCGCCGCACAAATAATTATTTTAAAAAAATCCCTCGGTGAATCGTGCGAAAACAGTACTGGTGATGGGAACTGAAAAACGTTTGTAACTCTAAAGCCACACGCTGAAACTTTCATACGAAACTTTCCCATTATTTTGGCGTTCTTAGGTCGAGTTTCCCTATACAGTAATTTCATAAAATCACTTTACTATGGAACTCGATCTATAAACGCCAATAATGGGAAAGTTTCGTATGAAAGTTTCAGCGTGTAGCTTTAGAGTAAGATGAATCAATCAGTTGCGGAGAAATTAAACTATGTTGCGAGTAGCGGCGGTGCTTAAACTGCAACAGCTGGACGGCCGAATGTCAAGTATCCAAATAAAGTTCTCAACCTGTCGCTAGCCACACACATCGTTTCCGAAGTCTGGAAAATATACGAGCTACTGAAGCCTAGCAAGGATGCCAGCAAAGGTGAATCGTGCAGACCAATTTCGCTTTTGTCGCCCGTAACAAAGGCCCTTGAGGTTTTAGTCCTCCCCAGCATCAGAAATAACTGTCTAGTTGCCGATCAATAATCCACACATATTAGTCGAAGACTCAATCAAAGTAAGCCGTGCGATAGAACAGTGATAGTAACCCTTTGAGACTGTCAAGCACTCCATCGAGTGCTACGCTCCGGCCAATTTTGAAACGTTGGATAATAAATTATATTTTTGGACGCCTGTCGTGCGTAGAATTTAGGATCAATATGTGCGAGACCCGTAGAGTGAAACTTGGAGTTGTCCGAGGTAATATTGCAGGAACTGTCTAACATATAACGTATGGTCGATGGTCAGACTAGCACGATTTCAACATGGCGACGTCAAGTTTATAGGCGAGGGGTATGAAGTAGTGAAACCCATGTACATGGTTTTCTGTGTTTGTTATGTTGCCTCTTCTTGTTTTTCGTTGCAAGATTATTTCTTCCATTTTCTTTCATTTTTATTTTCTCAAGCAAACGTTAACAGCAAAACAAACATAAAAAGATTTAATAAAAACATTTAATTAATGAAATAGTGAAAATTTAACTATTAATATTAATTTAATTATTAATGTTAATTATTTTATGTTGTTATACCCTACACCACTATGTGGGGAGGGTATTATAAGTTGGTTTTGCCCAAAAAGTTTGTAACACATCGAAATAATGGTCGTAGACCCATACTTATATATACCAAAATGAATGTCTCGACGAGCTGAGTCGATCTGGCTATGTGTGTCCGTCCGTCAGTCCGTCCGTCCGTCTGTCCATCTAAACCTTGTAATCACGCTACAGGTCGCAATTTTGATCGGATCGTCACGAAATGGGTGTTGCTGGGGGTCCCGGAGGGGAAGAAGCCTATTGATTTTGGTGATGGTCGGATAATAATTAGGGGTCGGAATGAGCAAAAAAGTTATTTGGAGAAAAAGTCTACATTTTATTCCAAAGCAAATATCTCTGCGTCTATAAGGGGTATATAAAAAGCAAAACTTGGCAATGAAAGTAGAAAATATCGCCTTTGAAACGTTGTAACATAAGCTGTCGTAGGCGGTCACACAACGAAGATATCGCAATAGTCGCTAATAGAACCCAACTTTTCATTTTTGCGATTTTAATAATAATGACGGATATCACACCTTTGGGTGGGGACCTTCTAAAAGCAAAGCCTGACTAAGAAAGTAGAAAATCCCATCTTTAAAATTATGCAAATTAGGTTGGCGTAGGCAGTCAAATAATAGAGATATCGCTATAGTCGGTAATGTATCCATTTTTCCCACTTTTCTGCAATAAAACTACAGGTCGGAATTTTGATCGGATCATCACGAAATTTTCTCAGAGAGATAGAAGCCTATTGATGTTGGTGATGTCGATAGCAGTCAAATACACAATTAAATTTTAATTATTTTGGTTCAGTTCGCCTTAAGTCATTTGGTATAAAAAGCCAGATAGATGAAAACTTTCGTATCTCCCTAAAAGAAATTTTTTTTGAGTGAATAGATTATGCACAGAGGTAGTGGTGTAGGGTATCACATAGTCGGCCCAGTTCCGACTATAGCCTTTTCTCACTTGTTTTTTGGTTTATTTATGTCTTTTTTTGTTTTTATTGGTATGAGAAACACAAAAAATGCGAATGGTAAAAAAGAGGACACGCAAAAATCTTAAATTTCACGTTAACGTGTGTGGACACTAACGAAACTTGAAAAGAAACTTTACCGAAATTGGTTTCAAGAAACCTTGCTAGTCTGACCATCGACATGCGGATGATTGTACGATCTTGGTATCAGGTGCCTTCCCTGATGACATTTGTGAATGGCTGAACTCATTTTTGTCTGATCTTACCACCCTTTTTCACGCGAGGAATATACAAATTACAGCCAATAAATCTACGGCCACTTTGTTCACCACTTGGGCGGCAGAGTTGAGAACAATAGAGTTGAATGTCATGGTCGATGGGAGCAGAACCAGGATCAACAGGCCTATCAAGCAGGTTTAAGAAGTATTCACATGAATGCAGTCGCAGATCCAATAAACAACTATCTATCGTCTGCATGCGGTCCTCGGAGAATATCCACCATTTATCTCAGTTGAGGAGCGTGAAAGTAGAGTATTTTTGGCTCAATACGCTCGGGATGGTGCTGCCGTATAAATTTCTATAGGGCAAGGTTTCAGTACACAAAACATCTGCTTAGCATCAAATCTACTAACAAACTTCAATATGTAGCCCCATTCATTAAGCAGAAAAATCAACATCTCAACTACTGTTACAACAACAAACTGCAATTATAATTTTCATGATAATTAAATTATAGTTACAGTGACACAGAAAAGTATACATACACCCCACAAAAATGCAGTTTTGGCTAAATCTCTGGGTTTTTTACAGCAACAACTGCACTGTGTGGCTCTTTGGTGACAAAATAACCATAATTACACAAATGTATTTTAATCTAATGCATATATTTAATACAATTGAACAAATTCAATTTTCACAACACAGAAAAGAATACATACACCCCAAGGAAATACGAGTATTATCGTAAAATTTATAGAATTAGTAGCAAAATTTATACATTTTTTAGTTTTGGCGAATGTCTCTGGGTGTCTGAGATACATTTTGGAGAAAAGAATATAATTTTTGGGGGTCAAATGCGGTTATTTAGGGCCAAATTTCTTATATACCTCGTTAAAGCGGACCCTTGCTTAATTTTTTGCGTTTTTAGCTATTGTACTTTATAAAAAGCTTGTGCTTTTTAGAAGGCTTTGAAGTTTTTTTGTGCGAAATATACCTTTCTGAACGTCGGTAAACGTACGTTTTCCCCCAGATTTCTCAGGAAGTGAATAGATTCCGCGGAATTCTTGGTGCAAATTACATATAGATGGCCTTGAATTGCCTTGTAATATTGTCGGATACAATCCTTGGGCATCAATCGACACAGAAATGTACAATTATACGAAACGTTTCGCGCCTATAGTAACGGTAATGATCATAATACGAAAACGACGTTGTTCACAGTACAAATTTCATGCTTTTTTGGTAGTGCTTATATTTTGTTGCTTTAGAAGCTTTGGGAACAGGTTTGTAACAAAATATGTCACATTGTTGATTCAATTAATGTCCAAGGATTGTATCCGACAATATTACAAGGCAATTCAAGGCCATCTATATGTAATTTGCACCAAGAATTCCGCGGAATCTATTCACTTCCTGATCTGAGGGAAAACGTGCGTTTATCGACGTTCAGGAAGGTATATTTCGCACAAAAACAACTTCAAAGCCTTCTAGGGTCTCCAGATTTGCCATCTGATACGAATTTTGTGCTTTTTATAAAGTATAATAGCTAAAAACGCAAAAAATTAACCAAGGGTCAGCTTTTACGAGGTATATAAGGAATTTGACCCTAAATAACCGCATTTGACCCCCGAAAATTATTTTCTTTTCTCTAAAATATATCTCAGACACCCAGAGACATTCGCCAAAACAAAAAATGTATAAATTTTGCTACTAATTCCATAAATTTTACGATAATACTCGTATTTCCTTGGGGTGTATGTATACTTTTCTGTGTTGTGAAAATTGAATTTCTTTAATTGTATTAAATATGCGTATTAGATTAAAATAAATTTGTGTAATTATGGTTATTTTGTCACCAAGGAGCCACACAGTGCAGTTGTTGCTGTAAAAAACCGACCGATTTAGCCAAAACTGCTTTTTGTGCGGTGTATGTATACTTTTCTGTGTCACTGTATTTCATAAATTGCTTTGAATAAATAAAAAAGCCATGAAAATCATATTTCAGTACAGCATTTTCCGAACAACACGTGAAAAATTCATGCCAAAGAGTTGGTGAAAATGGCATGCCAAAGATTAGCGAAAATGCTATTCTAGGGAATTAGTTAAGATGGCATGCCAAAGAATTGTTGAAGATGTCATTCCACCGAGTTAATGAAGATGACATGCTTAGGATCTGAAAATGAATTGCATCTTTTGGGGGTCACGCTCTTTTAAAAAGAATGAGTGAAGATGCTAAAAAAATTGCATCCCATTTCACTTGCACCCATTCTTGAATAGCATCTTTGGCATCGAAAATTTTGCTGGGAACAGTTCGCGTGTTACAATACACCAAACATGCGCTTCAACATAAGTTAAATTTCTACAAATATGCCCATATGTAACTTTACTTAAGTTGCAATTTTTGCTTTTAGTTGTTTTACTACGCTGATTAGGTTTTATTGTCATATTAATTGTTCATTTTTGGCAACAAATTATGTAAAAACTATGCTGGTTGTTGTGCAAATCTCTTGCTATTGGTCCTCAAAACAATATTCCGTCAAAATATTTACGATTATGAGGGTTGGTTTTTTTATTTGGGATGACGACTTCTATTTTGCTTTTTAAAATAGTCAGGCTTAATCCCATAGTCGTTGTTTTAATATTTTATTAAAGCAACTTTAATTTATTAGTGGGAACAATTGGCGATGTTTACCAAGGGGTGAGGCAGTGAAGACTTTAGTTTCAGATCTCGCCACAGATCTTCATCAGTTCCCTTGTTTCTTGTTTTTCAACAAGAAACTTTTTTTTACCCAAGTGACAATTCCTCGCTCAAATAGATAAGTGTCCAAAGAAACACGCTTTCGAGAATTTTATTGGCACTACCTAAACTCAAGCAACTTCACTTGCACACAAAACCAAGTCTTTCCCACTGCTATGCGTTCGTTGAGTCTCAACGAAAAAACACAAATTTTTTCCATTAATAAATTAAAGTTGTTTTAATAAAATATTAAAACAACGACTAAGCCTGACTATTATAAAAAGCAATTTACGATTATTTAGGATTTAGGAATACATTAAAAATAAGAATTACCTACTGCCTTGGGTGACAAATAAAGAATTGCAAAAATTATCTTATCATTAGTTTCTTAGGGAATTACCAAAGTTGTATTCCATATTCTTCCCACTTTGGCATTTTTAGTAAATCCTGATCATTCGAATTTGGTTTTTAAAATGGACCCAGAAATATATAATGGTTGATATCAGGAATTTGGCCCGAAGTATTTATCATTTTACTGATGTTATATTACATCAGCAATTTACATAAGTAAGATTAATATGTCACGATCTGGCGTTTGGAATACTGGCAGCTGAACTGGTTTGAGCTTTCTGTATCCCTTTTACTGACTTTCAGAATAATGACTATTAAATATTTCCTAATAATGTCGGTGGGGATGTCTACCAAATCTTTATTATATCCGAGAACCCGATTTCGCAAGCTATTTTGCTTTTTATAGAATATAGTACCCAAACACACGGTATTCCAGCTTCCCAAGTGGGTTTTCAATTTACATGTTTGATAGGTTTTATTGAATTTGGCACATTTTAGGAATTTATTATAATAGTACATTCCAGTACTATTGAGTGAGGAAGCAGTACTTTGATGTAGGTCGATTCAAAACACCGCACTTAGGGACTGTATTTGCTCTATATCTTTAAGAAGATTTGTATAAGTTTGGTATTCGCAATACTTTAGATGTCTAACTGTACATCTTTCCTTTTGGTATTAGTTGAATTTTCAAATGTTAATTAACAAATTTGGGGGCTTAAAAAGTTAATTGTCACTTTTTACTTTAAGATAACCCGAATCCTGGATCTGTTTGAAAAATCCAAACAATAACAAACGAAACTTAAAGTAATTAGTCCGGTCAAAATAGACATGCGTATAAGGGGGAAATAGCAAAAATTCCCACAAAGCTGAATTTTGGTGGAGAGCTAGGGTTGGCCATTAGAAGCAACGTCCTAAAAGTCCCCATCGATCCCATGTGTGCAAAACAAGTTATACGGGGTCAAAGGTCATTTTTGGAGGCATTATTCAGTTTTTTTAATTTTTCTCAAAAACGGTAATACTAAGCAAAAGCCCGCTAAAGTAAAAGTTGTAGATTCAATAATTGTCTACAAGATTGGTATTTATTATTTTTAAAAAAGACTTACAATTTTCGAGATATCTCGATCTAAAGGTCAAATAAAAAATTAGCCGCGTAAGTACATTATGAGGCGAACCGGTTAAAGTAATGACACTATGTGTTAGATACTTCCGTAAGCTTTCAAACGATATTCACTTTGCAGTAATCGGTTCAGTAGAACCGGGTCTAACCCGGTTTTTAAATTTGGCCTTTCGGGTCTAATAACCGGCGAACCGGATCCGCAACCGTTGAAAATTATACATTTCCGTAATCAGCGCAACAAACCCTACCATCGGACAAAACTTGAAAAAAATCGGAGAGTTTTCGTTGGGGTCGTTCCCGTTGGGCTTTCGATTATACATGTGGGTTAAATGGGCTATTTTTGCATAAAATGACTCTAACATTGAATAACTCTACTAAACACACTCCGATTTTATTGGAATTTTTTAAGAAGATAGCTATAATTTCACTCTTCAAGAAAATATATATTTTTTTGGGGGACAGACCCGATTACTTCGCTTATTTTAGCCGGTTCGTCTGAATATGTGCATAATTCCCTTATAAGTGCATAAAAATCATGTGTTTTTTAGAACAGCTATATCTCAAGAATGGTTCCTTCTAAGAAAAAAATTATAAGGGTCAAACTTGTAGATAATTTTTCTATCTACAATATTTACTTTAGTCACTTTTTGATTAGATCAACCGTTTTCAAAAAATAAATCCGAAAACCTGAAAACCCTTAAATTTTGACCTTTGACCCCGAATAATTTTGTTTGCACACATGGGATCGATGGGGACTTTTAGGACGTTGCTTCTAATGGCAAACCCTAACTCACCACCAAAATACAGCTTTGTGGGAATTTTTGCTATTTCAATGTCTATTTTGACCGGACTAAATGTGAGGTTGTCTAATAGTAATTGTGAATTATCAAGGCGTATGAAAAGTTTTAATGCAAATAAATAATACAAATACTTAATACGTGTTTTCTTTTTAGGGCTGTAGATTGAGTAATCATATAAAGATAAAATGGGACGAATTGTTGGTTTGCTGGACATAAACACCGATTGTTTAATGAATATATTTTCATACTGCAACGAAAGGGATTTGCAAACTCTTTGTAAAGTCCACTGGTTCCTCAGAGACGTAATCGTAAATAATATTTTCAGCCTTCGAACACTGGACTTACTTATGTGTGGACGTCGAAATAATCCCAGTATAATGCAACGGTAATTATTATGAAACCAAATATGTTTCCAATCCCTTCATTATAGTGACTGCAACAGAAGAACTCAACAAAAAAAAAAACTGCTAATTAATATAAAACTTATATTTATTGTGCACAATTTCGATTTGATGTATTTTGTAATGAAGGGGTCTCTAAACATATCTTTATATAATATTTTCTTTATGTGTACCTACCTATTTAGCACCCAGCAATCACTTTCTTTTGAGAACCGTATAAAAATTGCCCAAAACTGGTTAAGTGGTTGCTATCGTGAGCAACAGTACTTCCATCGATCTAAAATGTTCGCAACAAAGCTGTTACTCGATAGAGATTGGCTATATCTGTCCCACGCAAGTTATATCAGACAACATAAGCGTTTAAAGCACGAACCGCTCCAAAGCAGATATCATAATGAGATCTCATCAGAAAACTGCAATGATATAGCAGATTTTGTTAAAAAAGATATCTCCATATTTGCAGGTAGAGTGTCAGGAAACTGTTTCATATATGAAGACGACTACGTGACAGAACAACAACTTCATAGCCCCAGAGAATACATGTGGTGCGTTGACTTTGAATGTAATATATATGCGACAAGTACTGACCGCTGTGCTAAAATATGGCGAAGATCGGAGGAAATGGGTCTATTACATTTAGATTTAATGTCAACCCTAAGTGGATCATACAAAACACTGCAATTCCATAAAAATGCAATTCGCCTTTATGGTGGACTGTACGATTCCATTACCCAGCGCCGTGCACTGCATGAAATTGATATTGAAAGGTAAGTCAATAATATATTATTAAATTATAGATGATGCTAACTATACACTTTGGTTGTTTGTGTAACAGTGTTTATTATTATGTTTGTACATATGTTCGTTCTTCTGTTCAATCTGGCTCTGGGTCTATCTCTAGTTCCACGAAAGTGGCTGCTTTGATGGGATGTAACCACAGATCCACTGAAGTTAGATGAGTAGGTTTGGCGGGGCAGGTGAAAAGATGTTTTGTGTCGTGCGGACCCATGCCGCATACTGGGCAGATGTCTTGCACGGCGCGGTCGATTTCCGTGCAATAAGAATTTAAGCGACTGCAATATCCCGAGCGTACCACACACACGTACATATATGAAATCAAATGAAAATTTTGATATTTTCATTGCCTCACATTGGTTTGAGAGTTGCGAATTTAAACACAAAGAATAAGTACAGATTACAGAACCTTGTGTACACAGTTTCACCCCCTTCATAACTCTTGCATTTAAACTCATTTTCACGTTAATGAAAATTTTCATAGTCTGGCATAAGACTTAGGCTAAAAAATGTGAAACTTTCCAAAAAATGTCAAATGATGCCTGACGACACTGCGAGTTGCCTAGGCCAGAAGGTTTTTAGTGCCCCTCGTATTGTAGTATACAGCTCGTAAAGACGAAATGCTGTGCATCGTTTTGAACGAAAATAAATACAGTCGAAATCGCTTATAACGTCGGTCAAGGGACCGACCAAAATCGGACGCTATAAGCGATAGTCGTTATAAATGATATTTAAAAAAGAGGTGAAATTATATTATATAAAGTGACTTTTGGGTATAGATACGTTGTTTTAATAAGTAAAGAAATCAATTCAATTTTTAAGTTTTTCATTCTGTATACATATTTACGTATAAATGACTTAAAAACAAAATAATAAAAAATAACAATATTAAATTCATTCTTCATTAGATATATTACGTTAATATAGGCTATGGTTCTATATTAAATAGTCTCTTATTTTAGTTTGGGCCTTTAAATCCCAACATAAGTCTTAAATTTAATTCAGATCTGAATTTTGAAAGGGTTTGGAAACCCTTTTGTACTTTATTTTGTACTTTTATCCCTTTTTATTTTTGCCAGGATAGTGGATATTTGTCGATTCCGGCAGTGCCATTTTAATGATTTTATTACACCTTGGTTCATGGGTGTAAAACAGATGTGACATTGGGTGGCCAAAATTCAATATTAATTGACTTAAGACCGCCTACATGTGAGTCGAAATTTAGTTGTCCAATAGCATCTTTGAACATGTTGTGTATATGTTTGATAATTTGTTGCTATTTGAGTTTTAACAACAAATTGAGAGAAATTTTTCTTCTTCGTATAGTTCGACCTTATAACCGATAGCAAAATTCAAATATTTCACAGAAAACCGACGTTACAACCGATATGACGTTATAAGCGATATTTATTTGTGTGGAATATAAAGGGCAGAAATTCGGGACTTTTGGATTTCGTCGTTATAAGCGATATGACGTTATAAACGACGACGTTATAAGCGATTTCGATTGTACGCCAATGCGAGAACTGTCCCGATTCGCAAATCAAGGTCTTAGAAACGTTTGCACGTCGGTCAACATAAGCGAGGTCCTTTTTCGAGCCCTGCAAACATTTGGAAGATTGTTGGACGATTTTTTGATTAGATTATTCTTCTGCGCTTCTTTCCGGCGATCTTTTAGCCAATTTTTATATAAAATTCACCCACGCGAGTAATTTGCCATTCGTAGACGATTCTCTACAATTATTGTTTATTATCAACCGTTACAACGAATCTTCTGATTTGCACCTCGGCAATCTTTCCGCTAGTTTGTATTATGTTTCGCTTGTTGTTAGTGCAGGCGAATAATATGTTATTCTTCCGAAGCCCGATCACGCGATTTTTGCTAAAATTTTTGATTTGGTTTCGGTCAACATAAGCGAGGTCCTTTTTTCGAGCCCTGCAAACATTTGGAAGATTGTTGGACTATTTTTTGATCAGATTATTCTTCTGCGCTTCTTTCCGGCGATCTTTTAGCGAATTTTTATATAAAATTCACCCACGCGAGTAATTTGCCATTCGTAGACGATTCTCTACAATTACTGTTTATTATCAACCGCTACAACGAATCTTCTGATATGCACCTCGGCTATCTTTCCGCTAGTTTGTATTATGTTTGGCTTGTTGTTAGTGCAGGCGAATAATATATTATTCTTCCGAAGCCCGATCACGCGATTGTTACTAAAATTTTTGATTTGGTTTCATATATGTAATTCTCATATACATATTCTACATAACTTTGATATATGTATGTAAATGGAACGTATAATATTATGAGTATTGACAAACATAACACATGTCCGGGTTTTGCCAAGTGAAATGAAGAAAGTGAATGGAACCAGTATACAACCACTACAACATAAGGAATAATTAAAAGTTATAACAAATCTGAAAAGAAAACAAAAAGGATAAAAATCGAAGACAAACAAGTGAGCCAAGGCTATAGTCGGGTCGTGGCCGACTATGTGATACCCTACGCCACTACCCCTGTTCATAAGATTTTGACTAATAAAATTCAAAATATTAAAATTGGGTTAGCTTAGCGCCTTTGGTCTGAATGTCTTCATTAACACAGGTTAATTTTTTTTGAAACGCATTTAAGTGCATCGACTGTACAACCCAAATAAAAATGGAAAAGTGGGATGTATGCCAACCATCAATAGGCTTCTTTATCTGTTAGACCCCCATCAACCCCCAAAATTTCGTGAGGATCCGATCAAAATTTCGTAGTGTGATTGCACAAAAATGGAAAAAGGGATGCATTAACGACTATTGCAATATCTCTGTTGTTTGACCACCTATGACAACCTACCCCTGAATAATATCCGACCATTATGATGGGATCCGATCAAAATTTCGTAGTGTGATTGCACAAAAAATGGAAAAAGGGATGCATTAACGACTATTGCGATATCTCTGTTGTTTGACCACCTATGACAACCTACTTCACATCGTTGTAAAGGTGATATTTTCTACTTTCCTTGCCAGGTTTTGCTTTCGATATACGTCCTTTTCCAAATTTTTTTTCACATTCCGACCCCTGAATAATATCCGACCATTATGATGGGTTTTTTTACTTTCATTGTCAGAATTTGCTTTTGGAAGGTCCCGAACCAAAGCTGTGATATTTGTCATTATTATTAAAATCGCAAAAATGAAAATTTGTGTTCTATTAGCGGTTTTTGCATTATCTTCGTTGTTTGACCACCTACGACAACCTACGTAACATCGTTGCAAAGGTGATATTTACTACTTTCATTAGCAGGTTTTCCTTTTGATATACCTCTTTTAGAAGAGGAGATATTAGCTTTGAAATAAAACGTTGACTTTTTCTCCAAATAAGTTTTTTGCCCATTCCGACCTGAATATTATCCGACCATCACCAAAATCAATAGGCTTCTTTCTCTGTAGGATCCCCATTAGCCCCCAAAATTTGGTGACGATCCGATCAAAATTGCGACCTGTAGCGTGATTACAAAAAAATGAAAAAATGGGATGTATTATCGACTATTGTGATATCTCCGTTATGTGGCCACCTACGCCAACGTACTTTGCATCACTGTAAAGATAGACAGACTTTGTTTTTGGAAAATCCCCAACCGAAGCTGTGATATTCGTCATTATTATTAAAATCGCAAAAATAAAAAGTTGGGTTCTATTGCCGGCTATTGCGATATATTCGTTGTTTAATCACCTACGAGAACCTACTTTACATCATTAGAAAGGCGATATTTTCTACTTTCATGGCCAGGTTCTGCTTTTGGTATACCCATATTGAAGCTGAGATATTCGCTTAGGAAATAAACGTTGTCTTTTTCTCCAAATAAGTTTTTTGCCCATTACGAACCCTAAATATTACCCGACCATCACCAAAATCAATAGGCTTTTTCATCTGTGTGACTCCAATTAACCCTCAAAATTTCGTGACGATCCGATCAAAATTGCGACCTGTAGCGTGATTTCCAAAAAAGTGGAAAAATCGGATGTATTGATGACTATTGCGATATCTCCGTTATTTGGTCACCTGCGCCGACCTAGTTTACATCATTGTAAAGATGGGATCTTCTACTTTCATAGCCAGGCTTTGCTTTCGGAAAGTCCCCAACCAAAGCTGTGATATTCGTCATTTTAATTAAAATCGCAAAAATGAAAATTTGGGTTTTATTTGCGACTATTGTGATATCTTCGTTGTTTGATCACCTACGAGAACCTACTTTACATCATTAGAAAGGTATATTTTCTACTTTTATTGTCAGGTTTTGCTTTTGGTATACCCCGTACAGAAGCTGAGATATTCGCTTTGGAAAAAAACGTTGTCTTTTTATCCACATAAGTTTTTTGCCCATTACTTACTTACTTAGTTGGCCCATTACAGAACATTTGTTCCATAGACCGAACTAAGAAAAGATCTCCATTCCTCTCTGTTTTTCGCTTGACTTTTTGAAAAACCGCGCCTTTCCATTTCTTCATCCACTTGTGTGCTCCATCGAAGCTTAGGCCTGCCGATTCTGCGTGCACCGCCATGTGGCATGTATTCATACGCCTTTTTAGCGGGTTCATCATCGCTCATTCTCATGATATGGCCTAGCCAACGCAATCGTTGCATCTCGATACGTTTAACTATATGCATGTCTTTGTATAGCTTATATAGCTCGTGGTTCATACGACGTCGATATTCACCGTCAACGCAAATCGGCCCGTAGATCTTTCGAAGAATTTTCCTCTCAAACACACCAAGCACTGCCTTATCTGCTTGCGCAAGTACCCATGCTTCGGAGCCATACATTAGCACGGGTAGTATCAGCGTTTTGTATAGTGTTATTTTTGTTTGACGAGATGTGGCTTTGTTTTTAAATTGCTTACTTAATCCATAGTGGCATCTGTTGGCCAATACAATTCTTCTTCTTATTTCACAACTGATGTTGTTTGTTGTGTTTATGGCAGTGCCGAGGTAGACGAAGTCTTTAACTACCTCAAAATTGTAGGTACCAACTTCTACGGTTGGTCCGAGCTCTATGGACGCTTTGCGCGTCGACACCATCAATTTGGTCTTTTCGCCGTTTACCGCCAGACCCACTTTCGCAGATTCTGCTTCGACCTTCCTAAAGGTATCAGTTACTTCCTTTACTGATCGTCCCATGATGTCTATGTCATCAGCATAGGCAAGTAACATGTGGCTATTGGTGTAAATTGTGCCATTTCTTTTGACATTTGCATCTCGTATTACCTTTTCCAGCAAAATGTTGAATAGGTCACACGAAAGGCTGTCTCCTTGTCTGAAACCTCTTTTGGTACAAAATTCTTCGGAGAGGTTCTTTCCAATTTTAACTGAGGACCTAGTATCAGTTAGAGTCATCTTACAAAGCCGGATGAGCTTTGCGGGAATACCAAATTCAGACATTGCATGGAATACCTTTGATCGGAGGGGACTGTCGAATGCTGCTTTATAATCGACAAAAAGATGAAATGTGTCGATCTGCATCTCTTGGGTCTTCTCTAGGATTTGCCGCAGGGTAAATATCTGGTCAATGGTGGACTTGCCAGGTCTAAAGCCACATTGGTATGGTCCAATTATCTCGTTGACCATAGGCTTTATTCGTTCGCACAGTATCCCTGACACTATCTTATAGGCAATAGGGAGTAGACTTATGCCCCTATAGTTGGAGCATACAGTCTTATCTCCTTTTTTGTGGACGGGACATAGGATGCTCAGGTTCCAATCGTCGGGTACGCGTTCTTCCTGCCAGATGGTGCTAACTAGCTGATGCATACACCTTATCAGCGCGTCGCCTCCGGTTTTAAACAGCTCGGCTGGTAAGCCATCGGCTCCTGCTGCTTTATTATTCTTCAGCCGGTTGATTGCTGTTTTTACCTCATCTTGGCCGGGTGGTATACATTCTATACTATCTTCTGGGATTGGATCTGCGGTATCATCGTCTTCGCCACTATTGGATACCAGCAGATTGGAGAAATGTTCCTTCCATATCCTGAGCACGCTATCTGTATCTGTTACCAGATTACCTTGCTGGTCTCTACAGGAGGATGTGCCTGTACCAAAGCCATCTGTTTGATGTTTCACTCTTTGGTAGAATTTTCGGACTTCATTCTGGCTCCTGTACATCTCGATTTTTTCACACTCCCGCTTTTCCATTTCTCTCTTTTTCTTGCGGAAAAGACGTTTCTCTTCTCTCCTTTTCTCCCGATATCTCTCTCGTGCGCTACGCGTTGCTACTGATTGTAAAGTAGCTCTATATGCCGCATTTTTATCTTCGGTAGCAGCACGGCACTCCTGGTCATACCATGAATTCCTTTGTGGAGGTCTCTGGAATCCAAGTATGGATTTTGCGGCTGTTTGCATGGAGTGGGCAATATTTTGCCATTGTGTTGTTATGTTATCGGGACAAGGAGTGCTCGCGTTAAGCAATTGGGCTAGTTGAGTGGAATATGCTGTGACTATCTGTTGTGTTTGCAGCCTATCGATGTCCAACTTCCGCGTTGTGTCTGTTCGTGCTTTATTTGCAACGTTTAGACGGGTACGTACCTTTGCTGCAACAAGATAGTGGTCCGAATCAATGTTTGCGCCTCGGAACGATCGTACATCCAACACGCTGGATGAATGTCTTCCATCTATCACAACATGATCAATTTGATTACTTGTTCTTTGATCTGGGGACAGCCAGGTGCCCTTATGAATATCGAGATGATTAAATCTGGTACTGCTAACTACCATGTTTTTTGCAGCTGCAAAGTCTATCAGCCTCATACCATTGTCAGATGTTTCACTGTGGAGACTGAATTTCCCGACTGTTGGGCCAAAGATATTCTCCTTTCCAATTTTGGCATTAAAATCGCCTAGAATGATTTTAATGTCATGGGCAGGGCAACGGTCATATGTTTCTTCTAAGCGCTCGTAAAATATATCTTTGGTCTGTTCGTCCTTTTCTTCAGTGGGAGCATGAGCGCAAATAAAGCTGATGTTGAAGAATTTAGCTTTTATTCGAATTGCAGCAAGTCTTTCATTCACTGGGGTGAAGCTGGATACCAGATGTTTTAGTCTCCGACTAACTACGAATCCGCAACCAAACTCATGCTTTACGTCATGGCAGCTATAATACAGTGCGTCACCTTTAGGTGTTGTTGTGACGCCTTTCCCAATCCATCGTATTTCCTGTATGGCAGTAATATCGGCCTTGTACTTTTCAAGTACGTCTGCCAATGCGCAGACTGCACCTTCTCTATAAAGAGTGCGAACATTCCAGGTGCAGATTCGCAGATCATGGTCCTTAAAACGTTTGCGGGGTTCGTCAACTTTAGAGGGGTTTGTTTTTCTTTTCTTTCGTTTTTTCATAGTAGGCTGTTTTTTCCAGGGGAGGGTTACTAACCCGACGCCCAAACCCAAGTTTTTAACGTTCTTATGGGTGAACGCGCGGCACATGTTAGCTCACTACCTTTAACGGGTGTTAAAGGCAGTTCCCCAGGTGACACCACGGGGAGGTCAGTGTCCACTTGAGATGAAAGAGGGACCAAGATAAATCCTGGGCTTTGCCATGTTAAAACCGGTCAGGACCGTTCCTTGGTATCTTCCATCCCCTACGTCACCCGTTTTTTGCCCATTCCGACCCCTAAATATTATCCGACCACTTATCAATGGCTTCAATAGGCTTCTTCCCCTCCGGGACCCCCATCAACATCCAAAATTTCGTGACGATCCGATCAAAATTGCGACCTGTAGCGTGATTACAAGGTTTAGATGGACAGACGGACGGACGGACTGACGGACGGACACACATAGCCAGATCGACTCAGCTCGTCGAGACATTCATTTTGGTATATATAAGTATGGGTCTACGACCATTATTTCGATGCGTTACAAACTTTTTGGCCAAAACCAACTTATAACACCCTCCCCACATAGTGGTGTAGGGTATAAAAATGGAAGAAACAAAGAACAGAGAAGAATGAAAAATAAATTTCCTCTTAATATTTTCTTCTTCTTAAGATCTTCCATATGATTCGTCAGCGAATCTTGGTAGCGATTCGCATTGCAAATTTAGGTTGGTGATACGCGGAAGATTTTTAGGCGATGTCGCCTGCGACAAATTAATCGCCCGGGAGAATCGCGACTTATTCTTAGACGATAGAAAATGTTTGCAGGGAGTGATTTTAGCAAAAAAAAGTAGTTGATTCATGAGTGCAAGCGTTTCCGGACTACACCTTATCATTCGTAATTTTGCGTTTTAATTTTACCGATTTTTGTCGGTAGCCAAAAAATGCGTTAGAGAATCCCAATACTGATTATTGTGAGTTGAAATATAAGGTTTGTCTGGTTACCCAATATTTACTTTTGTACAAATTGTTACAGAATTTTACATCTTTGTAAAACGCCAACAACAATTGTTACAGAATTTTATCTGTAACCACAGTTTTTAAGTGTACTTCTCTGAGAACTTGCAAGTTTATACAGCAGAAATTTCTTGGAAGTAAACAGACACAGATATAAAGAAACTAAATCAAAATAATGAGTAATCAGACAGACCTAATGTAAATTACGTTATGTTTATTGTATGGCACAATTACCAAGGTAGTGGTATCACACCACCTGTTCGAATATGAAATGTCAAATCCTTTTATAAAAAATATTTTTGTTGTAATTTCCCCAACAACATAAAGAAATTTTTGACATAACATATTCAAAATTCTACGACACCACTACCTTTGTAATTGTGCCATGGTAGAAGTCTAACCCCCAGTTTTTGTAAAAAATTTTATTCTTCTCACACGAATTGTCAAATTTTGTATATCGATTTACTCGCCTTAGCGCAATTGTACAGCGCTGATTTTGAAATGAGGAATTCTCTACTAAATATGGAACGTGTCTACGAAAAATTAGGCCTGTATGTCATCTGGGGGCAGAGCTATGGATGACTAAATTATTACGAAAATAGACGAACGAACAAAAATTAGTTACAAAAACAGGGGGTAAGAACCAGTTTTTGTAAAATAATATTTTTCAAACGTATAGTTCGTACTCAAACGAGTCCGTTTAAAATTTGGTTTTTATAAAAAATTGAAAAGCATTCGTTTGATTCCGAAAAGCTTTGTATATCAGTGTTTCCATTATGTTAATTTTTAATTTTTTTAATTGTTCTCTTTGAAAAATATGTTCCTTGTGGCAACCCCAAAAATATTCTATATACACACAAATTTGGAAAACAATTTTCACAGAATGTCAAAATTCATTTGGAAAAATGCTGATATTTTGCCCGTATTGCGGATTTTTAAGTATATGAGTATCTTAAAATTTCGCTATATCTATTTCCCATCATATGCATGAGTTTTCAGCGAAATTCTGTAAAAAACAACAAAAGTTCAGCTCAAAACATTGGGTCTCTTTCTATCGTCTTTTTCGTTCGTGTTTTTTGGTATGAAAACCAAATATGTATATGAGGGAAATCAAAAGTTTCTTTTGGTTTTCACACAAATACAAACAGCATTGGATACAACCCCCCATATCATTGCTAGCGCAAACGATTCGTTTTCGAATGTTTTTCGATAGTTTTGCGGATATTTTGTTCGAAAACGACACACGAGAACGAATTGAAAACGATTCATTCGTCACTCAGTTTGTGGCAGGAAAACCTTCGAATTCGAATATCGTTAATAATATTATTAGCGAATGAAAGATGATAGTTTTTACGATAGTGCCGAAAAAGCATTTTTGGCGGACATGACATGTTTAACTTTATCTGACGTCTCTTGATAGTTCTGTTATGTACCTTTTTCTTCTTTGTAATGTTTGCGATTCAATGTGTGTAACTGTTTATAAACATTGTTGTCTTGTATTCGTAACCTAGCCATATGTTGGGTTTATCATCACTTCTTGCTTATATTATACCTAGCATTTACATATATCGAAAATATTTGAAAGAAGCAAATGGGAATTCTATACGAACTATATAAAATTATTTTTTAAAACTAAAAAATTTCCGAAGTTAAAAATGTTTCTCTTAACATTTTTTCTTGTGAAGAAAAACATTCGCCAAATGTTCGAAAATGATATCGTTTTTAAACTTTTGAAGAACAAAAGAACAACGTGCTTGTGTACACCCGAAAAACATTTACCAATTCTTCGAATGTGATATCGTTTTCGAAAGTTGTGCCGAACATTCGAATAATATCCGCAATTGGTATGAGGGGTTACAAAAACAGGGGGTAAGCCTATATTTACATTAAGATTTTCCCTTGCGGCAACTGTCAGTTTGTCGTTGAGGGAGGGTGTTGAGAGGCAAAGGGTTACCTTGCATCACCTCTCTCTCCATCAAACTGACAATTTTCGCAAGGAAAATTGCCTAATATAAATATGGCCTAACTGGCCATAACGTCGGGTATACCCCCTGACTACACATGCAAGTAACTTGCAGACATTTGTATATACATATTAGACTGGTTTTAACTCAAAGGTGGTGCAATGGTATGCACGCCCGCCTTGCACGCACAAGGTCGGGGGTTCGATTCCCCGGCCAGGCAACATCAAACATATTTCAACGGTGGCAAAATACCCCTCAGTAATGTTGGCGACATTTCCTGAGTATTTCAGGCTTGAAAAACTTCTGCACAAGTGGTGTCCTAAGACACGCCGTTCGGACTCGGCGATAAACAGTAGGTCCCATATCATTGAGCTAAATATGAATCGGGGTGCACTCATTGATATGAGAGAAGTCTCCCTTGTCCCGTATGGGATGTTGTGGAACAATGTTTTGTGTGTTTACCCCCCTAAAGTGTTTAGTTTTGTTAGATGTTAAGATTGCCAAAGTTTGAGTACAATCGGAATATATTAACACGTGCCAATGGTTTCCATAGTGACAAAGTTTCCATAGTAATTTGTATGGAACCAAAGGCGAATTTTCACGAAATCGCTCTACAGACCACATTTACAGCCGGTTTCACTATGTCGAACAAAAATAAAAACGAACGAAACACAACTAAAATCGTGTATGATTTTTAAATTTTGTAGTTGTTTTAAAGTAAGCAAAAAGTCAATATTGCCATGAAAACAAAAGTTGGTTTTCTTCCGTTTTCTTATTGTTTAATCGATGAAAAAGTTTTGCCAGTGGTCTAATTCTCGTATCCGTTATCGAGCGAGTTTTTGTTTAAAGACAAATTACGAAAGCGGGGTACACACTATCAGTTTTGACTGTCGATTTCGGAATTATCGATAACTGTCAAACAGTCCAGCAACCACAAAATATTTTGTGGTTGCTTGATGACTGACAAAAGTGAGCGGCCACACTGACAATCAACCGATTATTTGAGCAAAACTGACAGTCAAAACTGCTCGCTTTATATCGAAATTATTTAAAAAAGTTATCGATACATGCGGTTATCGAACTCTCGTTAATGTGGGGTACACACGATCAGTTTTGACTGTCAGTGTTGCTCAAATAATTGGCTGCTTCCCAGTGTGGCCGTTAATTTTCGTCAGTCATCAAGCAACCACAAAATAATCAGTTACAGTTTTTGTGGGGGTTTTCAGACATTAACCACTATAACTTAGCCATTTGTGAACCGATTAAAAAAAAATAATAACTTGTTCGAAAGATATTATTCACCCCTTTAAAAGGAAGAAGGATCAATAGAAATCCGCTGTGAAAAAAAGAAGATATGCCCGTTTAAATTTGAAAATGTAAGAAACCCAGATTTTCACTACTTATACCGTTATAAAAAAATAAAACAAAGTGACATAAACGAACTAAAAGCATTTTCGTTGTCCATGGATTCCAACACGATAGGATTTTTCATCAGAACGCTTGAATATTTACTGGTCAACTTCTGTAGTCCAGTGCCATTTATCGATATTTTCTGAAAAGTTTGCACCTTCTCAAGTCTAAAACTGCCTGAAGGAGCGTTCCAATGATTTTGCGATGTATTAGAGAGTTCTTAATCACTGTCTTGGCTACAATTTTTATTTGTATCGAAAATCTCAGTGGTTTGGCCGTTATATGCTAAAATGTCCAAAAAAGTCAAAATCGGGAGGCTCGATTTTCGCGGTAGACCTATGGTGTAGTGGACTTTTTTGCTCAGTTCAATCCCAGGAATCAGAAACGCGAAGGGCCCATTAAGGGTTTTTCCTTCCATACAAATCGCACCGCCCTAATTGCAATTTCCTTGCGGCAATTGTCAGTTTGATGGAGAGAGAGGTGAGGTATATGGTAACCCTTTGCCTCTCAACACCCTCTCTCACCGACAAACTGACAATTGCCGAATGTAAATATGGACTATGTAAATGCTAGTTTGAAGATATGATATTGAGATTCCATAATTACATTCTGTTAACACTCTCTCAAAACAGCTTTATTCAGCGTGAGTTACACTGCCGCTCACTTGAATAGAACCCCCCTGCAACATTTTATTCAACCTTCATTTTTACCGAATTATACAAGATATGAAGTTTTTAACTTTTATTATATTTATCTTCATGTGTTTGGAGTAAACTTAGACATTCATTTCCATTCAAATGCAATTTATATAAAAATTATACAAGAAAAACAAAATAAAGTCAAAAATTGGAGTAAAAAATTTGGCTCATTTGAATAGAACCCCCCTTTAAAACTTGCGAATACAGAAAGACTGTATTAGAATATGGATGCATATTTACTCTATATTGAAAACGAAGTACTTTCAGTACTGTTCAGTAAAAAGATATCCCTCCTGATTAAGGATACACCCGTATATCCTGCTTTGGTAAGGATTCTTTAAATAATCAGGTGTAATGCCATACAAAGCTTGCTTTTTTCTGTCAACAAGTTTATTTTTGGAAGCGTACTGTCTCCTAGAGTCGTATATTTTACGCTTAAGTCATTCCCATACAGTTTAGAGAACATTTACCACTGTAGAATATGGTGGCCCCTCCAGGATATCCGCATTTCTATTCAAATCTTTAAGTTTTGATGACTCGAAGTGTACAAAAGTTTATAAAATCGTGATGAAATTGCCACCCGGGATATCCGAAAATGTTTCTTAATACTGGAAATTCCTGTTTTAGAACTCATTTATAAGTGTCGTGCGCATTTAGGGTGAACTAAATTGACGCCCAAGTTATGTGTATAGGAGTGGATGGAGTTAAATTGGATTAGCTAGTGTAACATAGTGTTGGGAATATTTCCCAGCAGCCAATGGAGTAAATACACATAGCCCAGAAAGTCTGCGTTCACTTTGCTACTTTTAAAAAATGATACGAAAACATTACATATAAATGGGTAAATGAGTACAGTTTTTCTTTTATAAAAATTTTATTCGCACTCTTTAGTACATACATACATACTCTTTAGTACAAGAATTAAAAAAAAAAAATACAGAAAATACATTGTTATTACGACGATAGTGGTATAAAAGTGTTACAACGGCTAAATTAGAGCCCCAAAAAGTCTGCGTTTGCTTTGTGTGTTGTAAGAGTACCGTTAGTTTTTTTGCTTGAGTTGAGTATTCCCCCAAATGGCTCAACTTCATCTATTATAGTAAGTTTACATTTAGGAAATCCACTCGATTTCAACTGTCAATTCCATTGCTCAAACGTCAAACGAAATCCAATCGATTTCAGATGAGTTTTCTATGCCATTTAGATATGACTTCATTAGCCGGATTTAGCACATTATCAGATTTTATTTGCTAAATCCACCCAAAATCTACCAGATTTCCAATACAAAAATAAATCATCGTATTGAATGGATTTGTTTTATTCGCACTCTTTAGTACAATAATTAAAAGAAAAAATACAGAAAATACATTGTTATTACGACGATAGTGGTATAAAAGTGTTACAACGGCTAAATTAGAGCCCCAAAAAGTCTGCGTTTGCTTTGTGTGTTGTAAGAGTACCGTTAGTTTTTTTGCTTGAGTTGAGTATTCCCCCAAATGGCTCAACTTCATCTATTATAGTAAGTTTACATTTAGGAAATCCACTCGATTTCAACTGTCAATTCCATTGCTCAAACGTCAAACAAAATCCAATTGATTTCAGATGTGTTTTCTATGCCATTTAGATATGACTTCATTAGCTGGATTTAGCACATTATCAGATTTTATTTGCTAAATCCAACCAAAATCTACCAGATTTCCCATACAAAAATAAAATATCGTATTGAGTGGATTTGTTTTAAATCTAGCATAAATCCTCGTATACAACTCTGTTTTTTGCAACATGTTGCTAGAAAATACAAAAAGTTACAAGCTGGCACAATAAACAAGGTAGATGCATCGGTGAATTGCTACACTAAAAATAATTTAAAATGTAAATATTTGTAAACAAGGCGGAAAAATTAAATTTGTTTTGATGTACAAAGTTGATTTTAATAAACCAAGACTAATATTTACGATGTCTAAACGATAAAATAATTCGTTTATTTATTTCAGATGGGCAAACAGCGATAAAATAATTATTTTTTGCTCTTTAGTTATCATTAGTAGCATAATGTGCAAACATTTTTAGTATTAAACAATAAATTTGTAATTTGACTTATGTTTTTTGAGAAGAATTCAATTTACAAAAAATTCTTTTGACGTTTTAAATTCGATCAGATGGGCTGATGCATCTACCTTGGTAATTGGGCTATGAACAAAAATCAGCTGACTGAAATGAGATTTGTACTGGATTTATTAAATCCAGTCGAGGATTTATGACTAGTCTAAATGAGCTATTCATTATACGTATACACAAAGGAATTTGGCAGATGAAATCGAGTGGATTTCACAAATGTAAACCAAGCATTACAGAGAGTAATGTTTTTCAAAACGAACTGACAGTGTTGCAAAATTTTACTGATCGATACCAATATCATGATTTCATCCCGGCGAAGGGAATTTTCAATTGGCTTCTCAGTTTTTGAAATGATGCCTTTTTAGCGAAAAACCGAACACTTTAAGTGTCTAGTATTCTCATAAGAATGAGAATCACACTCACTTTTCGGCTTTTCCAAAGAAACACCAAAATCAAAATATTTTGCAACATGTCAGCACGTATTTTTTGATTTTTTTTTCATTTGTCTCCCATTTTTAATCAATATTGTCGAAACTGATCATTCTGTGAGCACGTTTGCACACTTAACTTAAAAAAATAAATTATTTCAAGAATGGAAAACAAGGGCAAAGATATAAGTATTGATAAAAGGAAAATTCTAGGTAAATTAGGGGGAAAAAGCTATCGAAATATTGGTGAAAAAATGTATTTTTTAATGAGACGGGGCTAAAAATGAGAAAAGAAATGGAACGGACAAAGCGGGGTTCTTGAGTTGGGTGAAAATGAGAAAAGAAATGGAACGGGCAAAGTGGGGTTCTTGAGTTGGGTGAAAATGAGGAAAGAAAGGGAACCAGCAAAGTGGGGTTCTTGAATTGGGTGAAAATGAGAAAAAAGCTTTGTTCCTTTACGTTCAAGAATCTTCAAGTTTTACCACTTTTTACTCGAAAAGCGTTCCTTTACTTTAGACACCATACAGTTCATATGGCAGCAGTTTTCAACTTTTACTACTTTTGCCGGTTTTGCCATTTTCAAAAGTAAAGGAACAGACCAAATATGAAACGGGCAAAGTCCATACAGAGAGTGATAATTAACTATAAACAAACCGGAATTTTTACGTCAAAGCCCAGATTTGGACGGTCAAAAATATTATCAGAACGGGAGGAGTGTAAAGTACAATACACATTGTCAGTTTTGTATGACGATTTTTTGCAATTATAGATAACTGTCCAACCGTCCAGCAACCACAAAATATTTGGTGGTTGCATGATGAATGACAAAACTGAACGGCCACACTGGCAAGCAACAACAAAGCTGTCATTCAAAACTGACAATGTGTACCCAGCTTTACATAATTAATATAGATAAAACAAATCGTCCGATAACTACTTCAAAAATTGTAGAAAATGTGAAAGTGGCAATTAAAAACATTATTTGTGCAGAAACCGCCAGAAAAGTACTGCATAAAGCATACAGTTGCGTGCAAATAATAGCAGTGCGGAACTGCTATGTACGAAAATTGCAATAATACTGCTATTATTCCTTAAAGGAATTTAATTATCCTGCATCAGGCGACCTCACGGATAAAAGTATTTTACATAAATATGCAACTATTAAGAAACACCATTGAAGTTTTCTGCTCAGGAAGGTTTTTTAGTTGGCAAAATAATAGCAGTGCAAGTAACCTAAGTAAAATTAACATGTAAAAAGTTATTCATTTATAACTATTTACAGTTGAAAAGTATTTTGGAATGAAAATAAGATGAAATACTGACAATATGTGCACAAATGTGGATCTTCACTGCCTTTAGTGCATCACTGCAGCCCAGATGGTCATAAACATAAAAAATTTAAATTTTTCAATGAAAAACTTTCAACATAGTGGAAGATATCGGCGGTATTTTCTCAAAAATTTGTAATTGTCGAAAATCATCGGATGTATCCTCAAAGCAACTAATATCCACAGTACAAATACTATTTTTGGAATTTAATGTAAAAATAATCTGATAAAGCGAAGCAAATAAGACAAAATCTTTTGTAAACGTACTAAAAACCTACTTTTATGGATTGGCATGGTCTTCATTTTTGTTATCCAGAACTAGAGCTACAAGTTTGCCAAAGATCCAAAAATAAAAATCCAATCGGTTTCCGAGATATGAAACCAGCAACAACCAACAACTTTTTATTTTTGGATCTTTGGCAAACTTGTAGCTCTAGTTCTGGATAGCAAAAATGAAGACCATGCCAATCCATAAAAGTAGGTGGAGTCACGGTGGTGTCGCACGACGAAAGCCATACATATCACTAGTGAACAGGCAGAGGTGTATTGAATTTGCTAATGAATACATTAACAAACCTCCAGAATTCTAGAAACAAGTCATATTTTCGGGCGAAAGCAAGTTCTGCATGATTGGAATAAAAGGACTTCAAATAGTTTGGAGAAAAGTTGGAACAGCGCTTGAAAAACAAAATCTAGTTTGGCACAGTAGAATATGGTGGGGTGCCGTTATGGGTTGGGGGTGTATGGCAGCTTCTGGAATGGGTCAATTTATATTTAACTGTCAATTCCATTGCTCAAACGTCAAACGAAATCCAATCGATTTCAGATGAGTTTTCTATGCCATTTAGATATGACTTCATTAGCCGGATTTAGCACATTATCAGATTTTATTTGCTAAATCCACCCAAAATCTACCAGATTTCCAATACAAAAATAAATCATCGTATTGAATGGATTTGTTTTATTCGCACTCTTTAGTACAATAATTAAAAGAAAAAATACAGAAAATACATTGTTATTACGACGATAGTGGTATAAAAGTGTTACAACGGCTAAATTAGAGCCCCAAAAAGTCTGCGTTTGCTTTGTGTGTTGTAAGAGTACCGTTAGTTTTTTTGCTTGAGTTGAGTATTCCCCCAAATGGCTCAACTTCATCTATTATAGTAAGTTTACATTTAGGAAATCCACTCGATTTCAACTGTCAATTCCATTGCTCAAACGTCAAACAAAATCCAATTGATTTCAGATGTGTTTTCTATGCCATTTAGATATGACTTCATTAGCTGGATTTAGCACATTATCAGATTTTATTTGCTAAATCCAACCAAAATCTACCAGATTTCCCATACAAAAATAAAATATCGTATTGAGTGGATTTGTTTTAAATCTAGCATAAATCCTCGTATACAACTCTGTTTTTTGCAACATGTTGCTAGAAAATACAAAAAGTTACAAGCTGGCACAATAAACAAGGTAGATGCATCGGTGAATTGCTACACTAAAAATAATTTAAAATGTAAATATTTGTAAACAAGGCGGAAAAATTAAATTTGTTTTGATGTACAAAGTTGATTTTAATAAACCAAGACTAATATTTACGATGTCTAAACGATAAAATAATTCGTTTATTTATTTCAGATGGGCAAACAGCGATAAAATAATTATTTTTTGCTCTTTAGTTATCATTAGTAGCATAATGTGCAAACATTTTTAGTATTAAACAATAAATTTGTAATTTGACTTATGTTTTTTGAGAAGAATTCAATTTACAAAAAATTCTTTTGACGTTTTAAATTCGATCAGATGGGCTGATGCATCTACCTTGGTAATTGGGCTATGAACAAAAATCAGCTGACTGAAATGAGATTTGTACTGGATTTATTAAATCCAGTCGAGGATTTATGACTAGTCTAAATGAGCTATTCATTATACGTATACACAAAGGAATTTGGCAGATGAAATCGAGTGGATTTCACAAATGTAAACCAAGCATTACAGAGAGTAATGTTTTTCAAAACGAACTGACAGTGTTGCAAAATTTTACTGATCGATACCAATATCATGATTTCATCCCGGCGAAGGGAATTTTCAATTGGCTTCTCAGTTTTTGAAATGATGCCTTTTTAGCGAAAAACCGAACACTTTAAGTGTCTAGTATTCTCATAAGAATGAGAATCACACTCACTTTTCGGCTTTTCCAAAGAAACACCAAAATCAAAATATTTTGCAACATGTCAGCACGTATTTTTTGATTTTTTTTTCATTTGTCTCCCATTTTTAATCAATATTGTCGAAACTGATCATTCTGTGAGCACGTTTGCACACTTAACTTAAAAAAATAAATTATTTCAAGAATGGAAAACAAGGGCAAAGATATAAGTATTGATAAAAGGAAAATTCTAGGTAAATTAGGGGGAAAAAGCTATCGAAATATTGGTGAAAAAATGTATTTTTTAATGAGACGGGGCTAAAAATGAGAAAAGAAATGGAACGGACAAAGCGGGGTTCTTGAGTTGGGTGAAAATGAGAAAAGAAATGGAACGGGCAAAGTGGGGTTCTTGAGTTGGGTGAAAATGAGGAAAGAAAGGGAACCAGCAAAGTGGGGTTCTTGAATTGGGTGAAAATGAGAAAAAAGCTTTGTTCCTTTACGTTCAAGAATCTTCAAGTTTTACCACTTTTTACTCGAAAAGCGTTCCTTTACTTTAGACACCATACAGTTCATATGGCAGCAGTTTTCAACTTTTACTACTTTTGCCGGTTTTGCCATTTTCAAAAGTAAAGGAACAGACCAAATATGAAACGGGCAAAGTCCATACAGAGAGTGATAATTAACTATAAACAAACCGGAATTTTTACGTCAAAGCCCAGATTTGGACGGTCAAAAATATTATCAGAACGGGAGGAGTGTAAAGTACAATACACATTGTCAGTTTTGTATGACGATTTTTTGCAATTATAGATAACTGTCCAACCGTCCAGCAACCACAAAATATTTGGTGGTTGCATGATGAATGACAAAACTGAACGGCCACACTGGCAAGCAACAACAAAGCTGTCATTCAAAACTGACAATGTGTACCCAGCTTTACATAATTAATATAGATAAAACAAATCGTCCGATAACTACTTCAAAAATTGTAGAAAATGTGAAAGTGGCAATTAAAAACATTATTTGTGCAGAAACCGCCAGAAAAGTACTGCATAAAGCATACAGTTGCGTGCAAATAATAGCAGTGCGGAACTGCTATGTACGAAAATTGCAATAATACTGCTATTATTCCTTAAAGGAATTTAATTATCCTGCATCAGGCGAATACTTATGAGGTTCTAGACCTCACGGATAAAAGTATTTTACATAAATATGCAACTATTAAGAAACACCATTGAAGTTTTCTGCTCAGGAAGGTTTTTTAGTTGGCAAAATAATAGCAGTGCAAGTAACCTAAGTAAAATTAACATGTAAAAAGTTATTCATTTATAACTATTTACAGTTGAAAAGTATTTTGGAATGAAAATAAGATGAAATACTGACAATATGTGCACAAATGTGGATCTTCACTGCCTTTAGTGCATCACTGCAGCCCAGATGGTCATAAACATAAAAAATTTAAATTTTTCAATGAAAAACTTTCAACATAGTGGAAGATATCGGCGGTATTTTCTCAAAAATTTGTAATTGTCGAAAATCATCGGATGTATCCTCAAAGCAACTAATATCCACAGTACAAATACTATTTTTGGAATTTAATGTAAAAATAATCTGATAAAGCGAAGCAAATAAGACAAAATCTTTTGTAAACGTACTAAAAACCTACTTTTATGGATTGGCATGGTCTTCATTTTTGTTATCCAGAACTAGAGCTACAAGTTTGCCAAAGATCCAAAAATAAAAATCCAATCGGTTTCCGAGATATGAAACCAGCAACAACCAACAACTTTTTATTTTTGGATCTTTGGCAAACTTGTAGCTCTAGTTCTGGATAGCAAAAATGAAGACCATGCCAATCCATAAAAGTAGGTGGAGTCACGGTGGTGTCGCACGACGAAAGCCATACATATCACTAGTGAACAGGCAGAGGTGTATTGAATTTGCTAATGAATACATTAACAAACCTCCAGAATTCTAGAAACAAGTCATATTTTCGGGCGAAAGCAAGTTCTGCATGATTGGAATAAAAGGACTTCAAATAGTTTGGAGAAAAGTTGGAACAGCGCTTGAAAAACAAAATCTAGTTTGGCACAGTAGAATATGGTGGGGTGCCGTTATGGGTTGGGGGTGTATGGCAGCTTCTGGAATGGGTCAATTTATATTTATTGAATCGACAATGGACAAGTATGGTTACCTAAACATCTAGAAACACAAATTTAACCAAAATGCAGAAAAAAAAACTTGGCTTAGCTACGACATTTTGGTTCCAATAAGGTAACGTTTCAAGGCATACTGCTGATATTGTAAGGCTTTGGATTCAATATAATGTCCAGATCTGGGGTTTTACGTAAAAATTCCGGCGTGTTTATAGTTAATTATTACTCTCTGTATGGATTAATATGCTCTACCTACAGGTTAGGTCGATATGTTTTTCCATAATTCACCTAGAATTTTCCTTTTATCAATGCTTTTTTCGTTGCCCTTGTTTTCCATTCTTGAAATAATTTATTTTTTTTAAGTTAAGTGTGCAAACAAGCTCACAGCATGATCAGTTGTGACAACATTGATTAAAAATGGGAGGAAACTGCAAAAAAATTTCTAAAAAAAACTAACGGTACTCTTACAACACACAAAGTGAACGCAGACTTTTTGGACTCTAATTTAGCAGTTGTAACACTTTTATACCGTTATCTTCGTAATAGTAATGTATTTTCTGGAATTTTTCTATTTATTCTTGTACTAAAGAGTACGAATAAAATATTTATGAAAGGAAAACTGTTCTCATTTACCCATTTATATAAAGTTTTAGTATCATTTTTGAAAAGTAGTAAGGTGAACGCAGCCTTTCTGGGCTATGTGTATTTCCACAGGACTTGCCACAAGAATAGCATATCATTAGCATTTCGATAACGTCTTTAGTTTTAATTAATAATACCTGTAGAAACTGCTGAAGTTATTGAAGCTTGTTCAAACCTAAACAACAATTCTGATTTAATCGGGCATGTTCTGGAATTCACCGTGCATCCATTTCACATCACCCATGCATTTCACGTGAAAAGAGATTTCTGTATTTCACGTGAAAAGAGATTTCACACTTTAGGCCATGTTTATATTATAGCCTTTTGCAGGGTTAACCTTCTTTATGAGGATTTGTTTGACGTATATGTAATGGAATTGACATTTAAAACCCAGTGGGTTTGTAAAATCCGGTTATATATAAACGTACTATTACGAAAGAACTTTGGAAAGCTTTATTAGAGCTTTCAAATTTTATCATTAACAATGAAAAAATATCAGTCTGTGTTGGCGCATCAACGAATACACATGGTGTGTGGGTACCCAGCAAACACAATGTCGGACGTCCGACGCGTTTGCTCAAAGTCGCAATTTTTTTCCGACGCGTCTGACCGACTTCGGTCCGGTTAGTCTGACGAGCTTTTCCCTCTCTCTCTCTCTCTCTGGAGCGATTTTTATACCCTCCACCATAGGATGGGGGTATATTAAGTTTGTCACTACGTTTGTAACTACTCGAAATAATCATTGTAGACCCCACAAAGTATATATATTCTTGATCAGCGTGCAATTCTACATCGATATAGCCATGTCCGTCCGTCTGTCTGTCTGTCCGTCTGTGGAAATCACTCTAGCGTCCGAACGGATTGACGTAGGTTGATGAAATTTTGGGAAAATATGTTATATTTACGTAGGACTTTTGGTATTGAAAGCGGGCTATGTAGGTCCACGCTTTCGTATAGCCCCCATACAAAATGACGCGTGACGCGTCGTCGTTTTAAGGAATTTTTAAGATATTTGGCCCATTTTACCACCGAATTGGTTGTAATTTGGTACTTTGTGTCTCCAGAGGCCAAACAATATTCCTACCAAAGTTGGGTTATATAGGTCCACGTTTTGATATAGCCCCCATATAAGGCCCCATATAAAGTACGCGTCGTTTTAAGGAATTTTTAAGATATTTGGCCCATTTTACCACCGAATTGGTTGTAATTTGGTACTTTGTGTCTCCAGAGGCCAAAAAATATTTCTACCAAAGTTGGGTTATATAGGTCCACGTTTTGGTATAGCCCCCATATAAGGCCCCATATAAAGTACGCGTCATTTTAATATATTTTGAATGTATTAGACCCATTTGACCAAAGAATCGGTTGAAACGTTGTATTTTGTGTTTCCAGAGGCTAAGAAACATTTCTACCATAAAATGTTTATATAGGTCCACGTGTTGATATAGCCCCCATAATACAAATCTCCCGATTTTCGATATTTTGAACGTTTTAGCCTCATTATCACACCGATATGGCTGTAATTTGGTATTTAGTCTTCTTTAGGCGTATAAAACTTTACCCCAGAAATTTGTAGGTATAGGTCCACGCCATCATATAGCCCCCATAGAACGGTACTTTCCGAATTTCGGTATTTTGAAGGTAGTGGCCACATTAATCCACCGAAACGGCTGAAATTTGTGGTGGAGGGTATAAAAAGTTCGGCCCGACCGAACTTAACGCTTTTCTTACTTGTTTCTATTTTATCTTGTCTTGCTTTGGCAATATTCATTATAAATAAAAAGAGAGAAAGAATTGTACATGTTTTGCGCTCGCAAATTCTGGACAAACTGTAAATAGGTATGTAATTGTTGATGTGCTGACGTTAACGATGTACGAACGAAAAAATTGGGCTCGGGTTTTAATTTCTGCATCGGAGAACAAATTTGGTTTATTTTTGTTATGCGTGTTGATTCATGATAGTGTTTGAAGATCATTCATAGCGAACAGTTGTATTATTTGTTTATTTTTATGAAGTTAATGAAAGTAAAGATTTCCTTCGTCAAACTTCAACACTATTCCGTACAAAGTCATACAGTGCCTGGCATAATTATTTTGACAAAATCTACATTTGTCTTAAAAGGCATATAATTATTGTCAGCATTCATAAAACGGGATATTAACAGCTAAGGGGTTTTTTTGCCTCTCATCTAAATAAACAATAATGGATCAAGAAAATTCCAGCTTAATTTGTGATTGGGCAGGCGAATGTTTAAAATGGGAGGCAAAAGCAAAACGGCATAAGTATTTTGACACATAATTATTACGTTACTTTTGGTACTTAATCGTACCTTTTGGTACCAAAATCAATTGCTTTAGTTAAATTATTAACATTTAAGTAAAAATGTACTTGACACCCATAGATTTTAAATTAAAATAGGGAATGCTGGTGTTAAAAGTTGTAACGAAATTTATAATGACAGTTTCGGTGGTAGTTTTAGCTAATGATTAGATATTGCTGCAGTTATCTATTTATTTTGTAACGAACAAACATCCAAATACCGAAAACGCTGTAAATATGCACGAAAATGTCAAATTACAGACGTTGTTCTCCGGTAAATGGAGCAGAATTACAAATCTAATCTTAATTATGTGCACAAATCCTCATCTTCTGAGCAATTTCGATGTCAAAACAAGTTCTCTATTAAGACTAGAACCTCTACACGTTTGAAAAATATTAATTTGAATTAACTTTTTTTTTTCTATTCCACTCGGTTGATAAGACATAACTACAAAAATTATGAATTAGATTTTCAATAAAAATCATTCACCCCCACAATTATTGTGGCTGAGCATATTGTGGACTGATAAAAATATATTTGATCAAAATTCATCTTAAAATACAGCTTGAGTCAAAAAACCACCAAAAAGTTGGGTATCTTTGTGAAATAAATGTCCTTCTGACACTATTTCCATACCCAAATGATCCCTGGCCTGATCCACCCTTTAAATTACTGCAATATTTAATTTTTATCGTTATTGATGAGGACTATAATGAATATTTTGGCACTTTGAACGATCTTTCATAACAACATGGTAGTAAATGGATCGAAGTGTTATGTATTCATTTGCAGAACACTGCTAACTGTGGTAAGGCTGAATTTTGTGGAGCACGTTTGGAGCGTGTTCCGGGTTCAAACATAATGTTATTTCCTTCAAATATCACATTTGCAAGAGAAGAAATGTTCTTACTCTCATAAAAAAGTCGAAATCCGCAAAATATTCCGAGATAATGGGAGAAAATCCTTGAAAATGTTGTTTAATGATAAATCTTTTGATTATCCCTATATCCTTGAAATATCGATCCGTAAATGGATCCATAATGGTACAGATGTGTGTGAAATATGTTATTTTTACGGTAACTGATAATAATCAATAATATAAAAAACACGTTTTTAATTGTTGAGGTCTAAAAATCAATAGAAACATTTTGTCAAAATATTTATGCCACGCAGTGAAATTTCATTTCCTGTACAAAAGTGCAAGCGTATATTTGAATTGATAAGATGTATTACTAACTTTAAGTACTCTAGTAAAGGATTAGCCAGAATAATTTTTCATATTTTTGTAGAAGACTAATCCGGTAAAAAACCAAACACATCAGTTTTTCAAACATGTCAAAATAAATAATATATTGCCAAAGTTAAGTTTTTTATTAACACTTGTTTTACATATTTCACAGATCCTGTTGATGAATTTGCTGTTTTCCACTGTTGGTTTTTCCTACCAAGTGGCGCACGAACATTTAACAGCCTAAGATAATATTAAAAACTTTAATATGTTTATAGTAGATGAACAAACATTTAAATGCAAGGATTTTAATTTTTCTTGAATTCAATTTGACATTTAACATTTTTAAATAAAAAGACAAATTCTGTTAGATAGCTGGTAAATAAACCAGAAATTCATACAATAGTTCTTCAGACGTCGGACGGAATTCGGTCCGAAAGTCGTCCAAAACTTCCGAATTTCATAAGATTTTACTTCCGAATTCGGACCGATATCTGTCCGAACGTCGGTTAATAAATCAGAAACTCATACGATAGTTCATCAGAATTTGGCCCGAATTCGGTGCGAAAGCCTGCAAAAACTTCCGACTTTCATCCGAATTTCGGTCAGAGAACACGTCAACCACGCCATATGACTTTCGGTCAGAGTTCGGACCGAATTCGCATCCGAACTCGGATGTTTCCTCCGACTTTCGGATCGAATTCGGATGTTTCTTTCGATTTTGGTTTGCTGGGTATGTACCCTTTGTTCGTTTAATTGTTTACGAAAAAGACGCAAAGAAACGAACTTCTAAATGTTGAATTTGGTACTTTAAGAAAAAATACATTTTAAATCATATTTTGTTAAGAAAATGTTTAAATGCTAATAGAAAACACATTAAATGTTAGTCCTATGCAGTTTTTTTGTAGAAAATTTCAATTAATTTCTTTAAAAAAATAAGGATACACTCAGCTCTCGCCATCAAAATTACAGTGTGAGGAATACACCCCAACTAGGTGTAAAGTGTGTTGCAGAATAGCTTTATACCCTAGACCAGGGGTGCTCAGAATATTTGGTTATTACAAGTGGTAAGACACTCTCCCAATTGTTAAGCAATGGCAAATCAGAAATAAAGAGAGAATACGTGTGGTTTGTTTTTACACTACCGTAAGGAAGCGATCACCAATGCCCTAGACCGACGGCAACGTTAATTTGCATTAAGATGTGTATTTACCAGGGGTGCCAACTTGGTGGTTTTCCCGCTACTTGTGGTGATTTTTGACGTACAAAAACCACTGTTTAAGCAGGAATTTCAACTGTTTTAAGGTAAAAATCGCTACAGACCTATGGTGCGTATGTGGCTGTAGCGATTTTTACCTCGGAACAGTTGACATCCCTGGTATTTACCAGTGTGGCTAAATTTAGCATTACTTTATTGTATTTAGCCGCAAAATTTCAATTTAGCATTTAGAATTTTTTCAGCATTTTTTAATTATTAGTATAGCATTATTCTATCCACAAATTCTGAAATAAATACTAATACTTTTTTATAAAAAAAAAACAGAATAAATGTTGGTTGAATTGAATTGAACAGCTGCTTGAACAGTTCAAAACAACGAAGTTTTCCGTCTTTAAGACCTCGACACATAAGAAACATGGCGTTCTTGCTTAAGTCATACCTGGTAAATGACTAAAGACAAAGTTCGACTCAATTCAAATGTGATTCTGAAATATTTTTATTAGGTCGAACTTGGTCTTTAGTCTTTTTTTCATATATGACTTCAGCAAGAATGTCATGCTTCTTATGTGTCGAGGCCTTTACTCTGATTTAAAGGATTGAAAATGTGAATAAGCAACCAAAATAAAACAAGTAAACACTGTTAAGTTTGGCCGGTTCGAACTTGTCATATCCTCCACCACGAAATATTCAGAACTGAAATGGAATAACTAGATTTTATTTTTGTTACGAAAGTATCAATGCCACTATTTTAGGTGGAGAAGTTTTTTGACCACTGGGAACCCCAAATACTTAATAATTCAGTCATCTAAAAACTTGAAACTAAAACAGTACCGGGTAGGGGGTATAGCACAACTTGGGCCTATGTACTCAATTTTCGATGGAGAAGTTTTTAACTACTGCGAACTTTAAATACCAAATGACATCAAATTTTTCCCGAAAATGTAAATAAAAACATAAAAAAAAAAACTAAAATCGATGGTTTTTAAAGCACGGGTTTTTTAATCGATCACTGCGGTGTATCATTTTCGATGCTCAATTTAAAAATTCCCATTTTTTGTTTTTCGGTAAAATTTTACTTTTTATTTTTAAAGTAAAATTTTACTTACTATTTGTATGTAAGTCAAGCTAAATCTCATATTTTTATACCCTCCACCATAGGATGGGGGTATATTAAGTTTGTCACTACGTTTGTAACTACTCGAAATAATCATTGTAGACCCCACAAAGTATATATATTCTTGATCAGCGTGCAATTCTACATCGATATAGCCATGTCCGTCCGTCTGTCTGTCTGTCCGTCTGTCCGTCTGTCCGTCTGTGGAAATCACTCTAGCGTTCGAACGGATTGACGTAGGTTGATGAAATTTTGGGAAAATATGTTATATTTATGTAGGACTTTTGGTATTGAAAGCGGGCTATGTAGGTCCACGCTTTCGTATAGCCCCCATACAAAATGACGCGTGACGCGTCGTCGTTTTAAGGAATTTTTAAGATATTTGGCCCATTTTACCACCGAATTGGTTGTAATTTGGTACTTTGTGTCTCCAGAGGCCAAAAAATATTCCTACCAAAGTTGGGTTATATAGGTCCACGTTTTGGTATAGCCCCCATATAAGGCCCCATATAAAGTACGCGTCATTTTAATATATTTTGAATGTATTAGACCCATTTGACCACAGAATTGGTTGTAATTTGGTATTTTGTGTCTTCAGAGGCCAGAAAACATTCCTACCAAAGTTGGGTTATATAGGTCCACGTTTTGGTATAGCCCCCACATAAGGCCCCTTATAAAGTACGCGTCATTTTAATATATTTTGAATGTATTAGACTCATTTGACCAAAGAATCGCTTGTAACTTTGTATTTTGTGCTTCCATAGGCTAAGAAACATTTCTACCATAAAATGTTTATATAGGTCCACGTTTTGATATAGCCCCCATAGGACGATATCTCCCGATTTTCGGTATTTTGAAGGTTTTGGCCTCATTATCACACCGAGATGGCTGAAATTTGGTATTTAGTCTTCGTTGGGGATATAAAACTCCCCCCCAGAAATTTGTAGGTATAGGTCCGCGCCATCATATAGCCCCCATAGAACGGTAACTTCCGATTTTCGGTATTTTGAATGTTGTGGCCACATTAATCCACCGAAATGGCTGAAATTTGTGGTGGAGGGTATAAAAAGTTCGGCCCGACCGAACTTAACGCTTTTCTTACTTGTTTGTTTTCAAATTTAAAAAGAACAAGTTTAAAGTGGGATGTAGTTAAAATTGATTACTTTAGGGCAGTGCCGAACAGCCATTTGTCTCTGGTTACGAAGATTTACGGCAATTCACACACATACGATCCGAACGCAAAGAAAGAGCGTGCAAGATAGATCAAATGTTTTGATTTGTTTTTTAGCTTGCCTGCATACTCTTACTAACACGCTGTCATAAACTGAACAATAAACTACTTACTTACTTTTTTACGTCCCATAATCGTCATAGTTGTCCAACATGTTGCCCAAGTAGCCTTAATTTTAATTGTCGTGCGCAATTGAAAAAAAGAAGGAAAAAAACCTCAACCACAGACACACGCCTAAGGGCTTCTTCTTGGCCGGCACTGCTTTAGAAAATCGTCAAGATAACGTTTGAAAAATCGTCAAGGTAACGTTTGAACTTTCCATATTCTACTCATCGTGGCGAAGCACCTCATGTTCTTGATGTAAGTGTGCTGAGACTCCCGATCTTTTTGGAATCTAATTGTGACCTAATTTACTAAACAAAAGTCATGTGGCTATGCTTTATGGTGAAGAAGTTGTTAAACCACTGGGACCTATGTCTACAATTTTTGGTAGAGAAGGGTTTTGGAACCTCAAACGCCAAATCATAGCTAATTCAGTCTGAATATGTAGCCAAAATCAGAAAAAAACATGAACAGCCCTATTCTGAACATTCCCATGGGAACTGTTTCCCATGGGAACGAAATTTCCCATTCCCACGTTTTCCATATTCTCAACGACGTGGGAACAGCAAAAACATGGGAGCTGAAATTCGAAATTAGTTACACCAAATTATTATAGCATACTTTTGGGGGCTGTAATTTTGTTTTGTAATACAAGATGCCTATTTGCATTGAATTCGCGGTTTTTGAATTAGATTAGCAAAAGCACAACTCACTTAATTCAACAACCGTGCATTGATTTATGGATTTTTTAAGTGTTCTAATAAGCACAGTTTCTTCTGAATGTGCGAATTGGTGTAAGCATTTTTTAATTAGTAGGCAAACATAATTTTTGTGTATAAAGTAATAGGAACTTTTTAAGTTTGTAACGAATTTAAAAATTGTATGTTGATACGGGGTAATTTTAGTTAGGGGTTTAACGAGTATATCGCTAGTTTTACTTATTCCTAATGATCGCTAGAACTCGTATTTTGCATATTTTTAAAAAAATTCAAAAAGATAAATTCGGATATTTTTCTCGATTATTACATATTTTTGCGTGTTATTACATATCGTCACCATAAATTTCCGAAGACGTATCTCAAAAAAAAAAAAAAAATAATAATAATAATAATAATAAAATACGTTTTTGATTAAATCTAAAACTAAAACACATGCCCTTGCAAAATTTCAAGCTTCTACGTTCAAAAATAACGATCCTATTCAAGAAAAGGCATTTCGGAAAATGGAATAGCATTGCAATAATTTGCCATATATGTATGTACGTTTGTGTGATCGTTGTCGTGTCGTTGAAGAGACTAACACGTTTTCAATAGAACGTTAGTCGTCTAATTTAAAAAACCCGATGTTTATATTACGAACATGAGTAAAAGTTGTAAAGATTGTATATATTATGGTTATTTTCCAATATATTTTAATAATTATTGCCAAAAATTCTTTTGAAATTGATTTGTTTTTACTTGCTGTGCTGCGTTAATAGAATCAACCATGACTCTTTTTCTCATATTTCAATACATACGGTCTGTTCCAGAACTGCAAAAATCTACTAATTTTTACTACTTTTTTTGGTTTTGTTTTGTTCGATAACATAAAGGAAAATTTTTTATCGGTGTAAAACATGTTAGATTCTTGCAGGTTTTTGTATCATATAAGAATATGCAAAATCCGAAGTCTACTAATGACATATTTTACAGTACATTTTGTATGCTTTTATTAAGCAAATACATGGCGATTAAATATGAAATTTCATAAAAATATGAAATTTCTTGAAAATTTTTTTTTCAAACTCCCACACTGTTTTCTGGGGAGATTTTTCCCACAAAAACACACAAAATTCTCCCACAAATCAAGATAGAGAATGTATCCTTTTTTTTCCATGGGAACAAATTCCCAATTCGAACTTCATTCAGAATGAGGGAGATGGGAAATGGGGAAAAAAATTACACAAAATTTTATTCAGAATACGAAAATGTAGGAATGGGAAAAAATTCCCAACTCCCATGCGTTCAGAATAGCCTGGAAATCTTCCTGCACCTTTTTATAGATGTTGTATCAAAACATGGACCGATATAATATATCTTCGAACTTGACCTGAAACTGAGTTGCCTATCTCAGTTTTTGTGGATGTCAGAGTGATTACCACAGACGGACAGACATACATAGATCGACTAAGAATTTTACTCTTATCATGAATATACATATATACTTTATATGGTCGCAAATGATTATTTCAATGCTCTACAAACGGAAAAACAAACTTAATTAAACCTTCTATACTGTGGTGGAGGATATATTTTATTAAAAAATAACGTTTTTAAATTTAGCATTATTTTTTGGCATTTTTATATTCGTTTTAGCATTTTTTGCCATTATTTTAATGCTGATTTAGTTGAAACACTTTTTTAAATCTGGTCACACTGGTATTTACGACAGTTTCTGCATTTACGAAACAGCTGTTTCCTGGTAAACAACTGTTTTGTTGTTGTTTGCAACATAGACTAATGAAAACATAGACGAAGGAATGCTCTCACCGAGTATGTTCGAATTGAGTGTGTTGAAAAAGAAACTCAATATAAAATGCCAAAAAATACAAGTTAATAAATATTTTCTTCTGGCAAAAGGCTACATGGGGTTAGTTTTTGATGGGAACTATATCCTCAGATAAAAATATCCATGAAAATATTGCCATTTTCCCGAAAAATCGTCTTCGAACTTTTTTGAGTTTTCGGATTTGAGCAACTTGATTGCGGCAAAATTGAGTATTCCTTCGTCTATGTTTTCATTAGTCTATGGTTTGCAATGCAAAAGGCTACATGGGGTTAGTTTTTGATGGGAACTATATCCTCAGATAAAAATATCCATGAAAATATTGCCATTTTCCCGAAAAATCGTCTTCGAACTTTTTTGAGTTTTCGGATTTGAGCAACTTGATTGCGGCAAAATTGAGTATTCCTTCGTCTATGTTTTCATTAGTCTATGGTTTGCAATGCAAATTGTGTCTCAGAGCATGAATATATGAATATGAGAATATATGAATGGAGAGAGACTCTCCTACATGAATATGGGCTCTCTTTTACAGCATTGTCATATTAAAATACCTAAATTCAGTTTAAATTCCCTTTGATTTTGTGCATTAAGAATGTGGATAATGCACGAATTAATTTGAATTAAGGCAGTTAATGCAAATTAACGCTGCCGTCTGTCTAGGGTATTAGGGGTGTTCAATACACGTGAGGTGCAGAGGTGATTGCCAGAAGATGTCCGGTTATTAAACTCAATTACAATTTCGATTAACAAACTCTGAACTGTGCACCATAGACTCCAAGCCACAGTTTGAAAGGCAACTGTTTATTTTTTCTCAAACATTAGTACTATAAATTTACGTATCGTAGTAATAGTAGTAAATTGGATGAGCTAGTGTAACATAGTGTTGGAAATATTTCCCAGCAGCCAATGGTGTGCTACAAGAATAGCATATCATTAGCATTTCGAAAACGTCTTTAGTATTAATTAATAATACCTGTACAAACTGCCAAAGTTATTGAATCTTGTTTAAACCTAAACAACAAATCTGATTTAAAATAGCGCCGCCAAAAATGTTATTAAACTCAATTACAATTTCGATAAACGAACTCTGAATTGTACACCATAAACTCCAAGCCACAGTTTGAAAGGCAACTGTTTATTTTTTCTCAAACATTAGTATTAACAAACATTAGTATTTTAAATTTACGTATCGTAGTAATGATTGGTTTTTCAAATTTTATATGGATCAACATTATTCTATTTTTAGTGGAACCGAAATCGTCCTAAATTCGAATACAATTTCAATATACGATCTCAAAATTAAAGATGAAAATGTATTACTTACCGCCAATTTTGATACAACTTTTCGTCTTTATGATCGACGTTCCGACAACGACGAACATATATGGGAAGACCCTTTTGATTCATCATTATACTGTTTGGACTACGATGGCTTGTATGCAGTTTTGTGTGGCACAAAACATCATAGTCGAGTAAATTTGTACGACATACGTGTTCCGGGAAAACACATGCAGTTGTACTTTCCACAATCACGAGACAAATACCGAAGAGAGTTTAGGTCATCACCGGTATATAGTATAGCTTCCGATAGCCGATACTTATTTGTGGCAACTGATCGTAGTGTCCACGTAATGGACTTCAAGGTAAACTGTGGTACAATCAGGGACTATAGCAATATAAACGTGCTTCGTAAATAATTCGTAAAAGAATACGTTTGATCATTTCAAATAAAATTATTTTTTACCGTGAAATCATCTCATGTTATTTATTATTTCTGTCAACATATATAAATAGTCAATAAAAATAAAACTATAAGCAATATAATACGAACAAATCACAAAAATGAGCAAAAGATCTAATATGTTGTGCAATGGATATTTGTTGTCATCTGGATTTCGACAGACGCGTCGTCATAGGTATGCCCGTTAAAACAGTCAATTTCATTCGAAAAACCATTTCTAGATTAAATGAGAAATCGATAATGTACACACTCGGTTAATACCAGGAAACCAGGAATGAACGAATGAATTTACATACCTATGGGAGACAATGTGGTCTATATACAATATATAGTATTATTTATGCTATCTACTAGAGTTAAAACAAAGGCCAAAACATAATCGATTACACATAGTCTAGGGGATAATGTTGTGGAAGTATGTTGTTTAATGCTTAAAATAAATAAAGGCACCGCTTAAAAGCAAATTAAAAACTATCTCTGTGTTTCTTTTGGTAAATTGGAATCAGTAGATGTGGTTGGAAAATCGTCTACTGGGGACAGTAGCTCTTCTGTTTTATCCGATGTAGGTGATAATGAAGTGGTTGTACATTTTTCAGACGTGTCATTTAACGCTGCGGCAATTTCTCCATTGAATTGAAGTAAACAGCCTAAAGCGCCAAAGTATCCTTCGTGTTCCAAGAACAATCCCTTAAGTGTACCGTTGGACCAAAATTCCATTGCATAAGCCAAAAGCTTCATGGCTATTGGATTGACCCGTAAGAAATTACCAACAAACACCACCTGCAAACATATGAAATAAGGTAATAACATTGTTTTTCTTCAAATATGTTAAATTGTTACTGACCTTGTCTATTTTTTCATTCAGTGCACACATGCGAGCAATTAAACCAATATTGTTCGTTATTGTTACCAATGTGGCATTTGCAAGATCTTCTCGTGACACCGATGAACGCTTATCTTTGATGTGCATTTGCCCGAAGCTGAAAAATATGCAAAATAACAAACGGGAAGAAATCATAGGTAATTTACGAACCTTGATGCTACAAGATCCCCAGTTAAACCGAAACGGTCGTAATCCCCGCCATAAATATCACGAACCAATTTGTCTACTTTGCGATTATCACCTTTTGTAGCAAGTTGAATTGCCTCCTCGAATGTGTTGCAGCCGGTTAAGAGGCAGCAAAGGCCAAGGAAGGTACCACCACCCAAACTAAAATGAATTATTTAAATTTTATTTTTCAACGCATATGCACATTCTGCGTTCTAATATACCTTGTACCAGAAACTCGTTTGTAGTTGTCGGGACCATATACCGCCAATATTGAAACTCCAGATCCAACGTTGACTAAAATAAATGGGTACGGCTGTGAAAAATCGAAGGCTTTCTTTTCGCTTTTCCTGCGCATTAAAGATACATTTCAATTAATTTAACTTATTTGTATCGTTATCTCTCATTACATTGATTACTCACATAATATCCCTGGCATTTTCATAATAATAACACTCTGTGCGGTTTTGTATTTCAGCAAAAAGAATGCCTTTGATGAGTGTATCCAGTTCATCAAATTTCGCCAATTTCATATTCACCTGCTGTAAGAGAAGGAAGTAGTGCGACATATTTAACGAAATTGTGTGTTGTTAGATGTTCACAGTTGAAAAAGTAAAGCTGCCTCTTTATAAAATACACTGTGTTATAGGTATTTTTGAATCTCAGTTATCTTTAAGATATATAATCAATATATTTAAATGAATGTGTTAAAATGAATTGATTTTACAAACAAAGAAGGGCGAAAATATCCAGCAGTCTATTTCAAAGGTGTTCTATTGGGGAAACACTTATTACACAGTGCAAAATTTTTAAGTTATTCCTTAGCAAAGAACCTACACGGAGTGTTTCTTTAAAGAAAATAACCAAACGACAAAAAATACTACTTCCGTTTTGTGTTGTCAGATCGAGTTTGGATTTGATGGCCTCATCTACACATGGCTAAATATTCAGCCTTATTACGGTTGGCGTAGTCGACGTGTTGAAACGACTGATTGGTATTATGAATATATTCGTCCTTAAAAGCTAAAATATCAAATTTTAAAGAATTCGTTTGGTAAAAATATTAATAGAATTGTTAGTAGATCATGTTTAAACTTTTAATCCAGAATAAAAACCAACCCTACAGTTTTTATAATCAAAATAATTGTTTGGCGTAGATGTTTTTGTAGTCATTGGCGTAGTCGTTGTCGTATGGTTATTTTATGGTATCACGAAAAATTTACGACAACGACAATTTTTTTCTCATACAAAATTAAAAAAAAAAGAAATAAACGAGAAAATTAATAAAAAATATATATTTTTTAATTGTAAAATAATTTGTTCCAAATCATCTTTTGAACAAGAACTAAGAAACTAAGAAAATTTGCATTTTCAATAAAAATTTGTCATCTTATAAAAAAACGAAATTTGTCATACGAAAATGAAAAAGAAATAAAAATTTTATTTATCTTAGTTATTTCCCAATATACATACATATTTCATTAATCATTACCAAAAAATTCTTTTGAAATTGATTTGTTTTTATTTTTATATGCAGTCGTTAACAAAATCGGTCACGACTCTTTCCTCGTATTTCAACGCTTTACGTGATACCGATTTGTCGTATCAAAAAAATAAATGTTATTTATAACCCAAGAAATCCGTCCAGGGAATGATGAATGTGTTTCTTTCGATATTATATGGATCTATGATGCTATAAAGTAAAAAAATGATCGTAGTATATCATTTTTCATCATATAAAAATGTAAACTACGCCTACGACATTAGAACGCATACGACTGCGCCAACCGTAATAAGGGGGATTGACTTTTTGCAGCAAATCTTGTCTATATCTCTGAAACCGATTCAAATCTTATTTTTCTTATTATTTCCCAATATACATACATATTTCATTAATCATTACCAAAAAATTCTTTTGAAATTGATTTGTTTTTATTTTTATATGCAGTCGTTAACAAAATCGGTCACGACCCTTTCCTCGTATTTCAACGCTTTACGTGATACCGATTTGTCGTATCAAAAAAATAAATGTTATTTATAACCCAAGAAATCCGTCCAGGGAATGATGAATTTGTTTCTTTCGATATTATATGGATCTATGATGCTATAAAATAAAAAAAATGATCGTAGTATATCATTTTTCATCATATAAAAATGTAAACTACGACTACGCCTACGACATTAGAACGCATACGACTGCGCCAACCGTAATAAGGGGGATTGACTTTTTGCAGCAAATCTGGTCTATATCTCTGAAACCGATTCAAATCTTTTTTAATTTCTGCGTAAAAATTGTAAATAATTTCTCGAAGAAAATAATTCGTATATATAAAGGAAAAAAGTAGATGTCGGATTGTTTTGGCGGCGAAACCTTTCGTCGAAAAATAACGTTAAATCACTCTTCATGTCCTCAGAGTAACTACTATGTATCAACAAAAGAGACTTATTTCTAATTGCGCCCACGTGTTTCAGGCATTTGCGTCGCGACTTTTTCAACAGAAGAGTAGTATTTCGATTTGCTCCCCCTCTCTGTGTTATCAGTCGTCGCCAATTTTTTCAGTTAAACGGGTACAAGTCGTAATAACATTTCTACTAAAACAAAGAATTTTTTCAACAAAATGGTAATAAATCGAAAATGGGTTAGAAAGAAATATAACCAAATACTTAACGAAATCAAAAGAAATCCAGTACTGTGGTGTAGTGAAGAAGATATCTTTGTCTCTACTGAAAAATGTACAGCGTTATTCTAACAAGTATTATTTATTACTTACCTCACGAAAATCGTTTTCAAACTTAAACGCTCCTCCCCCGGTTGCGCAAACTGTTGTCACCAATTCTGCCATTCCCTTCTGCTTGGCTAACGACAAAAAGTTACCCATATCTGTGGTCTGAAAGCGTATAAAATGGAGGGAACCTTTTCGTTTACGTATCTCTACATTGTCCATCTGAAAATAGAAACAATAATGATTTAGAAAAATCATCTCATATATGTATCTGATATATGATGGTAGTGTTTCAAAAAAATATTTCTAATGCTGTTTATGCTTCTGTTATGTTCTTACGGAGGTGGTCGATTGAATGAAAGACGATGTTTAAACATAACAATCAATTCATTTATTGAATAAAACTTTAAGTTGTTTTATGAGTTGAAATAAAGTATTAATTATGAAGAACAATGAAATATGACGAAATATGTACAGATGAGATGTCTATTAATTGGTGGTTGCAAAGTAACTAACTGACTGTGTACTGACAATGAATAGAGAGAGAGATAATAACTTAAAACTACTGATGCATGCAACACTGCTATGATGCTGCCAGATTGTTGCATTTTATGTGGTAGTACTAGGGTTACCCTAATATCTCCCCTTTTAAGTTTGAACCTGGGTTCTGGATATTACTTCAACTGGTTGTCGTCTGTGGATGATTCTGGTTGATATGCTGTAGAATCTGTATACGGCAATTTAATGTTGAATTCTCGAAGTAATATGTCCAAAGGTGATAATTTGTTTGATGAAGCAGAAGTATCGCCTATTTTTGTTTGAAGTTGATCTGCATGTACCTTGATGCGACTTCCGTGTTTGGAATTATACTGACTTTCCTTTTTCTGATTTCTGTCCATGACTGATGAACATAGATTTTTATGAACGTTGAATACGTTGTGAGTTTTTCTTCTTGAAGATGCTTTTGCGGTCGCTCCTTCCTCTTCCCTTTTTTTGAGTGCTGTTTTGACTTGCCTATTTGGGCTGGGATGAAAGTGAGCATTGAGTACTTGATAAGCATTGTTAAATGACTTAGTCCCTGTGAACTTGATCTGATGACACCATTTTGCTATTGGAATATCCCATAGATTAAATTTCTCAATCCAATCTATGCCTAGGACATTTAATGATTCCAAATTTGAAATGTAACAATCCACAATTTTTGATTTTCCTGCAACTGACACTTCTATTGGAAAAAGTTTTGCAAAAAATGTGAGTTTATTGCCACCTGCATCTTCGGCGGTGTCTGTGGTTTCAAATGCATCCGGCTTTCCGATTCTTTTCCACGTTGATTTGGAAATTATGGTAATGTCTGATGCCGTGTCCAACTGTAGTTTCACTTGCTTTGAATTAATACTCACTGTAGCATATTTTCTTGCCTGCTTGATTTTGACTGGATCTGTTGTAGATACTGTTTTTGTGCTGAATTTTGTTTTGTTGGTGTTAAAATTCTGATGACTCACATTGTTCTGTTCTGAGTTTTGATCATGATTGGTTTTGCTTTGTTGATGTTTGTCGTTGTTGTGTTTTGATTTGCTCTGCCTGTGCATGCTGTTGCAAAATCCTTCTTTGTGACCAATCTGTTGACACTTGGTACACTTGTGCTTGGAGTAGGGGCAATGTTTTGCATAATGCATATCTCCACAATACCAACATGCTGTTTTTGGTATCTTTTGTTTTTGTTGAGGCTTACCAATTTTGTTGCACTGTTTTTGGCTTCCCTCAATTAGTTCTGTGTCACTTTTCAAATCCAAAATGCTTTGTGTTTCATCAACTAGCTTTTCTAGGTTGACTACTTCCTTACTTTCATTAAGATGCCTTAATAAACGGATTCTGATGTCACTGTCTTGTGATGATTTAAGACCAAGTATGAAAATTAAACACTTGAACTGGTCTGTAGTTAAGTCATCCAGTTTAAAAAGTTCACACTGAAGATTGACACGACTGGCGTATTCTTTAAAATCTTCATTTTCCATCTTTGTGATTTGGAGACACTTGTATCGTAGACTTACTTGTGTTTCTGTTCTGCCAAATAGTCTTGTAAGATGCTTGACTGTGTCTGCCAATGAAAGTTCTTGAGGTTGTTTTGGTAACACGAAATTCTTGAATCGTTCATGAATGTGATTGGACATTTTTCTCCACAAAAGTCCTACTTTGTCTGCATCGTCCAATGCACTTGCTTCCCTTTCGAAGATGTGTTTGAAACGATTGTACCACGATTCAAATAATAAACCACTGTCAGGCTCATAGTGAAAATCCGTCATGGAATTAGCTAAAGATTCCATGAGGTGGGCTTTTGCCACTGATGATTCACCTGGAATTGATGATGAAACTGTGTTTGCACCTTGTTGTCCAGCAATGATTTGTGTGAGTTTATTTAGTAATTCCTGTTGTTGCGCAAATTGTTCCTGCTGCTTAGCTATTTGCTCTTGCTGCTGTGCAAGTAATTTTACAATATTCGCTTGTTCCGACATGTCTAGATTTTTCTAGTGTCTGTGTTTTCAGCCGTTACAATTTTGTTAGAGACGCTGCCGTCGTATATCTGTATGTGTGTACAGCAAAAATGATGAAATTCCCAACGTTGTAGTGGTGTGTGTGTTGAGCTAAAAAATGTATATGTGAGACTGCAACCTGTTGTTTGTGTGAGTGTTGATCGCTGAAGATTTCTTGAAAATTCTTGTTAGAATATTCCTGATGAACTTGCGCCTGTGCGTTTTGATGTTTTCCTTGAAAATCTTCCTGCCACAACTTTTATTGTGTGCGATGTCTTGATGTTATTACGCAGCCTTGTTGAAACTTATATTTGTTCCAAAATCCTCGTCGCCAAATTGTTAGCGAGAATGATACATATTTGTTCCAAAATCCTCGTCGCCAAATTGTTATGTTCTTACGGAGGTGGTCGATTGAATGAAAGACGATGTTTAAACATAACAATCAATTCATTTATTGAATAAAACTTTAAGTTGTTTTATGAGTTGAAATAAAGTATTAATTATGAAGAACAATGAAATATGACGAAATATGTACAGATGAGATGTCTATTAATTGGTGGTTGCAAAGTAACTAACTGACTGTGTACTGACAATGAATAGAGAGAGAGATAATAACTTAAAACTACTGATGCATGCAACACTGCTATGATGCTGCCAGATTGTTGCATTTTATGTGGTAGTACTAGGGTTACCCTAATAGCTTCTTACTTTAAGAGAATCTTGTGGGTCGATTCCGTATTGCGACGCGAGTCGTGTAGCGTTGCCAATTGCAATTTTTCCATTACGTATGGCAAAAGTCACCCGACGACGTCAAATTCTGTCGCCATAAAGTTAATTTTCCGGCGACAACAAATTAGCTTTCGCCGTGCATTTTTACAAACGAATAAAAACGAAAAATTGAAACATTTTCATTTATTTTAAGTGAATTTCATGATATTAGATATTATATACGTTTTTTGGTGTTTCAGTACTTACTATATTGGTAAAAACAACAAAACAGCAATTAGAAATGCTGCTTGAAAAAATGGAAGCCCACCGAAACGTAGCTCGTGGAGTCCGACTTTTTGGCGAAACTAAAGGCACTTTTGATGAGGCGTGGAAGGATGTTGCGGAGCAATTAAATAGGTGTGAGCGTACACCAGATGAATGGCACAGAGTATGCACTCATTTTAAATCCAATCTAAAGACAACAAGTAGGAAAAGCGTTAAATTCGGTCGGGCCGAACTTTTTATACTCTCCACCACAAACTTCAGCCATTTCGGTGGATTAATGTGGCCACAACCTTCAAAATACCGAAAATCGGAAGGTACCGTTCTATAGGAGCTACATGATGGCGTGGACCTATACCTACAAAATTTCTGGGGGAAAGTTTTATACCCCAACGAAGACTAAATACCAAATTCCAGTCATCTCAGTGTGATAATGAGGCCAAAACCTTCAAAATACCGAAAATCGGGAGATCTCGTCCTATGAGGGCTATATGAAAACGTGGACCTATATAAAAATTTTATGGTAGAAATGTTTCTTAGCCTCTGGAAACACAAAATACAAAGTTGCAACCGATTCTGTTGTCAAATGGGACTAATACATACAAAATATATTAAAATGACGCGTACTTTATATGGGGCGTTATATGGGGGCTATACCAAAACGTGGACCTATATAAACCAACTTTGGTAGGAATGTTTTTTGACCTCTGGAGACACAAAATACCAAATTACAACCAATTCGGTGGTAAAATGGGACAAATATCTTAAAAATTCCTTAAAACGACGACGCGTCATTTTGTATGGGGGCTATACGAAAGCGTGGACCTACATAGCCCGCTTTCAATACCAAAAGTCCTACGTACAAATAATAGATTTTCCCAAAATTTCATCCACCTACGTCAATCCGTTCGGACGCTAGAGTGATTTCCACAGACGGACAGACGGACGGACATGGCTATATCGATGTAGAATTGCACGCTGATCGAGTATATATATAGTTTGTGGGTCTACAATGATTATTTCGAGTAGTTACAAACGTAGTGACAAACTTAATATACCCCCATCCTATGGTAGAGGGTATAAAAATTTCTCAAAAAAAAAAAGAACATTACAGCTACAGGAGGTGGACCATCACAAGAAATATCTTTGTCGTCGATGGAGCAAGCGGTAGCAGACTTACAAATTAATATGGTGCGATCTATGGAATTGAAGAGACATGGGATGATAATAACAGTGAAATCGGACAATCTGCTGAGGTAGAAAATGAAAAACCTCAAAATGAAATAGAAATTCAAAACGTACTTGGCAACAAAACGTTTAAACCAAAATATCCTTTTCTATTCAGATATAAATGGCGAACATCTTTCTTTGGTCTCAATGCATCCGACAACGCCCGGGAAATTTGCTTTTGAATAAAAATATTTTTTTTTTAATTTTTCTCTTCTGTTCATTTGGACACAATCCAATTTTACACAGCTTTTCCTCTATTGACTCCAGAACTTCACTTAATACCTTTGACAATGTGGGCTGAGCCTTCCCGAGGTTAAAGTTGTGTGTTGTTGTGTTCATTCTCATTGCTTAAATATTCGTCATATTTTCTAAACAATTCATCGCAATGACTATAAGCAGCATTTTATGGTACGAGGTCCTAAATATAATGAGATTGGACGAATATTGAATTGTACTGTCTTCTTCTACGACCAATATTTTTACAACGTCAAATGTAAATAAAGTGTATGTGCACCAAAAAATGTCTGTATACGCTAATTAACTATGCATTTTGTTATGTTAATTTAATGGAAATACTTAGAAGCGCTGGCAAATACGTAAGTGCTGGATACTTCGTGTGTACAAAGGTCTGCCGTATAACAACATGAACCAAGCTCTTTTTTGCTTTGCTACGCCTCTTCATTTGTACATATATAAGAAAAGATCTTACATAAGCTGTATCGTGCTCTTAGTGTAATTGGAAGGATTGATATGATTGTTATATATATATACGGGCATGACTTACCTGTAAATGAGCATCCCTATGGCCTGTTTTACCATAAGCTGAATTCTTCGTTAGATATCGTCGGATGCTGCGCAAACTTTCTGCTTCTTCATCTTGTTCACCGGGAGTGATATCCTTTGGTTCAAAATACACCAATTTCGTCAGTGTGCCGCCAATGTCCATTCCAAACCAAGGCATTGCTAGAGAAATTGTAAAAGCAAATGTTTTTTATTTAACCAAACATTTAACGTATTGTTAGCCTCAGATCTGAATGGCATTACAATAAACAAATACAGCATATGATCGTATGTATATATTAGATTGTGCGAGCTCGTCATGACAAGTAATTGCTTAATACCACTATCAAAGTTTTGCGTAATGTAGTTCAAAAAACACACATATTTAGAATACGTATTTACTTATATCTATTGGAATTTCGAAAGTTCCCTTATCCCCCTCGATAACTAAATGAGCGAGAACGGGGTCCAAAAACTAAAAGCAAGGGAGCCATATAAACACCAATGGCATTATTTCTTCTTGAAATTGACCATCAAATAATTAATAATCAAATTCATTGAACTTATCTAGAACGGTAGTAGTGTCAGTGAATAAGTATATATATTTCGAATGAGTTCGAACCTACCCACCAAACTAATAAATGTCCATTTAACATATGAGTATTTACGAATGTGTATGTAATTATAAATATTAAAGGTGGTGTGCTTATCAAGCGGTCGACTATAAAAACAAAAGTACTTTGCGAGGGGTAAATCATGTCATTTTGACAGCCTCTCATTTCGGCCCTAATGAAAAATAACTGCAATACTAAATAAGTCATTTGCTTTAAACAATTCTGCAAACATTACGGAATATTCGGATTGAACAGTAATTCAACTATAACTTACACAGATACTCATCATCCTCTAGACGTGAATCGGAACATATACAATTATGTTTAATCTTTTCACCATTTTGTCGATCGGTTATTTTAGTCTGTCGCAGTTTAGAATGGGGGGGATTGTTTTGGTGCGGGACGGCACTCTTGGCAACATTGCGCCAAGGACTCTTCCTAACGTGTGTTTTAGGAGGTTTGTGCATAGTTATTGTAGGAACTGCAAAAGTGATACTGGAATATTTTTTTTCACTCGGAGAATGTAATTTCAACAATTTTAAATTATGTGTATATTTTGAGGCATCGCGCGCCGTTACTTTCATGTTTGTTTCAAATGGCAAAACGAATATCACGACGTAAATTGCACATTTACTTTATAATTGAAATTTTACGTATTTATAAGACGAGCACGGAACCGGTTGAGGTTAAACTGATTGAAGTCGTGGTTGAAAACTGAATGAAATTTCAAAATCGAAAGTCCATTTCGATGGCGAATACATTCAAAACGTATAGATCTATAAACAAAGTGGGTTTTGCAACGACCGTCTCTTCGTGCACTACAAAAACTTATTAAGAAACCCATTGCGAGAGGAAATGAGTATGTTGAGAGAAAGAGAGGTATTTTCGCAAAGGTTTGAACGATCGGTTCGGCCCGGTCCACATTAAGAGCGAGTAAAAAAACAATGACGGTCACAAAACACTGGAATCACCTGAGTCGGCTGAGATTACAAGCACCCAATCGTATAAGCACAAAGACAAGCACTTTTAATATCTCGTGCCTCATTCATTTGCAAACGAGTTTGGTGTTATTGGCACAGTGGCTTCAGAAATTCGTTGTCAGTAGACTATTAAAAATGTCGTTGTTTTCTTTTAAAGAAAAGTTTTAATTAATATTGCATCTCATTGACACCATTGAACTTTGGCCTAGCTTCAAAGAACGCCTGAGTGTACCACAATAAGCCATACCAAACAACCTTTATTATAAGTAAAATCGAACTACTCAAGACACGTCTACAAAATTTTATTTTACAAAAATTAGGTGCAATCTAATGATGATATTTAACCATAATAATTTCCATTAGCAAATACCTACCTTTAGCTAGTTGTCTGTTAATCATGTCCTCCTTTTGGTGAGACATTACGATGACTTGCAGACTTAATATTTGTGCATATATGTTTACGAGGAGGAGTTAACGTTTGTTAAAACTGATAAATCTCTTTGCGAACAAAGTCTGGAATGTTTGAATGTTTAAGAATTAAAATGGATTTAATAAATATTTACACCAATTTCTAGCCAACAATGCACAGCTGTTCCTTATACCGACGACATGTTGGTATTAGTCATATACGTCAGCTTGAAAGCTGTCAATGAAAATACAGCACTAAAAGATAGTGGGTTGGTTTTCACCTCCTTCAATGGAGACGTACCGTACAGATGACAGCAAATAATTCCTATATGTTTAAATTTATTTAAAAATCACTAGAATTTCCCTTCTATAAGACGTTTTATGTCAATATAGTATTTACTGGAGCGTTTGTAATATATGTATATTTCTTTCTACCACTATTTCAAGCACAAAAACATACGAATAAATTTCTTTACATGCAACACGTTTTTAAGATTATATAATTATGTATGTTTGAATTAAACTTAACAGAAAATAAAACTTAAACAGACACCATTCACAGTCTAGGAAATAATTGATGACATTCGAATTTAAAAGCTGTGTCTGGTTACCCTAAAATTTGTAACAATTTGTACCAATTGTTGCTGGAAGTCGTCTGTTAACACAAAAAACCAGCAAAAGAGAGCGATTCGAGAGAGACATTTTGACAGTTCTTTCACTGAGAGCTTGCAAATTCTTGCTGGACAAATTTCTTCTAGCAAGCACTTGCAAGCTCTTCTTCTTCCTGAAAACAATCAATCAGCCGTTTTTAGTTGATTTATGTTTGTGAACATTAAAAACAATTTTATTGTGGAAATAACATAGTTTAATTGTATTGTTTTATGAAGAACAAATTTGTAAAGTGGAAAAATACTTTTTTGTTTCATTTTCTTATTTATTTTTAATAAAATACAACGTGTTTGCATCCTTTGTTGGCGGACAAATTGTTCTGTTTTGGTAAGTCAGCTGATTGCTTGCTAGTTTTTGCTAGGAAGGTGTCTGTTTACTTTTTACAATTTTCTAGCAAAAGAGAATAAAAACCCCTTACTCTCTGAGAAAGTTCTTGCTGGGAAAGTAACCAGACAGACTTAAAGTCTTAGGGCGAAACCTATAGCTCTGCGTGTTGCGTGTGCGTTCAAAAATACAAAAACAAAATACATGTATTTGTTGTTGTTCTCAATTTGAAATACATGTATTTTGTTTTTGTATTTTTGAACGCACACGCAACACGCAGTGCTATAGGTTTCGCCCTTAGAGGTAGTTTACACTACATACCTATCAATGTCATATGACACGAAATAAAAACATTCCATACCCAGCAAAAAATTTTGGAAGTTGTGCATGTGGAGTTATGATTTCACAACATCCTTCGATACAATCCACACGGAGTTATGAAAAATGTACTCCGTTGGATACAATTTATAAGCAGCAAAGACATAGAACATAAAAGCTGTGTCTTTTTACGTGATAATTAGTAATAATTATTACTAATGTTGCGGATTTTGACAGTTGTGTAAAGAAAAAGTTGCTAAAAAAAATGTTTCAGCAACATTTAGTAAGTAAAAAGACACACCAAAAGACTAGAAAAGATGCATAATGCAAAAATGTTTATGAAACAAAGTATATAAACATTTTATCAACAACAGGTGTATGTTAATGTTAAAAACCCCACTAAAGTGCAATTTGGCTTATACAAATTGAAGGAAAGCAAAGATTTGGACTCAGGAATGTATTCCATAGCAGTATCCAGTTCATTGAGTATGAACTTGGTGGTTAAAATCGCCTGAAATGGTAAACTACTTAACAGAATGTTGTTATGATATCATAACAACAGAGCTTAACTCCATCTATTGACAAATGTTAACAATTGAGTTTTCCAATCTTAATGTATTTACATCTTTGTCTTCAAAAGACAAACGAGAGTGTATACATTTCGGAGAGTTTGTTATAAAATAAAGAAATAAAAACTGAAGTTGCGAACATTTTTGCTGTAATTCACGAGACGGAAATTGTTAATGGAGTGAAGTGCAGTTTGAGTCCAAGTCGAAAGCTGAACTAGTGATGGGAAGTCAACATAAAAAAACCTTTAGAATGATGAAGCAAAATCAGATGCGCTTGGATTAATTGGATATATAGCTTGCATTTTATTGCATACCACATAAAAAGTTGTGATTTGGATCGAAAACGGAGTGCATCCTAGCTGTGTGCTGTGGAAGCAAAATGGAGTGCATCCTAGGAAAAGATGTATTCCAACGGCAAATGTACCGTCCACTTGTAGTGATTCAACTGCGTCCGTGGATGCAAACTATTTTATAGAATTTACGTTTATTCAATTTATGGAATATATTTTTGTTGTATTTAATTTTGTTTATTAGGGATATGAAATAGAACTATGTATGTACTTGGATTTTCATAAAAATGTTTCCTTATAGTACGTTTATATATACCAGCATTTAACAAACCCACTGGGTTTCAAATGTCAATTCCTTTGCGTATACGTCAAATAAATCTTCATTAAATAAAGCTGTGTTCCAGAACTAAAAAGTTTTTACAATTTTTACGACTTTTACACATTTTACTCCAAAAACCGTGCCCGTACACAAAAAAAGTTGTAAAATGTTCACTTCTCCTTAAATAAAAATGGCGCTGAATGACGCTCTCTTTAAAAACTTTTTACACGACAAATTTGGGCGAGTAAAAAAATAGTAACATGGTTGCCGGCGTCTGATTGGCTGATACGCCGACTTTGGTTAGGATGGTCGTAGAGAAATGATTAGACAGAAACTCGTTTTATCACAAAACAAAACGAATTAGGCACAGAAATTTTTGCATAGCTGAAATGTTGTGTTAAGTCTTCGTTAGGGGTATGAAACTTTACACCTGAAATTTGTCCGCATGGATCCACGTCTTCATATAGCCCCCATAGAACGGTACCTCCGGATTTCTGGTATTTTGAAGGTTGTGGCCTCAAAATCCCTCCGAAATGGCTGAAATTTGGTAATAAGTCTTCCATGGGGGTATAGAACATTCCACTTGAAATTTCTCGATATTAGTCCACGTCTTCATATAGCCCCCATAGAACGGTACCTCCGGATTTCTTGTATTTTGAAGGTTGTACCCTCAATATCCCTCCGAAATAGGTGAAATTTGGTACTAAGTCTTCCTAGGGGTTATAAAATTTTCCACCTGACATTTGTCGGTATAGGTCCACGTCTTCATATAGCACCCATAGTACGGTACCTCCGGATTTCCGGTATTTTGAAGGTTGTGGCCTCAATATCCCGTCCAAATGGCTGAACTTTGGCATTAAGTCTTCCTTGGGGGTAAACAATTTTCCACCTAAAATTTGTCGGTTTAGGATCAGGCCTTCATATAGCCCCCATAGAACGATACCTCCCGATTTTCGGTATTTTGAAGATTGAGGCTGTGGTTATACATTTCTCTATTTTATTGACTTGTCTAAAAAGAATTTAAACAGAAAAATTGTACATACAAACTTGTTTGTAAGTATTATTGAAATATTTGTTGCATAAGAAAATATGTAAAATGCTTAAATTTTGCATAATTTTGCATATGTTCTGCGTTTCGATTGCAATTGAATCAGAAGCCAAAAATATGCCCTGTCCCAAAATTTGACATGAATCGGACCAAAAATAGGGGTTGCATAAAATTCCGCTGTCTACTTATGAGAATTAAAAGTTACATTTAAATTGTTTAAGATCACTTAATTTATATTAACAATAATATTCGATTGTTCGGCACAACTTTCGAAAACGACTATCACTGTCGAATGTTTGGCAAATGTTTTTCGTGTGTACACAAGCACGTTGATCTTTTGTTCGTCAAAAGTTCGAGAACGATATCATTTTCGAACATTTGGTGAATGTTTTTTCTTCACAAAAAAATTGTTTCGAGAAACATTTTTTACTTTGAAAGTTTTTTTGTTTCAAAAAATAATTTTATGTTGTTTGTATAAAATTCCCATTTGATTTTTTCAAATAATTTCGATATGAATGCTTCGTATAATATTTTTTACTACGATAACAATTTTACTTTTATGATATCGAAACAAGTGGGAAAAGCGTTAAGTTCGGTCGGGCCGAACTTTTTATACCCTCCACCACAAATTTCATCCATTTCGGTGGATTAATGTGGCCACAACCTTCAAAATACCGAAAATCGGAAGTTACCGTTCTATGGGGGCTATATGATGGCGCGGACCTATACCTACAAATTTCTGGGGGGGGGGACGTTTTATGCCCCCAACGAAGACTAAATACCAAATTTCAGCAATCTCGGTGTGATAATGAGGCCAAAACCTTCAAAATGCCGAAAATCGGGAGATATCGTCCTATGGGGGCTATATCAAAACGTGGACCTATATAAACATTTTATGGTAGAAATGTTTCTTAGCCTCTGGAAACACAAAATACAAAGTTGCAACCGATTCTGTTGTCAAATGGGACTAATACATTCGAAATATATTAAAATGACGCGTACTTTATATGGGGCGTTATATGGGGGCTATACCAAAACGTGGACCTATATAAACCAACTTTGGTAGGAATGTTTTTTGACCTCTGGAGACACAAAATACCAAATTACAACCAATTCGGTGGTAAAATGGGACAAATATCTTAAAAATTCCTTAAAACGACGACGCGTCATTTTGTATGGGGGCTATACGAAAGCGTGGACCTACATAGCCCGCTTTCAATGCCAAAAGTCCTACGTACAAATAATAGATTTTCCCAAAATTTCATCCAACTACGTCAATCCGTTCGGACGCTAGAGTGATTTCCACAGACGGACGGACATGGCTACATCGATGTAGAATTGCACGCTGATCATGTATATATATAGTTTGTGGGGCTACAATGATTATTTCGAGTAGTTACAAACGTAGTGACAAACTTAATATACCCCCACCCTAAGGTGGAGGTTATAAAAATTAGTAGATTCTTGCAGTGCCGGAACAGACCATATAAGTGTTGATAAAGACAACATATGGGTAGGTTGCCAAACACAAGACAACAATAGGTCTTTTAGTTTAGACCGCCTGCAGACAGTGAAATTAATTTCATGAAATTATGCGCTCTTAGATCGAGTTCCATACTAAAGTCACTTTACTATATTGCTTGTAGCGGGTAATTCGATCTAAAAACCCCTGTAAAATGTGAAAATTTTCAGTGCCAGTTTCACAGTCTGGCATTAGTCTTAAGGCCTGCGTACATAAGCTGCCTTGCCTGATTGCCTTGCTTTGCTGCTTCATTTCTGACATAATAAAAATAAAAGAATAAAGAAGGCCGAACAAATTTCGAACTGGGTTGCCCTTTTCTTTTTTATTCTTTTATCAGAAGCAAGCAAGGCAATCAGGCAGAGCAGCTTATGTACGCAGGCCTTTAAGGCCTGCGTACATAAGCTGCTCTGCCTGATTGCCTTGCTTTGCTGCTTCAATAAAAAAATAAAAGAACAAAGAAGGCCGACCCAATTTCCAACTGATGGCAACCCAGTTCGAAATTTCGTCTTTATTCTATTATTTTTATTACGTCAGAAATGAAGCAGGTAAGCAAGGCAATCAGGCAAAGCAGCTTATGTACGCAGGCCTTTACTCAATAATTTGTACAAGTCCAGTAACTTATTGTAATCAACTAAAGGGGAGTACACACTAACAGTCAACGTACTTTAAGGACAATTTTCCGGCAAATAACAACTTTTATTTAGCTAAAAACGTTTGAAATACAATACAAAATTTTTCAATTAGGCTTTGATACTCACGAAATAGACCTCGATGACTGTCAGTTTTGCTTGTCAATGTGTACTATACTTAAGGAATTTTGAATGGCACTGTAGAGTAAACGAACAACATCCAGTAACAATTTGTTCAAATTGTAAGTAAATAAAAGAACACACATAATGTTTGTCAACAGTTACATATTCGAGTCGCAAACATAACAAACAAATAAAAACGGAAAAGGTACATAACATAAACTTCAAGAAACTCCACAAAAAATGTTTTTCGCCACTATCGTAGAAACTATCGTCATTCATTCGCTAATAATATTATTGCCGATATTCAAAATCGAAGGTTTTCCTGCCACAAACGGAGCGACGAATGAATCGTTTTCGCTTCATTCTCGTGTGTCGCTCTCGAACAAAATATCCGCAAAACTATCGAGAAATATTCGAAAACGATATCGTTTTCGATAGCAATGGTATGATGGGTAAATACAACAATAAATATTGCTCTGTTCCAGAACCTGCAAGAAGCTACTATTTTTTACTACGATAACATTTTTTCCTTTATGTTATCGAAAAAAATAGTAAAAATTAGTAGATTCTTGCAGTACTGGAACAGACCATTTAATATTCCAGATTTAAATATCGTCAAACTAGTTCTAAGCGGTACTGTTACACAAATGACCACTAAGTAATGCGAAGGGAACCAACTCTCACATTTTTATCCCCATGTAGACGACGAGACGTCAGTTGCGATTATTCACTCTTAAATTAAATCCACCATTTTTACCGTTAACGACGATTTGTATAAATAATTATTATTTGCATTTTCTTAATAACTTACATATAAATGCAGCATCCAATAACAGAAGCTAGTACTGATGGACTGAACATATTCGTCGTACCTATTATTCACATTGTTCTGGTATAAAAAAGGAATACGAAGGAAGTATACAGTTTGCCATCTTCCTCTCTCTACCCGCTACCAATGAAAATACCAATTGCACAATTAGTCCAGATATAATTCTAGGCCGATGTAGTACCAAATCGTCACAAAGAAATGCCAAGGGAACCAATTGTGACCTTTTTATCCCCAAGTAAACAACGATGCAATGCGAGACCTTTCTACCACAACAACGCTTTCTGAGCGTCCGTATTACCCAAATACGTTGAGTACAAATTCACATTTAAAATACCAAATCCGCGACCAAAACTTATTTAAATGTTTTCATTCGTAAAATAAATAATTTTACTTTGCAATTAATTGGATTTGAGGTTTTGTTGGGCTTTTGTTTTCAAAATACAAAAAACACACACATACATGCATACAAAACGTTCTGTCATAGTTGAATTTGTTCAACTTACAAAAAGTATGCACTCGACGTATTTCGGTAGTTCTCATAAGAATACATGTGTTCTACTTTTTTCACCACACACGCCCTGAGCATGGCAGAACTACCAGGTAGTGGTATCACACCAGCTGATCGAATATGAAAAGTCAAATCCCTTTATAAAAAAATTATTTTTGTTGTAATTTCCCCAACAACATAAAAAAAGTTTTGACATAACATATTCGAAATTTTACGATGCCACTAACTGGGTAATTGTGCCATGCGCCCTGAGTATACGTCCGTATATAGGTATGGGCCTAATTATAGTGATGTTTGGAATGATGTGTGTTCGTTTAATCAAAATTTGTACAAATTCTTACTGGATGTTGTTCGTTTACTCTACAGTACAATACAAAAGACCTTAGCCGATTGCAAGAAGTTACTGAACTTGTACAAATTGTTGAGTAAACGAACACACCTATTGACAGTTTACCAAATGGTGGTCCATTGAAATATCACCGTTAAGGCTATGTTTACATTTACGAAATCCATTCGATTTCAACTGTCAATTCCATTGCTCAAACGTCAAATGAAATCCTGTCGATTCCAGATGAGTTTTCATTTGACGTATAGGCAAAGGAATTGACAGTTGAAATCGAGTGGATTTCGTAAATGTAAACATAGTATAAGACTGGGAATTGAAATCAAAACCTTCAGATTGCTAGTTTAATGGTCACTTACCCGCGTAGGCCAATAAGTCAGTTCTAATTTGATTATATTTTTCATTTATACTAGTTTCTTTAAATGTATGCACAATAAACTGTAGGTTACGTCTTTTGGCATTTCAGAATAATACAATACCAAAAGACGTAACCCACACAGCTTCTGAAATTCTGAAAATAATTTAATTTTTTCCAAAAAAAAAAAAAAAAAATATTTCTTCTCTGTCTTAAAACACGATACTAAAAATTTTCGTTATTTTATAACACCGTTTTTTGTTTCTCCTGTAAAGTTTTAGTTTTGTGGATTACGTCTTCTGCAATTTATGGTGACGATATAAATCCTGAACTTATCCCACAAATGAAAACTCAATAAAACGGAAGCTAAGTTCGACTGGCCCCCGTCAGAAAATCTTGAAGCTGTGAACATTGTCAGCTTGAAGGGGCTATAAGAACGTTGATCCATGTGAAATCAAAACAACTCGGTTCTGTGACGTATTTAAAATATACAACTTTAAACTCTGTACAAAATTCAACAGACATACTGACATGGCAAAATAGACATAGAAATTGATTATGGTGGAGCTCAAATGATAGTAAATATTTTCTGCCTCATCCTCTGAGTAGAATGTAGTTTTTGCCTGCATGTTTTCATAGTTTTCTCATAATATGGATAAACAAACGGGCGAACAAAATTTTTTATTTGAATATTTTTCATATAAGAATAAAATAAACCTTGTATTAATGTAGGAAAAATATTTAGCACGGAGTCGGAGTCGAGTTATTTTTTCGACTCAGACTCCGTTTCCAGCAAAATTGCTTGACTCATAGACTCCGACTCCGAAACCATAGGGGTTAATCTGTATTGCGATGCGTTTGATATTTCGTTAGCGCAAGGTATTTGCGTTAAGGCACGATTTTGACATACGTTTTTGTATTACAGATTGCGCTGATACTAGAAGGGAAATAATAGTTGCGAAAAGAAATACGAAAACGTATTGGAGACGCATTTAATTTTCTTACGCATCGCAATAGAGCGTAACCTCCTGGACCTCCTGGAATAAACAACGATACGATAATTTACCTGCAAGAAAAAATTATACATGTTCTTTTGTTGTATTTAATTTATCCAAACTTAATAAAGTGGAATATATTGTCACCATAAATGCCCGAAGAAGTATATCAAAAAAGAATTAAAAATAAATTTTGATTAAATCTAATACTTACGACTAAAATACATGCTTTTGCAAAATTTCAAGCTTCTGCGTTCAAAAATAACGGTCCTATTCAAGAAAAGGCATTTTGGAAAATGGTATAACATTGCAGATTTCATTGTAATAACGGATCCCAAAACCAAGCGTCTGCGCGATATTGGGTTCATTACTAACACCCATTCGTATATGATTGATAATATCCCAAATGCTCGCCCTCGTAAGATTAATATTCCATAAAACAGTTTTTCATTTTATAACGTTTTTTGCTTCTCCTGTAAAATTATTATTTTGTTAGTTACGTCTTTGGGCATTTATGGTGACGATATGCATTATGAAGTAAACTATAAACGCACGTGTATATATCTTATTATTTATATTGGTTCCCATAAAGGATAAGCCTTAAACAAATTATATTTTAAGCACAATGAGATCAAAATATTCTTTATTACTCAATCATGGAACAAAAAATATTGTTTCGTTTCAATACGAATTAAACAAAAATAGTTTTACTTAAAAATACATTTTCAAATGGAAACGTTGGAAGAACATCGAATAAATATATATCCATAAATCAAGGCAACATTTTAATATTTAAGTTTATAACAAAATCTACTTTAATTTATTTACAGGTTCCGAATGTAGAACTTTACATTGCACTTTCAGCACGATGAATGTCTACCATATCTCAGTCTCACAATCTCAATGTTAATGTACAGTTGGGATGACAACAATTCTGTTTCAGCTGATGTAGATTATAAATTAATTAGTCGGCATTAACGATAGGTGTTTACGCCCTATAACGGAGGCAAACGGGTCCAAAGCTAGTCGATGGCAGCGTTCCAATATTACCGACTACAAGCCTCGATAACATGCCTATTTATACCCTATTCTTTCTAAGATCTACGTTATTTGTCAACCCATTTCGGCATACGAGTAACTACAGTTAAGGCTGTTGCAGGTATAATCCAAAGGTTGGACGCCAACATCTTCATCGGTATCTTCACACTCCATGGAACTATTTGCGGGCAATGATTCTTCTTCGACTGGGATTTCTACGTTAACTGGTATATACATATGAAAAGGCCGTTGTTCCTTTAACCAGGGAGACAAAAATATATGTTCTATTGGTACTCGATCGTTGATGTTTTTTCGTAGTAGAGCCAGAAGCAGCCATCTGGCGGACCGAGACAAGTGACCCGGAAGTTGTACAAAACATTGTCGAATGATGGAGATAAGATTGCTGTTTCCTTTAACAAAGAAAGGATAGTGACCAACAAGCATGGTATATAGTATTACTCCTAGAGCCCACATGTCGGCGGGTTTGCCTTTGTACTTTGGTTCGGGACAGAGCAACTCGGGTGCAGTGTATAATGGACAACCGATTTTTTCGCTAAGTGTGTCGTCATCAGGATTATCAAGAATCATTGAGCCTTCTAGAGATTCATACTGCAATTTTGTTCTGAAAAAAATAAATAAATTTCGTTAATATTGTATGCTTCAAAATATTTATACAAATGTATTAGGAAACTAGTATGTAGATATTCTGATTCTCTTGCTCGACGATCACAACAGCAACGCCCAGACATCTGCATGTTGTAATAAATTCATTGCCAACACGATCACTCATAAACACAATCGTAGTAATATACGACATTCAGTCAGCAGTGATCGCAGCAACACCCAAAACCTAAAATTTCAACAAGTATTACAACAATGCACGAAACCTCGAACTGACCCTGATATCAATACACAAACACACACAAATTCAACCACACAATCACAAGCTGTTGCTTTTGGTTAGTGAAGAAGAGCACGGCAACTCCACGAATCGTCAATACACATTGCCAGATACAAGGTGAAAACATTTAACAGAAAGAAGAGAGAACGCTAGTCGCACCAGCTATTTATGTAGGGGTAAACATACTATACAGAAATAATAACACAATTACTCCGAATGACCTCGAATCGGTTTAAGAAAAAAACTATGAATAGGGACAGACAATTTGTTGATGTGGTTTTGCAATACATACAATAATAGAATGGATAAAGCTAAATACAACCGATGAACTTTTAAATGTAAATAGAATAACACCGATAAACTCTATTTCACCAAACAAACATATGACCGAGAAATCTTTTCGGCTTTTACGTCTAATGTTCAATGACCTTAGAAATATGGGTATCGTAGGCAAACGTGACGGGCGGTATGTCTTTTATTTGGCAATAAAAATGTCAACTTCATTATATACATATGTAAGGTTATTGTAACGTTGGCCTTATATTGTGTTCTCTTGTTTAATAAATAACATTTAGCAAGAAATAACACAATTTAAAATAGTAAAGAAATATAGGCAGGACTACAGCAAAACGAGATTAGCTAATAGGAAGTATCTTGAACTAATATTGGCTTTTGCCAGCATTCCATCTTAATTGTAGATATTCTTAGACAAGATTTTACACATGTAATTGGATAGCATAAAGTCCTCTATAAAGGCTGTGTGGCATAATAACAGCGTGAGGAACTAATTGTCCTCTACTTTATGTTGCAAATTGTCATTCTGAAGAATATTTGTTGTTAGGTTATTTTCAAATGATTTGCAGTCGCTGGCATAGATAAATTAGACGAGGAGGGTTTCAATGTTATTGATTTCGACATTTCCAAAACGTTCAATGTTACCAAAACCTAAAAAATACATTTTGTATTTGGTGTAGCTGCTTGTATTTCGTCGGCTGGAGTTTTTTTTATCTCGTTATACATTTATTTGTTAATGCCAATAACGAGTTTAAACTTTGATGTTGGAAGCAAAAATATCAACATTTGTATGTGAGTATGTGTGCATTACAAAACTATACTGCTGTGAGTAAGAAGGTTGGTTGTACGTCACCATGTAATATTTTATTGAGAATAAATTGCGGCTTCTTCAATATAGAGAATAAATATGTGCAAACTGATTTTTTCTGATCAATCGTATCTTGGCAATCTCTAATCCCAGAATGAGATTGCTCAGAATCGATAGATCTCAAAAATTATGAAATTTCTGATAGTTACCTTGATTCGTCGACGAAAAAGAAACGTTTGAGCTTGAGGTCACGTAGTATAATTCCATTTCGGTGACAAATAAGAACAGTTTCGCATATCTGATGAAATAGTGTGCGTGCCTCTGTTTCACAAAGACGGTGGTTCTCCCTGAGATATGTGTGCAAATCCTCATACACTTCGGGAGCATCAGATGATTTATTGTTGACTGGTGCTAAAATGATGTAGGTTCGTTGCTTATCCATGGGAACAATATCGTGCGCCTCGCGTATCAGTCGATGGCCATAAATACTGCTGTAGCGTTTTTCACTTTCCAATTGCAGTTTGAAGTAGGCTTGTTGCACCTTATGAAAAGGCTCGTTGATTATTTTGACGGGATATTGTTCACCGGTGTAAATATCCGTACATACAAGATTAGACATACTCATGTCCACCAAATGACGGTAGCACGACTGTCCCTTTGAATCGGTCACATTCTTAGGTCTGGCACATATTAGATATTTACCCTGTATTACTTTGACTTGAGAGTCGGCGGTACAGTCTAAACGCAAGGATTGTAGTTCGAATACACTGCTGCCCGGAGTTGCCAGTTTCTTTCGTATTGTCTGCAGCATTACTGTATCCAACAAATGTTTCTTTGGTGTGCTAAGAAGGGTGGCATATGCTGCATTTAAAGGGCAGTTACTAGTAACCCCCGATGATGTGGTGAAATGTCTGCTTGATCTACTATCCCCTATAATTGAGGGCGACGACGGAGATGCAGTAGAAGAATATTCTGTCTTAATAGCAGCTGCTACAGGAGAATTCATGTTAGACGTGGCAAGTGGTACAGCTGTATTTCTTTCCATTGTGTATTCCAGATTCCTCAGTAAAGAGAATCGCCTCGTTATTCCGTAAGAATTGTGAATTGTATTGCCTTTTTTGTTTTTTTTTTTGTATTTATGTATATCTTTTAGTTATCACAATGCCAAGTTTGATCTTTTCTTATTATCCACAAAATCCACAAAATATTCATGTATATCTTTAAGATACTTTATTTTCTGCACGTTGAATATGTTGTAACATTAAAAAAAAAAAAAAAAAACTCGCGAAGTATTTAGTATTTGGCGTATTTAGTATAAACGATGTTCTCTTAAAATTAGCTGATGCAAGAGTTTACGAAATTTATGCACTGTGAATTTATTTCCTTGGTTATCTTTGTTACTTTTTGTTTCTATATTTTTAGATTAGCATTTTAGCACTTTTTATATTACAATTAATAAAATTAAAACAAAAATTACTCGCCGCCTCACTTTGTTGAATGTGAAATGTTGAAGATCTTAGATACGAATGAGTATAGTAATGAGCAATGTAGGTAGGTATATATGAAGAAGAGAAAGAGATTAAAGAGAGGGAGAGTGTAAAAACCCGTGTTGTTGGTTTTTCCGTGGGAAAAAAACTGTTGAACTGTCGTTGAGAGAACAATTTTGAAAATAACGCCTGACAAGCAGGGCTGCCAGATTATTTTTATGGAAAATCGTCAAATCTATTTCATAAAATCGACAAAAATTAAAATACACACTTTTAGATACATATATTTAAATATATTTTTTTATTAAAAGAAACATAAAATGGATATCAAGTTATTAAACATGTTTTTACTTCAATCAGTAAATTGAAGCTATTTATGAGACATCACCACGTTTCAAACTGAATATTGCATTCCAAAAGCGAAATAAATCCGTTTCGTTATTTTTAAAAATTTTCGTAAAATGCAAAAATCATAGTTCACGAAATTTTGAATCCATTTTTTGTTTTTCCTCCATGTTTACATTTCGTAAAATGTGAAAATTAAAGATTTCGAAAAACTAATAAAATTGCTTTCACAATCAAATTTATTTCAATTTTAATGCTTGCAGTTAATTTTAATTGCACTGTTCCAGAACTTGCAAGAGTCTACTATTATTGAAAGTTTGATCAATTTTCCTTCATAAATTTTGCAAAAATTCAAAAATAATAGATTTTTGCAGGTTCTGAAGCCTAACAATTGTATATTTTGCATGTTTCTCTTGCATCCTGTTTTGTAAACAATTCCTTTGTATATACACATAAATATATTTAATTGTCTAAGAATTAATTATTAAAATCAAACGAGGGCCATTATTACATGTATTCTTTTACTATCTGATGGATTTGAAAACGCAAAATAAACCATTTTGGAGGCATTGAAATATATAATTTTTGCATTGAAAGTTAATTCCAATTCAATCATCACATTTAACTTTAAGTTAACCGGAACGCTATAAATCTGTTCGGTAAATCCAAACTATAACAAAAGAATACTTATAATAATGGGGGGTAAGAATATTTGAGCAGTTATGACTTATTTGCAAAATAACCAAAAATCGTAATTTGTTGGACAATCAATTTTTGACCAAAAAATCGTCAAATCTGGCAGCCATGCTGACAAGGAGAAAAAACTGAGAGTGAAAATACGAGCAAATACAAGAGAGAGAGAGAGAGAGAGAGAGAGAGAGAGAACGGAGGTATATATTTCAAAATGATGCGTAAATAAACGTTGCCTTGTTGAACTGAACTTTGATGCGTCATTTTAATAAAATGTTATATTAAAACATTATGCTAGCATAAAGACTAATTTGTCTCAAAAGAAAAAAACATTTTCTGCATTATTAATTTATTTTTATCTCTGTGTCTATCGATTAACAGGTTTCATATAAACCACGTTTGAGGAGGACACTCGTTAAAAGTGTTGAATGTAACGACATTCCACCTAACATCTGTACCTTTGTATGTGTGCTTCTTAACATTTTACAATTAACGCATGGAAAATACCAACTCGAATTTTTTGTATTGGTACAGTTGTCTCGAATTCCTTCGTCCTGCCGAAAAGAAACCTACATTTCTCAGCTGCTACTTGTCGTTGCAGGTAAAAATAGGACACAGTTGTAAACATCCATCCCTTACATGTGTGGGGATGAGAATGCAGCTGTTGCAAGGTGTCTTCTTTGCAAAGAAACAAAGCCATATGAACAGACTCATGACTGTGAATTCTTGATTACAATTGGGGTGGATTCATTAAGTAAAAATACGTTTAAGATAGCAATCCCCATTACAGAAGACATTTAGAGTTTTGCTTTACAATCCAGTTGTTGCCGAGTTTTTCTCACGGGTAATTCCTAGTAAAATACATTTACATTAAAAACTAAAACTATACCCTCGTTTGCACAAATACCTGCACTTCTTCGAATACAAGCATGACAGGAGGCGGATTAGGTCTTGAAATTTGCACATGTAACATCTGTTACACATAACTCAGGTAGTTAGATGATGGGCGGAAATTCACATCCAATACGAACATACATTATTTACTTAATCCCTTTACTGCCAAACTGCCACAACCGAAAGTAATCGTACACACGTTGTTTTGTTTTCATTTTCGTATTTTCGCAATGTACGATGTTGTTATTTCCATTCTACATTTGACGGCGATAGAAACTAACGGCGGCGCATTTTTGACAGTGACACATTTTTTGATGACTGAAGAAAATAACACTGCTTTTACAGCATGGTACAAATACAAAGGTAGCCGCATCGGCAATTGTTGGCAACATAAGATGTCAAAATATGACATCAATTCAATGCAATTGACACATTTGGTATGTTCCAGTACTACACATTTCTACACATTTTTACTCCGATAACTGATTTTTTCCTTTATGTTATCGAAAAAAATAGTAAAAATGTGTAGAAATGTGCAGTACTGGAACAGACCAATTATGTTACCATCAGCTGGCATGATAATGCTACATGTTTTATTGTACCATGTTTTACAGGAGCGAACTGCTAATAGTCCGTTTAGACTATGCTGAATTTAGCAAATCCAGTCGATTTAAGTTGTCGTTTTCATGCAATATATTTCAAATAAATCGAGATAATCCAGTCGATTGAAGTCGTCGTTTTCATTCAATATATGTCAAATAAATCGAGATAATACGCATAAACATGTTATATGTGTTTAATCTAACATGCGTTTAAATGGGAAAACAATCGTATTTAAAAAGCGGAAAATACAGACATTTAAAAGAAAAATTTATAAAAGCCGTCATATCTCCTAAACGAGAAGAGTGAGAGCAAAAATAAAAAGAAATTGAATGGAAAATAAACCAGTTTTTTTAGAAAGGATCTAACCATCCGACAAAAAAATTTAAAAAAAGTGAAAAATAAAAACGTTGAAAAAAATTATAAAAAAAATGATCTATTGATATCTAATCTATCTAAGCTGGGTACACATTGTCAGTTTTGAATGTCGATATTTCGCAATTATCGATAACTGTCAAACCGTCCAGCAACCACAAAACATTTTACGGTTGCATGATGAATGACAAAAATGAACGGCCACACTAGCAAGCAACAACAAAGCTGTCATTCAAAATTGACAATGTGTACCCAGCTTTACATCGAAATACAACCCTGTCTACTGTTGCGTACTATTTGCTATTCACTGCGAACTGGCAGCATAAAACACATTTCATTCACTGCTAACTTTATATCGACGTATGTATAGTTCCTTCTTCTTTGTGCGGCAGCGTAGATCAGTAGATAGTGTGCCAGACTGCCAGTCGAAGGATGCCAGGTTCGAATCCTGGTGGAGGAAAAGTCTTTCAAAGTAGTTTTCGAATAATTATTAGAAATTGCATACATCATAATATGCATGGTAGGAAATAGCGCCTCCACAGTGGAAAAATGGCAACACAAAATTAGCAATAACTGAAATTTCAGGAAATAGAATTAGACATCAGGCACAGGAAATAGAATTAGACATATCAGGCACAGGAAATAGAATTAGACATCAGGCACAGGAAATAGAATTAGACATATCAGGCACAGGAAATAGAATTAGACGGACAACACCAGAGTAGAGGAAAGTAACAAGCGACAATAGAAGAAGACAGACCAACAAATAGAAGGTGTACCAGCAGGAACCAACTGGAGTAAAAGCGAAGATGGTTCCTGCTGGTACAATAGAAGGCTGCAATAGAAGAAGATAGGCCAACAAATAGAGAAGGTGGTGTACCAGCAGGAACCAAGATCGTAGACTACAGGAATAAAAGCGAAGATGGTTCCTGCTGGTAAATAGGACGCGCATTGCGCAAAGGAATTAGTAGACAGACAACACCAGAGCAGACAATAGAAGAAGGTAGGCCAACAAATAGAAGATGTACCAGCAGAGGAACCAAGATCGTAGACTACAGGAAAAAAAAGCGAAGATGGTTCCTGCTGGTGGTAACCCAGGAAGTAAAATCGTAGACTACAGGAATAAAAGTGATGAGGTATAACTAGCACAGAAAGCGGAAAACCATGTACAGCAGCACATACAGAGTGGAAAAGAAAATAGTGGTGAAAGGCGGAGTTGGAATCAAAAATGTCAAAGAAAGCTAGGAGGCCGGCCGCAAGAAGAGACAAAAGAAAGTTCCTAGGATATCGGCAAAGACGACGACAACACCAGAGCAGAGGAAAGCACCAAGCCAAGATAACATGAGAAAGCTACACCAGACGACAATAGATAGTCCTCCCACAAATCGAAGGTGTACCAGCAGGAACCAAGTAGTAAAATCGTAGAGTACTGGAAAAAAGCGATGAAGTTAAGTTAGCAGCACAGAAAGCGGAAACCATGTACAGTACACATACAGTGCAAATGAAAATGGTGGTGAAAGCGGAGTTGGTCCAAAGATAGCAAAGACGCCGCAAGAAGAGAGACAAAACAAAGTTCCTAGAAAATCTGGCAAAGACGACGACGAAAACAACGCTAGAACAGAGGAAAGCAGCAGAAGCGCAAGCCAGAACAACATGACAAATCTACACCAGACAACAATAGATGATAGTCCTCCCACAAGAAGAGACAAAATAAACTTCCTAGAATATCTGGCAAAGACGACAACACCAGAGCAGAGGAAAGCAGCAAGCCAGATTAAGAAGATAGTTCCACAAATCGAAGGTGTACCATCAGCAGGAACCAAACAGAAAATTCGTAGACTTCTGGAATAAAAGCGATCAAGTTACTACAGGAAGCGCAGTTGGAATCATAATGTCAAAGAAAAGCTAAAGATAATGGCTCGATTCAAGAGCGATACAAAGGAAAGTAGGGACCGACAACACCAACGCCCAATAAACCTACACCAGACACAATAGATAGTCTAACAAATCGAAAGAGTACCAGGAACCAATCAGTAAAAGATTGAAATGTCAGACTACTAACGAACAATGATGAACAAATTCAAAGATAGAGAAAACATTTCGAACATATAATAAAGCCACTGAGAATAACGAAATGTACAACAGCAGTCCAACAGAAAATACTTTCAATATACCGTGTAACACTTGAACGAAATAAAAGAGGCAACAGAACTACTAAAGAGTAACAAATCACCAGGAGATGATGGTTTACCGGTAGAAGCTCTACAGATCGACGCCATAACAGCGGCTGAGTTACTTAGAAGAGGCCTCACAATAACCCCTACTCAACACCATATACAAAGATACTACCAGTCATAATACAAGAATTCCATAGCCCAAACGTTACATAAATCCTCATAAAGAAGGTTAACCCGGCAAAGAGCTCTAGTGCAAACGCATTTAAGAACAAATCTCCATAGCATAACCAAGAGGTCGACAAAAAACAGCTGGCAACGAACAATAACCCAAGAACTAAGACAAAACCACCTTACATCGAACTACAAATCGATCTGTTCATCAACACTACCTTCAGTTTTTGGATGTTGCATTTATAACAAAGTTTTTACAATTTTTTTACAAAAATTTTATAAAAGTCGTCATATCTCCTAAACGAGAAGAGATAGAGCAAAACCGCAAATAATGTAAAACAATTATAGTAAAAAAAGCAAACAGCTTTGCAAAAAAAAATTTTAAAGAATTGCAAAATAAAAATTTTTTAAAAAAAATTTTTATAAAAATCGTCATATCTCATAAACGAGAAGAGATAGAGCAAAAATACAAAGAAATTGAATAGAAAATAAACCAGTTTTCTTTAGAAAGGATCTAACCATCCCCCAAAAAATTTTTTAAAAAAAGTGAAAAATAAAATTTTTTATAAAAAATGGTTTTTATAAAAGTCGTCATATCTTCTTAACGATAAGAGATAGACCAAAAACACATTAAATGAAAAACATTTCTAATAAAAAAACTAACAACATTGCACAAAAAAATTTTTAAAAAATTGGAAAATGAATTTTTTTAAATTTTTTTTTATAAAAGTCGTCATATCTCCTAAACGCGAAGAGATAGAGCAAAAATACAAAGAAATTGAATAGAAAAGAAACCAATCTTATTTAAAAAAGATCTAACCATCCCCCAAAAAAAATTTTAAAAAAAGTGAAAAATAGAAAAAGTTGAAAAAAATTCATAAAAAAATTGATTTCTTATATCGCCATCTGTCGGTGTGAACGTGATTTATTACAGTAAAACTAATCTCTTGATGTGAACCTGATTTATTACAGGAAAACTGATCTATTGATGTGAACTACCTTGTGAACTGTTTTTTGGATGTTGCATTTATATCAAAGTTTTTTAGAAAAAGCGAATGCGAAGTATAAGCAACGAAACCAACAATTGGTCATTTTTCGATTTACAAATCCATCTGGGTAATCATTTTTCGATTTATTGATCTCTCTAGATACCAAAAAACACTTTTCATTCACTGCTACCTTTATATCGACGAATAGTTGCTTGTTCTTTGGGGGGCAGCGTAGATCAGTAGATAGTGTGCCAGACTGCCAGTCGAAGGATGCCAGGTTCGAATCCTGGTGGAGGAAAAGTCTTTCAAAGTAGTTTTCGAATAATTATTAGAAATTGCATACATCATAATATGCATGGTAGGAAATAGCGCCTCCACAGTGGAAAAATGGCAACACAAAATTAGCAATATCAGAAATTTCAAATAGTAAGTAATAGAATTAGACATATCAGGCACAGGAAATAGAATTAGACATCAGGCACAGGAAATAGAATTAAGACATATCAGGCACAGGAAATAGAATTAGACATCAGGCACAGGAAATAGAATTAGACATCAGGCACAGGAAATAGAATTAGACGGACAACACCAGAGTAGAGGGAAGTAGCAAGGGACAATAGAAGACGACAATAGAAGAAGACAGACCAACAAATAGAAGGTGTACCAGCAGGAACCAACTAGAATAAAAGCGAACATGGTTCCTGCTGGTACAATAGAAGACTGCAATAGAAGAAGATAGGCCAACAAATAGAAGGTGGTGTACCAGCAGGAACCAAGATCGTAGACTACAGGAAAAAAGGGTTCCTGCTGGTAACCAAGAAGTGGACGCGCATTGCGCAAAGGAATTAGACAGACAACACCAGACAGAGCAGAGGAAAGTAGCAAGCGACAATAGAAGAAGATAGGCCAACAAATAGAAGATGTACCAGCAGGAACCAAGATCGTAGACTACAATAAAAAAAGCGAAGATGGTTCCTGCTGGTGGTAACCCAGAAAGTAAAATCGTAGACTACAGGAATAAAAGTGATGAGGTATAACTAGCACAGAAAGCGGAAAACCATGTACAGCAGCACATACAGAGTGGAAAAGGAAATAGTGGTGAGAGGCGGAGTTGGGATCAAAAATGTCAAAGGAAGCTAGGAGGCCGCAAGGAGGTTCCTAGGATTATCGGCAAAGACGACGACAACGCCAGAGCAGAGGAAAGCAGCAAGCCAGGACAACATGAGAAAGCTACACCAGACAGACGACAATAGAAAGATAGTCAAACAATAGAAGGTTACACCAGACAGACGACAATAGAAGAAGATTGTCCCACAAATCCAAGGTGTACCCAGCAAAAACCACGGAGTAAAATCGTAGACTACAGGAATAAAAGCGAAGATATCGGCAAAGACGACAACGAACAGCAGAGGAAAACAGCAGGAGCAAGCCAGAAAAACATGAGAAAGCTACACCACCAGACAAGACGACCGACCACAATAGAAGATAGTCCCACAAATCGAAGGTGGTGTACCAGCCAGCAGCAGCAGGAATCGTGTGAGTACAACATGGAGGAGCTCTCTGTCAGACGTCAGAAATAAAAGAGGCGCTGACATTGACAGTGACCACGACCACGACCGCATCATAGGTGAAATTAAAATTGAAAGGCAAAAGAACAACCACCAGACACAGAAACACCGGAAACAACTCCAAAACAACACAACCAGAAACACTCTAGCCACGGCAATACGCGAAAAGATACCAACAAACACCACACGTGAGAGGAAATAACATCAACATACCACCAAGTTCCGGAAGAAACACTTGGGAGTAGTCCAAAATCAGAGAAACATGAACCTAATTTCTCAAAGAGTTGAACATAAGATGCAGTTGAAAAACAACAATATCACAAGAAAGCAGTATAAACAACTACCAAAACAAGTGAAGAAAGCTGCAAGAAGAGACAAAAGACACTTCCTACAAGATCTCTGGCGAAGCCTCCAACACCATCACGCAAAAGCTACAGGTATTCGTAACCAAATGCAGCAGGATCATATGCATTCATATGTAACTTACAACTATTGAATGTAACAAACCAGGAAGCCACACCAAACCAGATTAGACCTAGGAAATGGAGGTGAGATTGGTCACACTTTAAGAAAAAATCTTCATAGCATAACCAGGATGGCGCTTGAATGGAATCCCCAAGGATCACGAAATAGAGGTCGACCAAGAAACGCCTTGCGACGAACAACAAGCCAAGAACTAAGACAAAATAACCTTACATCCAACTACAAACTATCTAATTAAAAAAGTGGAACATGCAAACATGTTAAAAGAAAAAATTATAAAAGTCGTCATATCTTCTGAACGAGTAGATGTAAAGAAAAAAAACACATATAATATAAAACAATCCTTATAAAAAATCTAGCTACTTTACAAAAAAATTTTTAAAAAATTGGAAAATAAAATTTTTAAAAAAAAAAATTATAAAAGTCGTCATATCTCCTAAACGCGAAGAGATAGAGCAAAAATACAAAGAAATTGAATAGAAAAGAAACCAATCTTATTTAAAAAAGATCTAACCATCCCCCAAAAAAAATTTTAAAAAAAGTGAAAAATAGAAAAAGTTGAAAAAAATTCATAAAAAAATTGATTTCTTATATCGCCATCTGTCGGTGTGAACGTGATTTATTACAGTAAAACTAATCTCTTGATGTGAACCTGATTTATTACAGGAAAACTGATCTATTGATGTGAACTACCTTGTGAACTGTTTTTTGGATGTTGCATTTATATCAAAGTTTTTTAGAAAAAGCGAATGCGAAGTATAAGCAACGAAACCAACAATTGGTCATTTTTCGATTTACAAATCCATCTGGGTAATCATTTTTCGATTTATTGATCTCTCTAGATACCAAAAAACACTTTTCATTCACTGCTACCTTTATATCGACGAATAGTTGCTTGTTCTTTGGGGGGCAGCGTAGATCAGTAGATAGTGTGCCAGACTGCCAGTCGAAGGATGCCAGGTTCGAATCCTGGTGGAGGAAAAGTCTTTCAAAGTAGTTTTCGAATAATTATTAGAAATTGCATACATCATAATATGCATGGTAGGAAATAGCGCCTCCACAGTGGAAAAATGGCAACACAAAATTAGCAATATCAGAAATTTCAAATAGTAAGTAATAGAATTAGACATATCAGGCACAGGAAATAGAATTAGACATCAGGCACAGGAAATAGAATTAAGACATATCAGGCACAGGAAATAGAATTAGACATCAGGCACAGGAAATAGAATTAGACATCAGGCACAGGAAATAGAATTAGACGGACAACACCAGAGTAGAGGGAAGTAGCAAGGGACAATAGAAGACGACAATAGAAGAAGACAGACCAACAAATAGAAGGTGTACCAGCAGGAACCAACTAGAATAAAAGCGAACATGGTTCCTGCTGGTACAATAGAAGACTGCAATAGAAGAAGATAGGCCAACAAATAGAAGGTGGTGTACCAGCAGGAACCAAGATCGTAGACTACAGGAAAAAAGGGTTCCTGCTGGTAACCAAGAAGTGGACGCGCATTGCGCAAAGGAATTAGACAGACAACACCAGACAGAGCAGAGGAAAGTAGCAAGCGACAATAGAAGAAGATAGGCCAACAAATAGAAGATGTACCAGCAGGAACCAAGATCGTAGACTACAATAAAAAAAGCGAAGATGGTTCCTGCTGGTGGTAACCCAGAAAGTAAAATCGTAGACTACAGGAATAAAAGTGATGAGGTATAACTAGCACAGAAAGCGGAAAACCATGTACAGCAGCACATACAGAGTGGAAAAGGAAATAGTGGTGAGAGGCGGAGTTGGGATCAAAAATGTCAAAGGAAGCTAGGAGGCCGCAAGGAGGTTCCTAGGATTATCGGCAAAGACGACGACAACGCCAGAGCAGAGGAAAGCAGCAAGCCAGGACAACATGAGAAAGCTACACCAGACAGACGACAATAGAAAGATAGTCAAACAATAGAAGGTTACACCAGACAGACGACAATAGAAGAAGATTGTCCCACAAATCCAAGGTGTACCCAGCAAAAACCACGGAGTAAAATCGTAGACTACAGGAATAAAAGCGAAGATATCGGCAAAGACGACAACGAACAGCAGAGGAAAACAGCAGGAGCAAGCCAGAAAAACATGAGAAAGCTACACCACCAGACAAGACGACCGACCACAATAGAAGATAGTCCCACAAATCGAAGGTGGTGTACCAGCCAGCAGCAGCAGGAATCGTGTGAGTACAACATGGAGGAGCTCTCTGTCAGACGTCAGAAATAAAAGAGGCGCTGACATTGACAGTGACCACGACCACGACCGCATCATAGGTGAAATTAAAATTGAAAGGCAAAAGAACAACCACCAGACACAGAAACACCGGAAACAACTCCAAAACAACACAACCAGAAACACTCTAGCCACGGCAATACGCGAAAAGATACCAACAAACACCACACGTGAGAGGAAATAACATCAACATACCACCAAGTTCCGGAAGAAACACTTGGGAGTAGTCCAAAATCAGAGAAACATGAACCTAATTTCTCAAAGAGTTGAACATAAGATGCAGTTGAAAAACAACAATATCACAAGAAAGCAGTATAAACAACTACCAAAACAAGTGAAGAAAGCTGCAAGAAGAGACAAAAGACACTTCCTACAAGATCTCTGGCGAAGCCTCCAACACCATCACGCAAAAGCTACAGGTATTCGTAACCAAATGCAGCAGGATCATATGCATTCATATGTAACTTACAACTATTGAATGTAACAAACCAGGAAGCCACACCAAACCAGATTAGACCTAGGAAATGGAGGTGAGATTGGTCACACTTTAAGAAAAAATCTTCATAGCATAACCAGGATGGCGCTTGAATGGAATCCCCAAGGATCACGAAATAGAGGTCGACCAAGAAACGCCTTGCGACGAACAACAAGCCAAGAACTAAGACAAAATAACCTTACATCCAACTACAAACTATCTAATTAAAAAAGTGGAACATGCAAACATGTTAAAAGAAAAAATTATAAAAGTCGTCATATCTTCTGAACGAGTAGATGTAAAGAAAAAAAACACATATAATATAAAACAATCCTTATAAAAAATCTAGCTACTTTACAAAAAAATTTTTAAAAAATTGGAAAATAAAATTTTAAAAAAAAAAAATTATAAAAGTCGTCATATCTCCTAAACGCGAAGAGATAGAGCAAAAATACAAAGAAATTGAATAGAAAAGAAACCAATCTTATTTAAAAAAGATCTAACCATCCCCCAAAAAAAATTTTAAAAAAAGTGAAAAATAGAAAAAGTTGAAAAAAATTCATAAAAAAATTGATTTCTTATATCGCCATCTGTCGGTGTGAACGTGATTTATTACAGTAAAACTAATCTCTTGATGTGAACCTGATTTATTACAGGAAAACTGATCTATTGATGTGAACTACCTTGTGAACTGTTTTTTGGATGTTGCATTTATATCAAAGTTTTTTAGAAAAAGCGAATGCGAAGTATAAGCAACGAAACCAACAATTGGTCATTTTTCGATTTACAAATCCATCTGGGTAATCATTTTTCGATTTATTGATCTCTCTAGATACCAAAAAACACTTTTCATTCACTGCTACCTTTATATCGACGAATAGTTGCTTGTTCTTTGGGGGGCAGCGTAGATCAGTAGATAGTGTGCCAGACTGCCAGTCGAAGGATGCCAGGTTCGAATCCTGGTGGAGGAAAAGTCTTTCAAAGTAGTTTTCGAATAATTATTAGAAATTGCATACATCATAATATGCATGGTAGGAAATAGCGCCTCCACAGTGGAAAAATGGCAACACAAAATTAGCAATATCAGAAATTTCAAATAGTAAGTAATAGAATTAGACATATCAGGCACAGGAAATAGAATTAGACATCAGGCACAGGAAATAGAATTAAGACATATCAGGCACAGGAAATAGAATTAGACATCAGGCACAGGAAATAGAATTAGACATCAGGCACAGGAAATAGAATTAGACGGACAACACCAGAGTAGAGGGAAGTAGCAAGGGACAATAGAAGACGACAATAGAAGAAGACAGACCAACAAATAGAAGGTGTACCAGCAGGAACCAACTAGAATAAAAGCGAACATGGTTCCTGCTGGTACAATAGAAGACTGCAATAGAAGAAGATAGGCCAACAAATAGAAGGTGGTGTACCAGCAGGAACCAAGATCGTAGACTACAGGAAAAAAGGGTTCCTGCTGGTAACCAAGAAGTGGACGCGCATTGCGCAAAGGAATTAGACAGACAACACCAGACAGAGCAGAGGAAAGTAGCAAGCGACAATAGAAGAAGATAGGCCAACAAATAGAAGATGTACCAGCAGGAACCAAGATCGTAGACTACAATAAAAAAAGCGAAGATGGTTCCTGCTGGTGGTAACCCAGAAAGTAAAATCGTAGACTACAGGAATAAAAGTGATGAGGTATAACTAGCACAGAAAGCGGAAAACCATGTACAGCAGCACATACAGAGTGGAAAAGGAAATAGTGGTGAGAGGCGGAGTTGGGATCAAAAATGTCAAAGGAAGCTAGGAGGCCGCAAGGAGGTTCCTAGGATTATCGGCAAAGACGACGACAACGCCAGAGCAGAGGAAAGCAGCAAGCCAGGACAACATGAGAAAGCTACACCAGACAGACGACAATAGAAAGATAGTCAAACAATAGAAGGTTACACCAGACAGACGACAATAGAAGAAGATTGTCCCACAAATCCAAGGTGTACCCAGCAAAAACCACGGAGTAAAATCGTAGACTACAGGAATAAAAGCGAAGATATCGGCAAAGACGACAACGAACAGCAGAGGAAAACAGCAGGAGCAAGCCAGAAAAACATGAGAAAGCTACACCACCAGACAAGACGACCGACCACAATAGAAGATAGTCCCACAAATCGAAGGTGGTGTACCAGCCAGCAGCAGCAGGAATCGTGTGAGTACAACATGGAGGAGCTCTCTGTCAGACGTCAGAAATAAAAGAGGCGCTGACATTGACAGTGACCACGACCACGACCGCATCATAGGTGAAATTAAAATTGAAAGGCAAAAGAACAACCACCAGACACAGAAACACCGGAAACAACTCCAAAACAACACAACCAGAAACACTCTAGCCACGGCAATACGCGAAAAGATACCAACAAACACCACACGTGAGAGGAAATAACATCAACATACCACCAAGTTCCGGAAGAAACACTTGGGAGTAGTCCAAAATCAGAGAAACATGAACCTAATTTCTCAAAGAGTTGAACATAAGATGCAGTTGAAAAACAACAATATCACAAGAAAGCAGTATAAACAACTACCAAAACAAGTGAAGAAAGCTGCAAGAAGAGACAAAAGACACTTCCTACAAGATCTCTGGCGAAGCCTCCAACACCATCACGCAAAAGCTACAGGTATTCGTAACCAAATGCAGCAGGATCATATGCATTCATATGTAACTTACAACTATTGAATGTAACAAACCAGGAAGCCACACCAAACCAGATTAGACCTAGGAAATGGAGGTGAGATTGGTCACACTTTAAGAAAAAATCTTCATAGCATAACCAGGATGGCGCTTGAATGGAATCCCCAAGGATCACGAAATAGAGGTCGACCAAGAAACGCCTTGCGACGAACAACAAGCCAAGAACTAAGACAAAATAACCTTACATCCAACTACAAACTATCTAATTAAAAAAGTGGAACATGCAAACATGTTAAAAGAAAAAATTATAAAAGTCGTCATATCTTCTGAACGAGTAGATGTAAAGAAAAAAAACACATATAATATAAAACAATCCTTATAAAAAATCTAGCTACTTTACAAAAAAATTTTTAAAAAATTGGAAAATAAAATTTTTAAAAAAAAAAATTATAAAAGTCGTCATATCTCCTAAACGCGAAGAGATAGAGCAAAAATACAAAGAAATTGAATAGAAAAGAAACCAATCTTATTTAAAAAAGATCTAACCATCCCCCAAAAAAAATTTTAAAAAAAGTGAAAAATAGAAAAAGTTGAAAAAAATTCATAAAAAAATTGATTTCTTATATCGCCATCTGTCGGTGTGAACGTGATTTATTACAGTAAAACTAATCTCTTGATGTGAACCTGATTTATTACAGGAAAACTGATCTATTGATGTGAACTACCTTGTGAACTGTTTTTTGGATGTTGCATTTATATCAAAGTTTTTTAGAAAAAGCGAATGCGAAGTATAAGCAACGAAACCAACAATTGGTCATTTTTCGATTTACAAATCCATCTGGGTAATCATTTTTCGATTTATTGATCTCTCTAGATACCAAAAAACACTTTTCATTCACTGCTACCTTTATATCGACGAATAGTTGCTTGTTCTTTGGGGGGCAGCGTAGATCAGTAGATAGTGTGCCAGACTGCCAGTCGAAGGATGCCAGGTTCGAATCCTGGTGGAGGAAAAGTCTTTCAAAGTAGTTTTCGAATAATTATTAGAAATTGCATACATCATAATATGCATGGTAGGAAATAGCGCCTCCACAGTGGAAAAATGGCAACACAAAATTAGCAATATCAGAAATTTCAAATAGTAAGTAATAGAATTAGACATATCAGGCACAGGAAATAGAATTAGACATCAGGCACAGGAAATAGAATTAAGACATATCAGGCACAGGAAATAGAATTAGACATCAGGCACAGGAAATAGAATTAGACATCAGGCACAGGAAATAGAATTAGACGGACAACACCAGAGTAGAGGGAAGTAGCAAGGGACAATAGAAGACGACAATAGAAGAAGACAGACCAACAAATAGAAGGTGTACCAGCAGGAACCAACTAGAATAAAAGCGAACATGGTTCCTGCTGGTACAATAGAAGACTGCAATAGAAGAAGATAGGCCAACAAATAGAAGGTGGTGTACCAGCAGGAACCAAGATCGTAGACTACAGGAAAAAAGGGTTCCTGCTGGTAACCAAGAAGTGGACGCGCATTGCGCAAAGGAATTAGACAGACAACACCAGACAGAGCAGAGGAAAGTAGCAAGCGACAATAGAAGAAGATAGGCCAACAAATAGAAGATGTACCAGCAGGAACCAAGATCGTAGACTACAATAAAAAAAGCGAAGATGGTTCCTGCTGGTGGTAACCCAGAAAGTAAAATCGTAGACTACAGGAATAAAAGTGATGAGGTATAACTAGCACAGAAAGCGGAAAACCATGTACAGCAGCACATACAGAGTGGAAAAGGAAATAGTGGTGAGAGGCGGAGTTGGGATCAAAAATGTCAAAGGAAGCTAGGAGGCCGCAAGGAGGTTCCTAGGATTATCGGCAAAGACGACGACAACGCCAGAGCAGAGGAAAGCAGCAAGCCAGGACAACATGAGAAAGCTACACCAGACAGACGACAATAGAAAGATAGTCAAACAATAGAAGGTTACACCAGACAGACGACAATAGAAGAAGATTGTCCCACAAATCCAAGGTGTACCCAGCAAAAACCACGGAGTAAAATCGTAGACTACAGGAATAAAAGCGAAGATATCGGCAAAGACGACAACGAACAGCAGAGGAAAACAGCAGGAGCAAGCCAGAAAAACATGAGAAAGCTACACCACCAGACAAGACGACCGACCACAATAGAAGATAGTCCCACAAATCGAAGGTGGTGTACCAGCCAGCAGCAGCAGGAATCGTGTGAGTACAACATGGAGGAGCTCTCTGTCAGACGTCAGAAATAAAAGAGGCGCTGACATTGACAGTGACCACGACCACGACCGCATCATAGGTGAAATTAAAATTGAAAGGCAAAAGAACAACCACCAGACACAGAAACACCGGAAACAACTCCAAAACAACACAACCAGAAACACTCTAGCCACGGCAATACGCGAAAAGATACCAACAAACACCACACGTGAGAGGAAATAACATCAACATACCACCAAGTTCCGGAAGAAACACTTGGGAGTAGTCCAAAATCAGAGAAACATGAACCTAATTTCTCAAAGAGTTGAACATAAGATGCAGTTGAAAAACAACAATATCACAAGAAAGCAGTATAAACAACTACCAAAACAAGTGAAGAAAGCTGCAAGAAGAGACAAAAGACACTTCCTACAAGATCTCTGGCGAAGCCTCCAACACCATCACGCAAAAGCTACAGGTATTCGTAACCAAATGCAGCAGGATCATATGCATTCATATGTAACTTACAACTATTGAATGTAACAAACCAGGAAGCCACACCAAACCAGATTAGACCTAGGAAATGGAGGTGAGATTGGTCACACTTTAAGAAAAAATCTTCATAGCATAACCAGGATGGCGCTTGAATGGAATCCCCAAGGATCACGAAATAGAGGTCGACCAAGAAACGCCTTGCGACGAACAACAAGCCAAGAACTAAGACAAAATAACCTTACATCCAACTACAAACTATCTAATTAAAAAAGTGGAACATGCAAACATGTTAAAAGAAAAAATTATAAAAGTCGTCATATCTTCTGAACGAGTAGATGTAAAGAAAAAAAACACATATAATATAAAACAATCCTTATAAAAAATCTAGCTACTTTACAAAAAAATTTTTAAAAAATTGGAAAATAAAATTTTAAAAAAAAAAAATTATAAAAGTCGTCATATCTCCTAAACGCGAAGAGATAGAGCAAAAATACAAAGAAATTGAATAGAAAAGAAACCAATCTTATTTAAAAAAGATCTAACCATCCCCCAAAAAAAATTTTAAAAAAAGTGAAAAATAGAAAAAGTTGAAAAAAATTCATAAAAAAATTGATTTCTTATATCGCCATCTGTCGGTGTGAACGTGATTTATTACAGTAAAACTAATCTCTTGATGTGAACCTGATTTATTACAGGAAAACTGATCTATTGATGTGAACTACCTTGTGAACTGTTTTTTGGATGTTGCATTTATATCAAAGTTTTTTAGAAAAAGCGAATGCGAAGTATAAGCAACGAAACCAACAATTGGTCATTTTTCGATTTACAAATCCATCTGGGTAATCATTTTTCGATTTATTGATCTCTCTAGATACCAAAAAACACTTTTCATTCACTGCTACCTTTATATCGACGAATAGTTGCTTGTTCTTTGGGGGGCAGCGTAGATCAGTAGATAGTGTGCCAGACTGCCAGTCGAAGGATGCCAGGTTCGAATCCTGGTGGAGGAAAAGTCTTTCAAAGTAGTTTTCGAATAATTATTAGAAATTGCATACATCATAATATGCATGGTAGGAAATAGCGCCTCCACAGTGGAAAAATGGCAACACAAAATTAGCAATATCAGAAATTTCAAATAGTAAGTAATAGAATTAGACATATCAGGCACAGGAAATAGAATTAGACATCAGGCACAGGAAATAGAATTAAGACATATCAGGCACAGGAAATAGAATTAGACATCAGGCACAGGAAATAGAATTAGACATCAGGCACAGGAAATAGAATTAGACGGACAACACCAGAGTAGAGGGAAGTAGCAAGGGACAATAGAAGACGACAATAGAAGAAGACAGACCAACAAATAGAAGGTGTACCAGCAGGAACCAACTAGAATAAAAGCGAACATGGTTCCTGCTGGTACAATAGAAGACTGCAATAGAAGAAGATAGGCCAACAAATAGAAGGTGGTGTACCAGCAGGAACCAAGATCGTAGACTACAGGAAAAAAGGGTTCCTGCTGGTAACCAAGAAGTGGACGCGCATTGCGCAAAGGAATTAGACAGACAACACCAGACAGAGCAGAGGAAAGTAGCAAGCGACAATAGAAGAAGATAGGCCAACAAATAGAAGATGTACCAGCAGGAACCAAGATCGTAGACTACAATAAAAAAAGCGAAGATGGTTCCTGCTGGTGGTAACCCAGAAAGTAAAATCGTAGACTACAGGAATAAAAGTGATGAGGTATAACTAGCACAGAAAGCGGAAAACCATGTACAGCAGCACATACAGAGTGGAAAAGGAAATAGTGGTGAGAGGCGGAGTTGGGATCAAAAATGTCAAAGGAAGCTAGGAGGCCGCAAGGAGGTTCCTAGGATTATCGGCAAAGACGACGACAACGCCAGAGCAGAGGAAAGCAGCAAGCCAGGACAACATGAGAAAGCTACACCAGACAGACGACAATAGAAAGATAGTCAAACAATAGAAGGTTACACCAGACAGACGACAATAGAAGAAGATTGTCCCACAAATCCAAGGTGTACCCAGCAAAAACCACGGAGTAAAATCGTAGACTACAGGAATAAAAGCGAAGATATCGGCAAAGACGACAACGAACAGCAGAGGAAAACAGCAGGAGCAAGCCAGAAAAACATGAGAAAGCTACACCACCAGACAAGACGACCGACCACAATAGAAGATAGTCCCACAAATCGAAGGTGGTGTACCAGCCAGCAGCAGCAGGAATCGTGTGAGTACAACATGGAGGAGCTCTCTGTCAGACGTCAGAAATAAAAGAGGCGCTGACATTGACAGTGACCACGACCACGACCGCATCATAGGTGAAATTAAAATTGAAAGGCAAAAGAACAACCACCAGACACAGAAACACCGGAAACAACTCCAAAACAACACAACCAGAAACACTCTAGCCACGGCAATACGCGAAAAGATACCAACAAACACCACACGTGAGAGGAAATAACATCAACATACCACCAAGTTCCGGAAGAAACACTTGGGAGTAGTCCAAAATCAGAGAAACATGAACCTAATTTCTCAAAGAGTTGAACATAAGATGCAGTTGAAAAACAACAATATCACAAGAAAGCAGTATAAACAACTACCAAAACAAGTGAAGAAAGCTGCAAGAAGAGACAAAAGACACTTCCTACAAGATCTCTGGCGAAGCCTCCAACACCATCACGCAAAAGCTACAGGTATTCGTAACCAAATGCAGCAGGATCATATGCATTCATATGTAACTTACAACTATTGAATGTAACAAACCAGGAAGCCACACCAAACCAGATTAGACCTAGGAAATGGAGGTGAGATTGGTCACACTTTAAGAAAAAATCTTCATAGCATAACCAGGATGGCGCTTGAATGGAATCCCCAAGGATCACGAAATAGAGGTCGACCAAGAAACGCCTTGCGACGAACAACAAGCCAAGAACTAAGACAAAATAACCTTACATCCAACTACAAACTATCTAATTAAAAAAGTGGAACATGCAAACATGTTAAAAGAAAAAATTATAAAAGTCGTCATATCTTCTGAACGAGTAGATGTAAAGAAAAAAAACACATATAATATAAAACAATCCTTATAAAAAATCTAGCTACTTTACAAAAAAATTTTTAAAAAATTGGAAAATAAAATTTTTAAAAAAAAAAATTATAAAAGTCGTCATATCTCCTAAACGCGAAGAGATAGAGCAAAAATACAAAGAAATTGAATAGAAAAGAAACCAATCTTATTTAAAAAAGATCTAACCATCCCCCAAAAAAAATTTTAAAAAAAGTGAAAAATAGAAAAAGTTGAAAAAAATTCATAAAAAAATTGATTTCTTATATCGCCATCTGTCGGTGTGAACGTGATTTATTACAGTAAAACTAATCTCTTGATGTGAACCTGATTTATTACAGGAAAACTGATCTATTGATGTGAACTACCTTGTGAACTGTTTTTTGGATGTTGCATTTATATCAAAGTTTTTTAGAAAAAGCGAATGCGAAGTATAAGCAACGAAACCAACAATTGGTCATTTTTCGATTTACAAATCCATCTGGGTAATCATTTTTCGATTTATTGATCTCTCTAGATACCAAAAAACACTTTTCATTCACTGCTACCTTTATATCGACGAATAGTTGCTTGTTCTTTGGGGGGCAGCGTAGATCAGTAGATAGTGTGCCAGACTGCCAGTCGAAGGATGCCAGGTTCGAATCCTGGTGGAGGAAAAGTCTTTCAAAGTAGTTTTCGAATAATTATTAGAAATTGCATACATCATAATATGCATGGTAGGAAATAGCGCCTCCACAGTGGAAAAATGGCAACACAAAATTAGCAATATCAGAAATTTCAAATAGTAAGTAATAGAATTAGACATATCAGGCACAGGAAATAGAATTAGACATCAGGCACAGGAAATAGAATTAAGACATATCAGGCACAGGAAATAGAATTAGACATCAGGCACAGGAAATAGAATTAGACATCAGGCACAGGAAATAGAATTAGACGGACAACACCAGAGTAGAGGGAAGTAGCAAGGGACAATAGAAGACGACAATAGAAGAAGACAGACCAACAAATAGAAGGTGTACCAGCAGGAACCAACTAGAATAAAAGCGAACATGGTTCCTGCTGGTACAATAGAAGACTGCAATAGAAGAAGATAGGCCAACAAATAGAAGGTGGTGTACCAGCAGGAACCAAGATCGTAGACTACAGGAAAAAAGGGTTCCTGCTGGTAACCAAGAAGTGGACGCGCATTGCGCAAAGGAATTAGACAGACAACACCAGACAGAGCAGAGGAAAGTAGCAAGCGACAATAGAAGAAGATAGGCCAACAAATAGAAGATGTACCAGCAGGAACCAAGATCGTAGACTACAATAAAAAAAGCGAAGATGGTTCCTGCTGGTGGTAACCCAGAAAGTAAAATCGTAGACTACAGGAATAAAAGTGATGAGGTATAACTAGCACAGAAAGCGGAAAACCATGTACAGCAGCACATACAGAGTGGAAAAGGAAATAGTGGTGAGAGGCGGAGTTGGGATCAAAAATGTCAAAGGAAGCTAGGAGGCCGCAAGGAGGTTCCTAGGATTATCGGCAAAGACGACGACAACGCCAGAGCAGAGGAAAGCAGCAAGCCAGGACAACATGAGAAAGCTACACCAGACAGACGACAATAGAAAGATAGTCAAACAATAGAAGGTTACACCAGACAGACGACAATAGAAGAAGATTGTCCCACAAATCCAAGGTGTACCCAGCAAAAACCACGGAGTAAAATCGTAGACTACAGGAATAAAAGCGAAGATATCGGCAAAGACGACAACGAACAGCAGAGGAAAACAGCAGGAGCAAGCCAGAAAAACATGAGAAAGCTACACCACCAGACAAGACGACCGACCACAATAGAAGATAGTCCCACAAATCGAAGGTGGTGTACCAGCCAGCAGCAGCAGGAATCGTGTGAGTACAACATGGAGGAGCTCTCTGTCAGACGTCAGAAATAAAAGAGGCGCTGACATTGACAGTGACCACGACCACGACCGCATCATAGGTGAAATTAAAATTGAAAGGCAAAAGAACAACCACCAGACACAGAAACACCGGAAACAACTCCAAAACAACACAACCAGAAACACTCTAGCCACGGCAATACGCGAAAAGATACCAACAAACACCACACGTGAGAGGAAATAACATCAACATACCACCAAGTTCCGGAAGAAACACTTGGGAGTAGTCCAAAATCAGAGAAACATGAACCTAATTTCTCAAAGAGTTGAACATAAGATGCAGTTGAAAAACAACAATATCACAAGAAAGCAGTATAAACAACTACCAAAACAAGTGAAGAAAGCTGCAAGAAGAGACAAAAGACACTTCCTACAAGATCTCTGGCGAAGCCTCCAACACCATCACGCAAAAGCTACAGGTATTCGTAACCAAATGCAGCAGGATCATATGCATTCATATGTAACTTACAACTATTGAATGTAACAAACCAGGAAGCCACACCAAACCAGATTAGACCTAGGAAATGGAGGTGAGATTGGTCACACTTTAAGAAAAAATCTTCATAGCATAACCAGGATGGCGCTTGAATGGAATCCCCAAGGATCACGAAATAGAGGTCGACCAAGAAACGCCTTGCGACGAACAACAAGCCAAGAACTAAGACAAAATAACCTTACATCCAACTACAAACTATCTAATTAAAAAAGTGGAACATGCAAACATGTTAAAAGAAAAAATTATAAAAGTCGTCATATCTTCTGAACGAGTAGATGTAAAGAAAAAAAACACATATAATATAAAACAATCCTTATAAAAAATCTAGCTACTTTACAAAAAAATTTTTAAAAAATTGGAAAATAAAATTTTTAAAAAAAAAAATTATAAAAGTCGTCATATCTCCTAAACGCGAAGAGATAGAGCAAAAATACAAAGAAATTGAATAGAAAAGAAACCAATCTTATTTAAAAAAGATCTAACCATCCCCCAAAAAAAATTTTAAAAAAAGTGAAAAATAGAAAAAGTTGAAAAAAATTCATAAAAAAATTGATTTCTTATATCGCCATCTGTCGGTGTGAACGTGATTTATTACAGTAAAACTAATCTCTTGATGTGAACCTGATTTATTACAGGAAAACTGATCTATTGATGTGAACTACCTTGTGAACTGTTTTTTGGATGTTGCATTTATATCAAAGTTTTTTAGAAAAAGCGAATGCGAAGTATAAGCAACGAAACCAACAATTGGTCATTTTTCGATTTACAAATCCATCTGGGTAATCATTTTTCGATTTATTGATCTCTCTAGATACCAAAAAACACTTTTCATTCACTGCTACCTTTATATCGACGAATAGTTGCTTGTTCTTTGGGGGGCAGCGTAGATCAGTAGATAGTGTGCCAGACTGCCAGTCGAAGGATGCCAGGTTCGAATCCTGGTGGAGGAAAAGTCTTTCAAAGTAGTTTTCGAATAATTATTAGAAATTGCATACATCATAATATGCATGGTAGGAAATAGCGCCTCCACAGTGGAAAAATGGCAACACAAAATTAGCAATATCAGAAATTTCAAATAGTAAGTAATAGAATTAGACATATCAGGCACAGGAAATAGAATTAGACATCAGGCACAGGAAATAGAATTAAGACATATCAGGCACAGGAAATAGAATTAGACATCAGGCACAGGAAATAGAATTAGACATCAGGCACAGGAAATAGAATTAGACGGACAACACCAGAGTAGAGGGAAGTAGCAAGGGACAATAGAAGACGACAATAGAAGAAGACAGACCAACAAATAGAAGGTGTACCAGCAGGAACCAACTAGAATAAAAGCGAACATGGTTCCTGCTGGTACAATAGAAGACTGCAATAGAAGAAGATAGGCCAACAAATAGAAGGTGGTGTACCAGCAGGAACCAAGATCGTAGACTACAGGAAAAAAGGGTTCCTGCTGGTAACCAAGAAGTGGACGCGCATTGCGCAAAGGAATTAGACAGACAACACCAGACAGAGCAGAGGAAAGTAGCAAGCGACAATAGAAGAAGATAGGCCAACAAATAGAAGATGTACCAGCAGGAACCAAGATCGTAGACTACAATAAAAAAAGCGAAGATGGTTCCTGCTGGTGGTAACCCAGAAAGTAAAATCGTAGACTACAGGAATAAAAGTGATGAGGTATAACTAGCACAGAAAGCGGAAAACCATGTACAGCAGCACATACAGAGTGGAAAAGGAAATAGTGGTGAGAGGCGGAGTTGGGATCAAAAATGTCAAAGGAAGCTAGGAGGCCGCAAGGAGGTTCCTAGGATTATCGGCAAAGACGACGACAACGCCAGAGCAGAGGAAAGCAGCAAGCCAGGACAACATGAGAAAGCTACACCAGACAGACGACAATAGAAAGATAGTCAAACAATAGAAGGTTACACCAGACAGACGACAATAGAAGAAGATTGTCCCACAAATCCAAGGTGTACCCAGCAAAAACCACGGAGTAAAATCGTAGACTACAGGAATAAAAGCGAAGATATCGGCAAAGACGACAACGAACAGCAGAGGAAAACAGCAGGAGCAAGCCAGAAAAACATGAGAAAGCTACACCACCAGACAAGACGACCGACCACAATAGAAGATAGTCCCACAAATCGAAGGTGGTGTACCAGCCAGCAGCAGCAGGAATCGTGTGAGTACAACATGGAGGAGCTCTCTGTCAGACGTCAGAAATAAAAGAGGCGCTGACATTGACAGTGACCACGACCACGACCGCATCATAGGTGAAATTAAAATTGAAAGGCAAAAGAACAACCACCAGACACAGAAACACCGGAAACAACTCCAAAACAACACAACCAGAAACACTCTAGCCACGGCAATACGCGAAAAGATACCAACAAACACCACACGTGAGAGGAAATAACATCAACATACCACCAAGTTCCGGAAGAAACACTTGGGAGTAGTCCAAAATCAGAGAAACATGAACCTAATTTCTCAAAGAGTTGAACATAAGATGCAGTTGAAAAACAACAATATCACAAGAAAGCAGTATAAACAACTACCAAAACAAGTGAAGAAAGCTGCAAGAAGAGACAAAAGACACTTCCTACAAGATCTCTGGCGAAGCCTCCAACACCATCACGCAAAAGCTACAGGTATTCGTAACCAAATGCAGCAGGATCATATGCATTCATATGTAACTTACAACTATTGAATGTAACAAACCAGGAAGCCACACCAAACCAGATTAGACCTAGGAAATGGAGGTGAGATTGGTCACACTTTAAGAAAAAATCTTCATAGCATAACCAGGATGGCGCTTGAATGGAATCCCCAAGGATCACGAAATAGAGGTCGACCAAGAAACGCCTTGCGACGAACAACAAGCCAAGAACTAAGACAAAATAACCTTACATCCAACTACAAACTATCTAATTAAAAAAGTGGAACATGCAAACATGTTAAAAGAAAAAATTATAAAAGTCGTCATATCTTCTGAACGAGTAGATGTAAAGAAAAAAAACACATATAATATAAAACAATCCTTATAAAAAATCTAGCTACTTTACAAAAAAATTTTTAAAAAATTGGAAAATAAAATTTTTAAAAAAAAAAATTATAAAAGTCGTCATATCTCCTAAACGCGAAGAGATAGAGCAAAAATACAAAGAAATTGAATAGAAAAGAAACCAATCTTATTTAAAAAAGATCTAACCATCCCCCAAAAAAAATTTTAAAAAAAGTGAAAAATAGAAAAAGTTGAAAAAAATTCATAAAAAAATTGATTTCTTATATCGCCATCTGTCGGTGTGAACGTGATTTATTACAGTAAAACTAATCTCTTGATGTGAACCTGATTTATTACAGGAAAACTGATCTATTGATGTGAACTACCTTGTGAACTGTTTTTTGGATGTTGCATTTATATCAAAGTTTTTTAGAAAAAGCGAATGCGAAGTATAAGCAACGAAACCAACAATTGGTCATTTTTCGATTTACAAATCCATCTGGGTAATCATTTTTCGATTTATTGATCTCTCTAGATACCAAAAAACACTTTTCATTCACTGCTACCTTTATATCGACGAATAGTTGCTTGTTCTTTGGGGGGCAGCGTAGATCAGTAGATAGTGTGCCAGACTGCCAGTCGAAGGATGCCAGGTTCGAATCCTGGTGGAGGAAAAGTCTTTCAAAGTAGTTTTCGAATAATTATTAGAAATTGCATACATCATAATATGCATGGTAGGAAATAGCGCCTCCACAGTGGAAAAATGGCAACACAAAATTAGCAATATCAGAAATTTCAAATAGTAAGTAATAGAATTAGACATATCAGGCACAGGAAATAGAATTAGACATCAGGCACAGGAAATAGAATTAAGACATATCAGGCACAGGAAATAGAATTAGACATCAGGCACAGGAAATAGAATTAGACATCAGGCACAGGAAATAGAATTAGACGGACAACACCAGAGTAGAGGGAAGTAGCAAGGGACAATAGAAGACGACAATAGAAGAAGACAGACCAACAAATAGAAGGTGTACCAGCAGGAACCAACTAGAATAAAAGCGAACATGGTTCCTGCTGGTACAATAGAAGACTGCAATAGAAGAAGATAGGCCAACAAATAGAAGGTGGTGTACCAGCAGGAACCAAGATCGTAGACTACAGGAAAAAAGGGTTCCTGCTGGTAACCAAGAAGTGGACGCGCATTGCGCAAAGGAATTAGACAGACAACACCAGACAGAGCAGAGGAAAGTAGCAAGCGACAATAGAAGAAGATAGGCCAACAAATAGAAGATGTACCAGCAGGAACCAAGATCGTAGACTACAATAAAAAAAGCGAAGATGGTTCCTGCTGGTGGTAACCCAGAAAGTAAAATCGTAGACTACAGGAATAAAAGTGATGAGGTATAACTAGCACAGAAAGCGGAAAACCATGTACAGCAGCACATACAGAGTGGAAAAGGAAATAGTGGTGAGAGGCGGAGTTGGGATCAAAAATGTCAAAGGAAGCTAGGAGGCCGCAAGGAGGTTCCTAGGATTATCGGCAAAGACGACGACAACGCCAGAGCAGAGGAAAGCAGCAAGCCAGGACAACATGAGAAAGCTACACCAGACAGACGACAATAGAAAGATAGTCAAACAATAGAAGGTTACACCAGACAGACGACAATAGAAGAAGATTGTCCCACAAATCCAAGGTGTACCCAGCAAAAACCACGGAGTAAAATCGTAGACTACAGGAATAAAAGCGAAGATATCGGCAAAGACGACAACGAACAGCAGAGGAAAACAGCAGGAGCAAGCCAGAAAAACATGAGAAAGCTACACCACCAGACAAGACGACCGACCACAATAGAAGATAGTCCCACAAATCGAAGGTGGTGTACCAGCCAGCAGCAGCAGGAATCGTGTGAGTACAACATGGAGGAGCTCTCTGTCAGACGTCAGAAATAAAAGAGGCGCTGACATTGACAGTGACCACGACCACGACCGCATCATAGGTGAAATTAAAATTGAAAGGCAAAAGAACAACCACCAGACACAGAAACACCGGAAACAACTCCAAAACAACACAACCAGAAACACTCTAGCCACGGCAATACGCGAAAAGATACCAACAAACACCACACGTGAGAGGAAATAACATCAACATACCACCAAGTTCCGGAAGAAACACTTGGGAGTAGTCCAAAATCAGAGAAACATGAACCTAATTTCTCAAAGAGTTGAACATAAGATGCAGTTGAAAAACAACAATATCACAAGAAAGCAGTATAAACAACTACCAAAACAAGTGAAGAAAGCTGCAAGAAGAGACAAAAGACACTTCCTACAAGATCTCTGGCGAAGCCTCCAACACCATCACGCAAAAGCTACAGGTATTCGTAACCAAATGCAGCAGGATCATATGCATTCATATGTAACTTACAACTATTGAATGTAACAAACCAGGAAGCCACACCAAACTAGATTAGACCTAGGAAATGGAGGTGAGATTGGTCACACTTTAAGAAAAAATCTTCATAGCATAACCAGGATGGCGCTTGAATGGAATCCCCAAGGATCACGAAATAGAGGTCGACCAAGAAACGCCTTGCGACGAACAACAAGCCAAGAACTAAGACAAAATAACCTTACATCCAACTACAAACTATCTAATTAAAAAAGTGGAACATGCAAACATGTTAAAAGAAAAAATTATAAAAGTCGTCATATCTTCTGAACGAGTAGATGTAAAGAAAAAAAACACATATAATATAAAACAATCCTTATAAAAAATCTAGCTACTTTACAAAAAAATTTTTAAAAAATTGGAAAATAAAATTTTTAAAAAAAAAAATTATAAAAGTCGTCATATCTCCTAAACGCGAAGAGATAGAGCAAAAATACAAAGAAATTGAATAGAAAAGAAACCAATCTTATTTAAAAAAGATCTAACCATCCCCCAAAAAAAATTTTAAAAAAAGTGAAAAATAGAAAAAGTTGAAAAAAATTCATAAAAAAATTGATTTCTTATATCGCCATCTGTCGGTGTGAACGTGATTTATTACAGTAAAACTAATCTCTTGATGTGAACCTGATTTATTACAGGAAAACTGATCTATTGATGTGAACTACCTTGTGAACTGTTTTTTGGATGTTGCATTTATATCAAAGTTTTTTAGAAAAAGCGAATGCGAAGTATAAGCAACGAAACCAACAATTGGTCATTTTTCGATTTACAAATCCATCTGGGTAATCATTTTTCGATTTATTGATCTCTCTAGATACCAAAAAACACTTTTCATTCACTGCTACCTTTATATCGACGAATAGTTGCTTGTTCTTTGGGGGGCAGCGTAGATCAGTAGATAGTGTGCCAGACTGCCAGTCGAAGGATGCCAGGTTCGAATCCTGGTGGAGGAAAAGTCTTTCAAAGTAGTTTTCGAATAATTATTAGAAATTGCATACATCATAATATGCATGGTAGGAAATAGCGCCTCCACAGTGGAAAAATGGCAACACAAAATTAGCAATATCAGAAATTTCAAATAGTAAGTAATAGAATTAGACATATCAGGCACAGGAAATAGAATTAGACATCAGGCACAGGAAATAGAATTAAGACATATCAGGCACAGGAAATAGAATTAGACATCAGGCACAGGAAATAGAATTAGACATCAGGCACAGGAAATAGAATTAGACGGACAACACCAGAGTAGAGGGAAGTAGCAAGGGACAATAGAAGACGACAATAGAAGAAGACAGACCAACAAATAGAAGGTGTACCAGCAGGAACCAACTAGAATAAAAGCGAACATGGTTCCTGCTGGTACAATAGAAGACTGCAATAGAAGAAGATAGGCCAACAAATAGAAGGTGGTGTACCAGCAGGAACCAAGATCGTAGACTACAGGAAAAAAGGGTTCCTGCTGGTAACCAAGAAGTGGACGCGCATTGCGCAAAGGAATTAGACAGACAACACCAGACAGAGCAGAGGAAAGTAGCAAGCGACAATAGAAGAAGATAGGCCAACAAATAGAAGATGTACCAGCAGGAACCAAGATCGTAGACTACAATAAAAAAAGCGAAGATGGTTCCTGCTGGTGGTAACCCAGAAAGTAAAATCGTAGACTACAGGAATAAAAGTGATGAGGTATAACTAGCACAGAAAGCGGAAAACCATGTACAGCAGCACATACAGAGTGGAAAAGGAAATAGTGGTGAGAGGCGGAGTTGGGATCAAAAATGTCAAAGGAAGCTAGGAGGCCGCAAGGAGGTTCCTAGGATTATCGGCAAAGACGACGACAACGCCAGAGCAGAGGAAAGCAGCAAGCCAGGACAACATGAGAAAGCTACACCAGACAGACGACAATAGAAAGATAGTCAAACAATAGAAGGTTACACCAGACAGACGACAATAGAAGAAGATTGTCCCACAAATCCAAGGTGTACCCAGCAAAAACCACGGAGTAAAATCGTAGACTACAGGAATAAAAGCGAAGATATCGGCAAAGACGACAACGAACAGCAGAGGAAAACAGCAGGAGCAAGCCAGAAAAACATGAGAAAGCTACACCACCAGACAAGACGACCGACCACAATAGAAGATAGTCCCACAAATCGAAGGTGGTGTACCAGCCAGCAGCAGCAGGAATCGTGTGAGTACAACATGGAGGAGCTCTCTGTCAGACGTCAGAAATAAAAGAGGCGCTGACATTGACAGTGACCACGACCACGACCGCATCATAGGTGAAATTAAAATTGAAAGGCAAAAGAACAACCACCAGACACAGAAACACCGGAAACAACTCCAAAACAACACAACCAGAAACACTCTAGCCACGGCAATACGCGAAAAGATACCAACAAACACCACACGTGAGAGGAAATAACATCAACATACCACCAAGTTCCGGAAGAAACACTTGGGAGTAGTCCAAAATCAGAGAAACATGAACCTAATTTCTCAAAGAGTTGAACATAAGATGCAGTTGAAAAACAACAATATCACAAGAAAGCAGTATAAACAACTACCAAAACAAGTGAAGAAAGCTGCAAGAAGAGACAAAAGACACTTCCTACAAGATCTCTGGCGAAGCCTCCAACACCATCACGCAAAAGCTACAGGTATTCGTAACCAAATGCAGCAGGATCATATGCATTCATATGTAACTTACAACTATTGAATGTAACAAACCAGGAAGCCACACCAAACCAGATTAGACCTAGGAAATGGAGGTGAGATTGGTCACACTTTAAGAAAAAATCTTCATAGCATAACCAGGATGGCGCTTGAATGGAATCCCCAAGGATCACGAAATAGAGGTCGACCAAGAAACGCCTTGCGACGAACAACAAGCCAAGAACTAAGACAAAATAACCTTACATCCAACTACAAACTATCTAATTAAAAAAGTGGAACATGCAAACATGTTAAAAGAAAAAATTATAAAAGTCGTCATATCTTCTGAACGAGTAGATGTAAAGAAAAAAAACACATATAATATAAAACAATCCTTATAAAAAATCTAGCTACTTTACAAAAAAATTTTTAAAAAATTGGAAAATAAAATTTTTAAAAAAAAAAATTATAAAAGTCGTCATATCTCCTAAACGCGAAGAGATAGAGCAAAAATACAAAGAAATTGAATAGAAAAGAAACCAATCTTATTTAAAAAAGATCTAACCATCCCCCAAAAAAAATTTTAAAAAAAGTGAAAAATAGAAAAAGTTGAAAAAAATTCATAAAAAAATTGATTTCTTATATCGCCATCTGTCGGTGTGAACGTGATTTATTACAGTAAAACTAATCTCTTGATGTGAACCTGATTTATTACAGGAAAACTGATCTATTGATGTGAACTACCTTGTGAACTGTTTTTTGGATGTTGCATTTATATCAAAGTTTTTTAGAAAAAGCGAATGCGAAGTATAAGCAACGAAACCAACAATTGGTCATTTTTCGATTTACAAATCCATCTGGGTAATCATTTTTCGATTTATTGATCTCTCTAGATACCAAAAAACACTTTTCATTCACTGCTACCTTTATATCGACGAATAGTTGCTTGTTCTTTGGGGGGCAGCGTAGATCAGTAGATAGTGTGCCAGACTGCCAGTCGAAGGATGCCAGGTTCGAATCCTGGTGGAGGAAAAGTCTTTCAAAGTAGTTTTCGAATAATTATTAGAAATTGCATACATCATAATATGCATGGTAGGAAATAGCGCCTCCACAGTGGAAAAATGGCAACACAAAATTAGCAATATCAGAAATTTCAAATAGTAAGTAATAGAATTAGACATATCAGGCACAGGAAATAGAATTAGACATCAGGCACAGGAAATAGAATTAAGACATATCAGGCACAGGAAATAGAATTAGACATCAGGCACAGGAAATAGAATTAGACATCAGGCACAGGAAATAGAATTAGACGGACAACACCAGAGTAGAGGGAAGTAGCAAGGGACAATAGAAGACGACAATAGAAGAAGACAGACCAACAAATAGAAGGTGTACCAGCAGGAACCAACTAGAATAAAAGCGAACATGGTTCCTGCTGGTACAATAGAAGACTGCAATAGAAGAAGATAGGCCAACAAATAGAAGGTGGTGTACCAGCAGGAACCAAGATCGTAGACTACAGGAAAAAAGGGTTCCTGCTGGTAACCAAGAAGTGGACGCGCATTGCGCAAAGGAATTAGACAGACAACACCAGACAGAGCAGAGGAAAGTAGCAAGCGACAATAGAAGAAGATAGGCCAACAAATAGAAGATGTACCAGCAGGAACCAAGATCGTAGACTACAATAAAAAAAGCGAAGATGGTTCCTGCTGGTGGTAACCCAGAAAGTAAAATCGTAGACTACAGGAATAAAAGTGATGAGGTATAACTAGCACAGAAAGCGGAAAACCATGTACAGCAGCACATACAGAGTGGAAAAGGAAATAGTGGTGAGAGGCGGAGTTGGGATCAAAAATGTCAAAGGAAGCTAGGAGGCCGCAAGGAGGTTCCTAGGATTATCGGCAAAGACGACGACAACGCCAGAGCAGAGGAAAGCAGCAAGCCAGGACAACATGAGAAAGCTACACCAGACAGACGACAATAGAAAGATAGTCAAACAATAGAAGGTTACACCAGACAGACGACAATAGAAGAAGATTGTCCCACAAATCCAAGGTGTACCCAGCAAAAACCACGGAGTAAAATCGTAGACTACAGGAATAAAAGCGAAGATATCGGCAAAGACGACAACGAACAGCAGAGGAAAACAGCAGGAGCAAGCCAGAAAAACATGAGAAAGCTACACCACCAGACAAGACGACCGACCACAATAGAAGATAGTCCCACAAATCGAAGGTGGTGTACCAGCCAGCAGCAGCAGGAATCGTGTGAGTACAACATGGAGGAGCTCTCTGTCAGACGTCAGAAATAAAAGAGGCGCTGACATTGACAGTGACCACGACCACGACCGCATCATAGGTGAAATTAAAATTGAAAGGCAAAAGAACAACCACCAGACACAGAAACACCGGAAACAACTCCAAAACAACACAACCAGAAACACTCTAGCCACGGCAATACGCGAAAAGATACCAACAAACACCACACGTGAGAGGAAATAACATCAACATACCACCAAGTTCCGGAAGAAACACTTGGGAGTAGTCCAAAATCAGAGAAACATGAACCTAATTTCTCAAAGAGTTGAACATAAGATGCAGTTGAAAAACAACAATATCACAAGAAAGCAGTATAAACAACTACCAAAACAAGTGAAGAAAGCTGCAAGAAGAGACAAAAGACACTTCCTACAAGATCTCTGGCGAAGCCTCCAACACCATCACGCAAAAGCTACAGGTATTCGTAACCAAATGCAGCAGGATCATATGCATTCATATGTAACTTACAACTATTGAATGTAACAAACCAGGAAGCCACACCAAACCAGATTAGACCTAGGAAATGGAGGTGAGATTGGTCACACTTTAAGAAAAAATCTTCATAGCATAACCAGGATGGCGCTTGAATGGAATCCCCAAGGATCACGAAATAGAGGTCGACCAAGAAACGCCTTGCGACGAACAACAAGCCAAGAACTAAGACAAAATAACCTTACATCCAACTACAAACTATCTAATTAAAAAAGTGGAACATGCAAACATGTTAAAAGAAAAAATTATAAAAGTCGTCATATCTTCTGAACGAGTAGATGTAAAGAAAAAAAACACATATAATATAAAACAATCCTTATAAAAAATCTAGCTACTTTACAAAAAAATTTTTAAAAAATTGGAAAATAAAATTTTTAAAAAAAAAAATTATAAAAGTCGTCATATCTCCTAAACGCGAAGAGATAGAGCAAAAATACAAAGAAATTGAATAGAAAAGAAACCAATCTTATTTAAAAAAGATCTAACCATCCCCCAAAAAAAATTTTAAAAAAAGTGAAAAATAGAAAAAGTTGAAAAAAATTCATAAAAAAATTGATTTCTTATATCGCCATCTGTCGGTGTGAACGTGATTTATTACAGTAAAACTAATCTCTTGATGTGAACCTGATTTATTACAGGAAAACTGATCTATTGATGTGAACTACCTTGTGAACTGTTTTTTGGATGTTGCATTTATATCAAAGTTTTTTAGAAAAAGCGAATGCGAAGTATAAGCAACGAAACCAACAATTGGTCATTTTTCGATTTACAAATCCATCTGGGTAATCATTTTTCGATTTATTGATCTCTCTAGATACCAAAAAACACTTTTCATTCACTGCTACCTTTATATCGACGAATAGTTGCTTGTTCTTTGGGGGGCAGCGTAGATCAGTAGATAGTGTGCCAGACTGCCAGTCGAAGGATGCCAGGTTCGAATCCTGGTGGAGGAAAAGTCTTTCAAAGTAGTTTTCGAATAATTATTAGAAATTGCATACATCATAATATGCATGGTAGGAAATAGCGCCTCCACAGTGGAAAAATGGCAACACAAAATTAGCAATATCAGAAATTTCAAATAGTAAGTAATAGAATTAGACATATCAGGCACAGGAAATAGAATTAGACATCAGGCACAGGAAATAGAATTAAGACATATCAGGCACAGGAAATAGAATTAGACATCAGGCACAGGAAATAGAATTAGACATCAGGCACAGGAAATAGAATTAGACGGACAACACCAGAGTAGAGGGAAGTAGCAAGGGACAATAGAAGACGACAATAGAAGAAGACAGACCAACAAATAGAAGGTGTACCAGCAGGAACCAACTAGAATAAAAGCGAACATGGTTCCTGCTGGTACAATAGAAGACTGCAATAGAAGAAGATAGGCCAACAAATAGAAGGTGGTGTACCAGCAGGAACCAAGATCGTAGACTACAGGAAAAAAGGGTTCCTGCTGGTAACCAAGAAGTGGACGCGCATTGCGCAAAGGAATTAGACAGACAACACCAGACAGAGCAGAGGAAAGTAGCAAGCGACAATAGAAGAAGATAGGCCAACAAATAGAAGATGTACCAGCAGGAACCAAGATCGTAGACTACAATAAAAAAAGCGAAGATGGTTCCTGCTGGTGGTAACCCAGAAAGTAAAATCGTAGACTACAGGAATAAAAGTGATGAGGTATAACTAGCACAGAAAGCGGAAAACCATGTACAGCAGCACATACAGAGTGGAAAAGGAAATAGTGGTGAGAGGCGGAGTTGGGATCAAAAATGTCAAAGGAAGCTAGGAGGCCGCAAGGAGGTTCCTAGGATTATCGGCAAAGACGACGACAACGCCAGAGCAGAGGAAAGCAGCAAGCCAGGACAACATGAGAAAGCTACACCAGACAGACGACAATAGAAAGATAGTCAAACAATAGAAGGTTACACCAGACAGACGACAATAGAAGAAGATTGTCCCACAAATCCAAGGTGTACCCAGCAAAAACCACGGAGTAAAATCGTAGACTACAGGAATAAAAGCGAAGATATCGGCAAAGACGACAACGAACAGCAGAGGAAAACAGCAGGAGCAAGCCAGAAAAACATGAGAAAGCTACACCACCAGACAAGACGACCGACCACAATAGAAGATAGTCCCACAAATCGAAGGTGGTGTACCAGCCAGCAGCAGCAGGAATCGTGTGAGTACAACATGGAGGAGCTCTCTGTCAGACGTCAGAAATAAAAGAGGCGCTGACATTGACAGTGACCACGACCACGACCGCATCATAGGTGAAATTAAAATTGAAAGGCAAAAGAACAACCACCAGACACAGAAACACCGGAAACAACTCCAAAACAACACAACCAGAAACACTCTAGCCACGGCAATACGCGAAAAGATACCAACAAACACCACACGTGAGAGGAAATAACATCAACATACCACCAAGTTCCGGAAGAAACACTTGGGAGTAGTCCAAAATCAGAGAAACATGAACCTAATTTCTCAAAGAGTTGAACATAAGATGCAGTTGAAAAACAACAATATCACAAGAAAGCAGTATAAACAACTACCAAAACAAGTGAAGAAAGCTGCAAGAAGAGACAAAAGACACTTCCTACAAGATCTCTGGCGAAGCCTCCAACACCATCACGCAAAAGCTACAGGTATTCGTAACCAAATGCAGCAGGATCATATGCATTCATATGTAACTTACAACTATTGAATGTAACAAACCAGGAAGCCACACCAAACCAGATTAGACCTAGGAAATGGAGGTGAGATTGGTCACACTTTAAGAAAAAATCTTCATAGCATAACCAGGATGGCGCTTGAATGGAATCCCCAAGGATCACGAAATAGAGGTCGACCAAGAAACGCCTTGCGACGAACAACAAGCCAAGAACTAAGACAAAATAACCTTACATCCAACTACAAACTATCTAATTAAAAAAGTGGAACATGCAAACATGTTAAAAGAAAAAATTATAAAAGTCGTCATATCTTCTGAACGAGTAGATGTAAAGAAAAAAAACACATATAATATAAAACAATCCTTATAAAAAATCTAGCTACTTTACAAAAAAATTTTTAAAAAATTGGAAAATAAAATTTTTAAAAAAAAAAATTATAAAAGTCGTCATATCTCCTAAACGCGAAGAGATAGAGCAAAAATACAAAGAAATTGAATAGAAAAGAAACCAATCTTATTTAAAAAAGATCTAACCATCCCCCAAAAAAAATTTTAAAAAAAGTGAAAAATAGAAAAAGTTGAAAAAAATTCATAAAAAAATTGATTTCTTATATCGCCATCTGTCGGTGTGAACGTGATTTATTACAGTAAAACTAATCTCTTGATGTGAACCTGATTTATTACAGGAAAACTGATCTATTGATGTGAACTACCTTGTGAACTGTTTTTTGGATGTTGCATTTATATCAAAGTTTTTTAGAAAAAGCGAATGCGAAGTATAAGCAACGAAACCAACAATTGGTCATTTTTCGATTTACAAATCCATCTGGGTAATCATTTTTCGATTTATTGATCTCTCTAGATACCAAAAAACACTTTTCATTCACTGCTACCTTTATATCGACGAATAGTTGCTTGTTCTTTGGGGGGCAGCGTAGATCAGTAGATAGTGTGCCAGACTGCCAGTCGAAGGATGCCAGGTTCGAATCCTGGTGGAGGAAAAGTCTTTCAAAGTAGTTTTCGAATAATTATTAGAAATTGCATACATCATAATATGCATGGTAGGAAATAGCGCCTCCACAGTGGAAAAATGGCAACACAAAATTAGCAATATCAGAAATTTCAAATAGTAAGTAATAGAATTAGACATATCAGGCACAGGAAATAGAATTAGACATCAGGCACAGGAAATAGAATTAAGACATATCAGGCACAGGAAATAGAATTAGACATCAGGCACAGGAAATAGAATTAGACATCAGGCACAGGAAATAGAATTAGACGGACAACACCAGAGTAGAGGGAAGTAGCAAGGGACAATAGAAGACGACAATAGAAGAAGACAGACCAACAAATAGAAGGTGTACCAGCAGGAACCAACTAGAATAAAAGCGAACATGGTTCCTGCTGGTACAATAGAAGACTGCAATAGAAGAAGATAGGCCAACAAATAGAAGGTGGTGTACCAGCAGGAACCAAGATCGTAGACTACAGGAAAAAAGGGTTCCTGCTGGTAACCAAGAAGTGGACGCGCATTGCGCAAAGGAATTAGACAGACAACACCAGACAGAGCAGAGGAAAGTAGCAAGCGACAATAGAAGAAGATAGGCCAACAAATAGAAGATGTACCAGCAGGAACCAAGATCGTAGACTACAATAAAAAAAGCGAAGATGGTTCCTGCTGGTGGTAACCCAGAAAGTAAAATCGTAGACTACAGGAATAAAAGTGATGAGGTATAACTAGCACAGAAAGCGGAAAACCATGTACAGCAGCACATACAGAGTGGAAAAGGAAATAGTGGTGAGAGGCGGAGTTGGGATCAAAAATGTCAAAGGAAGCTAGGAGGCCGCAAGGAGGTTCCTAGGATTATCGGCAAAGACGACGACAACGCCAGAGCAGAGGAAAGCAGCAAGCCAGGACAACATGAGAAAGCTACACCAGACAGACGACAATAGAAAGATAGTCAAACAATAGAAGGTTACACCAGACAGACGACAATAGAAGAAGATTGTCCCACAAATCCAAGGTGTACCCAGCAAAAACCACGGAGTAAAATCGTAGACTACAGGAATAAAAGCGAAGATATCGGCAAAGACGACAACGAACAGCAGAGGAAAACAGCAGGAGCAAGCCAGAAAAACATGAGAAAGCTACACCACCAGACAAGACGACCGACCACAATAGAAGATAGTCCCACAAATCGAAGGTGGTGTACCAGCCAGCAGCAGCAGGAATCGTGTGAGTACAACATGGAGGAGCTCTCTGTCAGACGTCAGAAATAAAAGAGGCGCTGACATTGACAGTGACCACGACCACGACCGCATCATAGGTGAAATTAAAATTGAAAGGCAAAAGAACAACCACCAGACACAGAAACACCGGAAACAACTCCAAAACAACACAACCAGAAACACTCTAGCCACGGCAATACGCGAAAAGATACCAACAAACACCACACGTGAGAGGAAATAACATCAACATACCACCAAGTTCCGGAAGAAACACTTGGGAGTAGTCCAAAATCAGAGAAACATGAACCTAATTTCTCAAAGAGTTGAACATAAGATGCAGTTGAAAAACAACAATATCACAAGAAAGCAGTATAAACAACTACCAAAACAAGTGAAGAAAGCTGCAAGAAGAGACAAAAGACACTTCCTACAAGATCTCTGGCGAAGCCTCCAACACCATCACGCAAAAGCTACAGGTATTCGTAACCAAATGCAGCAGGATCATATGCATTCATATGTAACTTACAACTATTGAATGTAACAAACCAGGAAGCCACACCAAACCAGATTAGACCTAGGAAATGGAGGTGAGATTGGTCACACTTTAAGAAAAAATCTTCATAGCATAACCAGGATGGCGCTTGAATGGAATCCCCAAGGATCACGAAATAGAGGTCGACCAAGAAACGCCTTGCGACGAACAACAAGCCAAGAACTAAGACAAAATAACCTTACATCCAACTACAAACTATCTAATTAAAAAAGTGGAACATGCAAACATGTTAAAAGAAAAAATTATAAAAGTCGTCATATCTTCTGAACGAGTAGATGTAAAGAAAAAAAACACATATAATATAAAACAATCCTTATAAAAAATCTAGCTACTTTACAAAAAAATTTTTAAAAAATTGGAAAATAAAATTTTTAAAAAAAAAAATTATAAAAGTCGTCATATCTCCTAAACGCGAAGAGATAGAGCAAAAATACAAAGAAATTGAATAGAAAAGAAACCAATCTTATTTAAAAAAGATCTAACCATCCCCCAAAAAAAATTTTAAAAAAAGTGAAAAATAGAAAAAGTTGAAAAAAATTCATAAAAAAATTGATTTCTTATATCGCCATCTGTCGGTGTGAACGTGATTTATTACAGTAAAACTAATCTCTTGATGTGAACCTGATTTATTACAGGAAAACTGATCTATTGATGTGAACTACCTTGTGAACTGTTTTTTGGATGTTGCATTTATATCAAAGTTTTTTAGAAAAAGCGAATGCGAAGTATAAGCAACGAAACCAACAATTGGTCATTTTTCGATTTACAAATCCATCTGGGTAATCATTTTTCGATTTATTGATCTCTCTAGATACCAAAAAACACTTTTCATTCACTGCTACCTTTATATCGACGAATAGTTGCTTGTTCTTTGGGGGGCAGCGTAGATCAGTAGATAGTGTGCCAGACTGCCAGTCGAAGGATGCCAGGTTCGAATCCTGGTGGAGGAAAAGTCTTTCAAAGTAGTTTTCGAATAATTATTAGAAATTGCATACATCATAATATGCATGGTAGGAAATAGCGCCTCCACAGTGGAAAAATGGCAACACAAAATTAGCAATATCAGAAATTTCAAATAGTAAGTAATAGAATTAGACATATCAGGCACAGGAAATAGAATTAGACATCAGGCACAGGAAATAGAATTAAGACATATCAGGCACAGGAAATAGAATTAGACATCAGGCACAGGAAATAGAATTAGACGGACAACACCAGAGTAGAGGGAAGTAGCAAGGGACAATAGAAGACGACAATAGAAGAAGACAGACCAACAAATAGAAGGTGTACCAGCAGGAACCAACTAGAATAAAAGCGAACATGGTTCCTGCTGGTACAATAGAAGACTGCAATAGAAGAAGATAGGCCAACAAATAGAAGGTGGTGTACCAGCAGGAACCAAGATCGTAGACTACAGGAAAAAAGGGTTCCTGCTGGTAACCAAGAAGTGGACGCGCATTGCGCAAAGGAATTAGACAGACAACACCAGACAGAGCAGAGGAAAGTAGCAAGCGACAATAGAAGAAGATAGGCCAACAAATAGAAGATGTACCAGCAGGAACCAAGATCGTAGACTACAATAAAAAAAGCGAAGATGGTTCCTGCTGGTGGTAACCCAGAAAGTAAAATCGTAGACTACAGGAATAAAAGTGATGAGGTATAACTAGCACAGAAAGCGGAAAACCATGTACAGCAGCACATACAGAGTGGAAAAGGAAATAGTGGTGAGAGGCGGAGTTGGGATCAAAAATGTCAAAGGAAGCTAGGAGGCCGCAAGGAGGTTCCTAGGATTATCGGCAAAGACGACGACAACGCCAGAGCAGAGGAAAGCAGCAAGCCAGGACAACATGAGAAAGCTACACCAGACAGACGACAATAGAAAGATAGTCAAACAATAGAAGGTTACACCAGACAGACGACAATAGAAGAAGATTGTCCCACAAATCCAAGGTGTACCCAGCAAAAACCACGGAGTAAAATAGTAGACTACAGGAATAAAAGCGAAGATATCGGCAAAGACGACAACGAACAGCAGAGGAAAACAGCAGGAGCAAGCCAGAAAAACATGAGAAAGCTACACCACCAGACAAGACGACCGACCACAATAGAAGATAGTCCCACAAATCGAAGGTGGTGTACCAGCCAGCAGCAGCAGGAATCGTGTGAGTACAACATGGAGGAGCTCTCTGTCAGACGTCAGAAATAAAAGAGGCGCTGACATTGACAGTGACCACGACCACGACCGCATCATAGGTGAAATTAAAATTGAAAGGCAAAAGAACAACCACCAGACACAGAAACACCGGAAACAACTCCAAAACAACACAACCAGAAACACTCTAGCCACGGCAATACGCGAAAAGATACCAACAAACACCACACGTGAGAGGAAATAACATCAACATACCACCAAGTTCCGGAAGAAACACTTGGGAGTAGTCCAAAATCAGAGAAACATGAACCTAATTTCTCAAAGAGTTGAACATAAGATGCAGTTGAAAAACAACAATATCACAAGAAAGCAGTATAAACAACTACCAAAACAAGTGAAGAAAGCTGCAAGAAGAGACAAAAGACACTTCCTACAAGATCTCTGGCGAAGCCTCCAACACCATCACGCAAAAGCTACAGGTATTCGTAACCAAATGCAGCAGGATCATATGCATTCATATGTAACTTACAACTATTGAATGTAACAAACCAGGAAGCCACACCAAACCAGATTAGACCTAGGAAATGGAGGTGAGATTGGTCACACTTTAAGAAAAAATCTTCATAGCATAACCAGGATGGCGCTTGAATGGAATCCCCAAGGATCACGAAATAGAGGTCGACCAAGAAACGCCTTGCGACGAACAACAAGCCAAGAACTAAGACAAAATAACCTTACATCCAACTACAAACTATCTAATTAAAAAAGTGGAACATGCAAACATGTTAAAAGAAAAAATTATAAAAGTCGTCATATCTTCTGAACGAGTAGATGTAAAGAAAAAAAACACATATAATATAAAACAATCCTTATAAAAAATCTAGCTACTTTACAAAAAAATTTTTAAAAAATTGGAAAATAAAATTTTTAAAAAAAAAAATTATAAAAGTCGTCATATCTCCTAAACGCGAAGAGATAGAGCAAAAATACAAAGAAATTGAATAGAAAAGAAACCAATCTTATTTAAAAAAGATCTAACCATCCCCCAAAAAAAATTTTAAAAAAAGTGAAAAATAGAAAAAGTTGAAAAAAATTCATAAAAAAATTGATTTCTTATATCGCCATCTGTCGGTGTGAACGTGATTTATTACAGTAAAACTAATCTCTTGATGTGAACCTGATTTATTACAGGAAAACTGATCTATTGATGTGAACTACCTTGTGAACTGTTTTTTGGATGTTGCATTTATATCAAAGTTTTTTAGAAAAAGCGAATGCGAAGTATAAGCAACGAAACCAACAATTGGTCATTTTTCGATTTACAAATCCATCTGGGTAATCATTTTTCGATTTATTGATCTCTCTAGATACCAAAAAACACTTTTCATTCACTGCTACCTTTATATCGACGAATAGTTGCTTGTTCTTTGGGGGGCAGCGTAGATCAGTAGATAGTGTGCCAGACTGCCAGTCGAAGGATGCCAGGTTCGAATCCTGGTGGAGGAAAAGTCTTTCAAAGTAGTTTTCGAATAATTATTAGAAATTGCATACATCATAATATGCATGGTAGGAAATAGCGCCTCCACAGTGGAAAAATGGCAACACAAAATTAGCAATATCAGAAATTTCAAATAGTAAGTAATAGAATTAGACATATCAGGCACAGGAAATAGAATTAGACATCAGGCACAGGAAATAGAATTAAGACATATCAGGCACAGGAAATAGAATTAGACATCAGGCACAGGAAATAGAATTAGACATCAGGCACAGGAAATAGAATTAGACGGACAACACCAGAGTAGAGGGAAGTAGCAAGGGACAATAGAAGACGACAATAGAAGAAGACAGACCAACAAATAGAAGGTGTACCAGCAGGAACCAACTAGAATAAAAGCGAACATGGTTCCTGCTGGTACAATAGAAGACTGCAATAGAAGAAGATAGGCCAACAAATAGAAGGTGGTGTACCAGCAGGAACCAAGATCGTAGACTACAGGAAAAAAGGGTTCCTGCTGGTAACCAAGAAGTGGACGCGCATTGCGCAAAGGAATTAGACAGACAACACCAGACAGAGCAGAGGAAAGTAGCAAGCGACAATAGAAGAAGATAGGCCAACAAATAGAAGATGTACCAGCAGGAACCAAGATCGTAGACTACAATAAAAAAAGCGAAGATGGTTCCTGCTGGTGGTAACCCAGAAAGTAAAATCGTAGACTACAGGAATAAAAGTGATGAGGTATAACTAGCACAGAAAGCGGAAAACCATGTACAGCAGCACATACAGAGTGGAAAAGGAAATAGTGGTGAGAGGCGGAGTTGGGATCAAAAATGTCAAAGGAAGCTAGGAGGCCGCAAGGAGGTTCCTAGGATTATCGGCAAAGACGACGACAACGCCAGAGCAGAGGAAAGCAGCAAGCCAGGACAACATGAGAAAGCTACACCAGACAGACGACAATAGAAAGATAGTCAAACAATAGAAGGTTACACCAGACAGACGACAATAGAAGAAGATTGTCCCACAAATCCAAGGTGTACCCAGCAAAAACCACGGAGTAAAATCGTAGACTACAGGAATAAAAGCGAAGATATCGGCAAAGACGACAACGAACAGCAGAGGAAAACAGCAGGAGCAAGCCAGAAAAACATGAGAAAGCTACACCACCAGACAAGACGACCGACCACAATAGAAGATAGTCCCACAAATCGAAGGTGGTGCACCAGCCAGCAGCAGCAGGAATCGTGTGAGTACAACATGGAGGAGCTCTCTGTCAGACGTCAGAAATAAAAGAGGCGCTGACATTGACAGTGACCACGACCACGACCGCATCATAGGTGAAATTAAAATTGAAAGGCAAAAGAACAACCACCAGACACAGAAACACCGGAAACAACTCCAAAACAACACAACCAGAAACACTCTAGCCACGGCAATACGCGAAAAGATACCAACAAACACCACACGTGAGAGGAAATAACATCAACATACCACCAAGTTCCGGAAGAAACACTTGGGAGTAGTCCAAAATCAGAGAAACATGAACCTAATTTCTCAAAGAGTTGAACATAAGATGCAGTTGAAAAACAACAATATCACAAGAAAGCAGTATAAACAACTACCAAAACAAGTGAAGAAAGCTGCAAGAAGAGACAAAAGACACTTCCTACAAGATCTCTGGCGAAGCCTCCAACACCATCACGCAAAAGCTACAGGTATTCGTAACCAAATGCAGCAGGATCATATGCATTCATATGTAACTTACAACTATTGAATGTAACAAACCAGGAAGCCACACCAAACCAGATTAGACCTAGGAAATGGAGGTGAGATTGGTCACACTTTAAGAAAAAATCTTCATAGCATAACCAGGATGGCGCTTGAATGGAATCCCCAAGGATCACGAAATAGAGGTCGACCAAGAAACGCCTTGCGACGAACAACAAGCCAAGAACTAAGACAAAATAACCTTACATCCAACTACAAACTATCTAATTAAAAAAGTGGAACATGCAAACATGTTAAAAGAAAAAATTATAAAAGTCGTCATATCTTCTGAACGAGTAGATGTAAAGAAAAAAAACACATATAATATAAAACAATCCTTATAAAAAATCTAGCTACTTTACAAAAAAATTTTTAAAAAATTGGAAAATAAAATTTTTAAAAAAAAAAATTATAAAAGTCGTCATATCTCCTAAACGCGAAGAGATAGAGCAAAAATACAAAGAAATTGAATAGAAAAGAAACCAATCTTATTTAAAAAAGATCTAACCATCCCCCAAAAAAAATTTTAAAAAAAGTGAAAAATAGAAAAAGTTGAAAAAAATTCATAAAAAAATTGATTTCTTATATCGCCATCTGTCGGTGTGAACGTGATTTATTACAGTAAAACTAATCTCTTGATGTGAACCTGATTTATTACAGGAAAACTGATCTATTGATGTGAACTACCTTGTGAACTGTTTTTTGGATGTTGCATTTATATCAAAGTTTTTTAGAAAAAGCGAATGCGAAGTATAAGCAACGAAACCAACAATTGGTCATTTTTCGATTTACAAATCCATCTGGGTAATCATTTTTCGATTTATTGATCTCTCTAGATACCAAAAAACACTTTTCATTCACTGCTACCTTTATATCGACGAATAGTTGCTTGTTCTTTGGGGGGCAGCGTAGATCAGTAGATAGTGTGCCAGACTGCCAGTCGAAGGATGCCAGGTTCGAATCCTGGTGGAGGAAAAGTCTTTCAAAGTAGTTTTCGAATAATTATTAGAAATTGCATACATCATAATATGCATGGTAGGAAATAGCGCCTCCACAGTGGAAAAATGGCAACACAAAATTAGCAATATCAGAAATTTCAAATAGTAAGTAATAGAATTAGACATATCAGGCACAGGAAATAGAATTAGACATCAGGCACAGGAAATAGAATTAAGACATATCAGGCACAGGAAATAGAATTAGACATCAGGCACAGGAAATAGAATTAGACATCAGGCACAGGAAATAGAATTAGACGGACAACACCAGAGTAGAGGGAAGTAGCAAGGGACAATAGAAGACGACAATAGAAGAAGACAGACCAACAAATAGAAGGTGTACCAGCAGGAACCAACTAGAATAAAAGCGAACATGGTTCCTGCTGGTACAATAGAAGACTGCAATAGAAGAAGATAGGCCAACAAATAGAAGGTGGTGTACCAGCAGGAACCAAGATCGTAGACTACAGGAAAAAAGGGTTCCTGCTGGTAACCAAGAAGTGGACGCGCATTGCGCAAAGGAATTAGACAGACAACACCAGACAGAGCAGAGGAAAGTAGCAAGCGACAATAGAAGAAGATAGGCCAACAAATAGAAGATGTACCAGCAGGAACCAAGATCGTAGACTACAATAAAAAAAGCGAAGATGGTTCCTGCTGGTGGTAACCCAGAAAGTAAAATCGTAGACTACAGGAATAAAAGTGATGAGGTATAACTAGCACAGAAAGCGGAAAACCATGTACAGCAGCACATACAGAGTGGAAAAGGAAATAGTGGTGAGAGGCGGAGTTGGGATCAAAAATGTCAAAGGAAGCTAGGAGGCCGCAAGGAGGTTCCTAGGATTATCGGCAAAGACGACGACAACGCCAGAGCAGAGGAAAGCAGCAAGCCAGGACAACATGAGAAAGCTACACCAGACAGACGACAATAGAAAGATAGTCAAACAATAGAAGGTTACACCAGACAGACGACAATAGAAGAAGATTGTCCCACAAATCCAAGGTGTACCCAGCAAAAACCACGGAGTAAAATCGTAGACTACAGGAATAAAAGCGAAGATATCGGCAAAGACGACAACGAACAGCAGAGGAAAACAGCAGGAGCAAGCCAGAAAAACATGAGAAAGCTACACCACCAGACAAGACGACCGACCACAATAGAAGATAGTCCCACAAATCGAAGGTGGTGTACCAGCCAGCAGCAGCAGGAATCGTGTGAGTACAACATGGAGGAGCTCTCTGTCAGACGTCAGAAATAAAAGAGGCGCTGACATTGACAGTGACCACGACCACGACCGCATCATAGGTGAAATTAAAATTGAAAGGCAAAAGAACAACCACCAGACACAGAAACACCGGAAACAACTCCAAAACAACACAACCAGAAACACTCTAGCCACGGCAATACGCGAAAAGATACCAACAAACACCACACGTGAGAGGAAATAACATCAACATACCACCAAGTTCCGGAAGAAACACTTGGGAGTAGTCCAAAATCAGAGAAACATGAACCTAATTTCTCAAAGAGTTGAACATAAGATGCAGTTGAAAAACAACAATATCACAAGAAAGCAGTATAAACAACTACCAAAACAAGTGAAGAAAGCTGCAAGAAGAGACAAAAGACACTTCCTACAAGATCTCTGGCGAAGCCTCCAACACCATCACGCAAAAGCTACAGGTATTCGTAACCAAATGCAGCAGGATCATATGCATTCATATGTAACTTACAACTATTGAATGTAACAAACCAGGAAGCCACACCAAACCAGATTAGACCTAGGAAATGGAGGTGAGATTGGTCACACTTTAAGAAAAAATCTTCATAGCATAACCAGGATGGCGCTTGAATGGAATCCCCAAGGATCACGAAATAGAGGTCGACCAAGAAACGCCTTGCGACGAACAACAAGCCAAGAACTAAGACAAAATAACCTTACATCCAACTACAAACTATCTAATTAAAAAAGTGGAACATGCAAACATGTTAAAAGAAAAAATTATAAAAGTCGTCATATCTTCTGAACGAGTAGATGTAAAGAAAAAAAACACATATAATATAAAACAATCCTTATAAAAAATCTAGCTACTTTACAAAAAAATTTTTAAAAAATTGGAAAATAAAATTTTTAAAAAAAAAAATTATAAAAGTCGTCATATCTCCTAAACGCGAAGAGATAGAGCAAAAATACAAAGAAATTGAATAGAAAAGAAACCAATCTTATTTAAAAAAGATCTAACCATCCCCCAAAAAAAATTTTAAAAAAAGTGAAAAATAGAAAAAGTTGAAAAAAATTCATAAAAAAATTGATTTCTTATATCGCCATCTGTCGGTGTGAACGTGATTTATTACAGTAAAACTAATCTCTTGATGTGAACCTGATTTATTACAGGAAAACTGATCTATTGATGTGAACTACCTTGTGAACTGTTTTTTGGATGTTGCATTTATATCAAAGTTTTTTAGAAAAAGCGAATGCGAAGTATAAGCAACGAAACCAACAATTGGTCATTTTTCGATTTACAAATCCATCTGGGTAATCATTTTTCGATTTATTGATCTCTCTAGATACCAAAAAACACTTTTCATTCACTGCTACCTTTATATCGACGAATAGTTGCTTGTTCTTTGGGGGGCAGCGTAGATCAGTAGATAGTGTGCCAGACTGCCAGTCGAAGGATGCCAGGTTCGAATCCTGGTGGAGGAAAAGTCTTTCAAAGTAGTTTTCGAATAATTATTAGAAATTGCATACATCATAATATGCATGGTAGGAAATAGCGCCTCCACAGTGGAAAAATGGCAACACAAAATTAGCAATATCAGAAATTTCAAATAGTAAGTAATAGAATTAGACATATCAGGCACAGGAAATAGAATTAGACATCAGGCACAGGAAATAGAATTAAGACATATCAGGCACAGGAAATAGAATTAGACATCAGGCACAGGAAATAGAATTAGACATCAGGCACAGGAAATAGAATTAGACGGACAACACCAGAGTAGAGGGAAGTAGCAAGGGACAATAGAAGACGACAATAGAAGAAGACAGACCAACAAATAGAAGGTGTACCAGCAGGAACCAACTAGAATAAAAGCGAACATGGTTCCTGCTGGTACAATAGAAGACTGCAATAGAAGAAGATAGGCCAACAAATAGAAGGTGGTGTACCAGCAGGAACCAAGATCGTAGACTACAGGAAAAAAGGGTTCCTGCTGGTAACCAAGAAGTGGACGCGCATTGCGCAAAGGAATTAGACAGACAACACCAGACAGAGCAGAGGAAAGTAGCAAGCGACAATAGAAGAAGATAGGCCAACAAATAGAAGATGTACCAGCAGGAACCAAGATCGTAGACTACAATAAAAAAAGCGAAGATGGTTCCTGCTGGTGGTAACCCAGAAAGTAAAATCGTAGACTACAGGAATAAAAGTGATGAGGTATAACTAGCACAGAAAGCGGAAAACCATGTACAGCAGCACATACAGAGTGGAAAAGGAAATAGTGGTGAGAGGCGGAGTTGGGATCAAAAATGTCAAAGGAAGCTAGGAGGCCGCAAGGAGGTTCCTAGGATTATCGGCAAAGACGACGACAACGCCAGAGCAGAGGAAAGCAGCAAGCCAGGACAACATGAGAAAGCTACACCAGACAGACGACAATAGAAAGATAGTCAAACAATAGAAGGTTACACCAGACAGACGACAATAGAAGAAGATTGTCCCACAAATCCAAGGTGTACCCAGCAAAAACCACGGAGTAAAATCGTAGACTACAGGAATAAAAGCGAAGATATCGGCAAAGACGACAACGAACAGCAGAGGAAAACAGCAGGAGCAAGCCAGAAAAACATGAGAAAGCTACACCACCAGACAAGACGACCGACCACAATAGAAGATAGTCCCACAAATCGAAGGTGGTGTACCAGCCAGCAGCAGCAGGAATCGTGTGAGTACAACATGGAGGAGCTCTCTGTCAGACGTCAGAAATAAAAGAGGCGCTGACATTGACAGTGACCACGACCACGACCGCATCATAGGTGAAATTAAAATTGAAAGGCAAAAGAACAACCACCAGACACAGAAACACCGGAAACAACTCCAAAACAACACAACCAGAAACACTCTAGCCACGGCAATACGCGAAAAGATACCAACAAACACCACACGTGAGAGGAAATAACATCAACATACCACCAAGTTCCGGAAGAAACACTTGGGAGTAGTCCAAAATCAGAGAAACATGAACCTAATTTCTCAAAGAGTTGAACATAAGATGCAGTTGAAAAACAACAATATCACAAGAAAGCAGTATAAACAACTACCAAAACAAGTGAAGAAAGCTGCAAGAAGAGACAAAAGACACTTCCTACAAGATCTCTGGCGAAGCCTCCAACACCATCACGCAAAAGCTACAGGTATTCGTAACCAAATGCAGCAGGATCATATGCATTCATATGTAACTTACAACTATTGAATGTAACAAACCAGGAAGCCACACCAAACCAGATTAGACCTAGGAAATGGAGGTGAGATTGGTCACACTTTAAGAAAAAATCTTCATAGCATAACCAGGATGGCGCTTGAATGGAATCCCCAAGGATCACGAAATAGAGGTCGACCAAGAAACGCCTTGCGACGAACAACAAGCCAAGAACTAAGACAAAATAACCTTACATCCAACTACAAACTATCTAATTAAAAAAGTGGAACATGCAAACATGTTAAAAGAAAAAATTATAAAAGTCGTCATATCTTCTGAACGAGTAGATGTAAAGAAAAAAAACACATATAATATAAAACAATCCTTATAAAAAATCTAGCTACTTTACAAAAAAATTTTTAAAAAATTGGAAAATAAAATTTTAAAAAAAAAAAATTATAAAAGTCGTCATATCTCCTAAACGCGAAGAGATAGAGCAAAAATACAAAGAAATTGAATAGAAAAGAAACCAATCTTATTTAAAAAAGATCTAACCATCCCCCAAAAAAAATTTTAAAAAAAGTGAAAAATAGAAAAAGTTGAAAAAAATTCATAAAAAAATTGATTTCTTATATCGCCATCTGTCGGTGTGAACGTGATTTATTACAGTAAAACTAATCTCTTGATGTGAACCTGATTTATTACAGGAAAACTGATCTATTGATGTGAACTACCTTGTGAACTGTTTTTTGGATGTTGCATTTATATCAAAGTTTTTTAGAAAAAGCGAATGCGAAGTATAAGCAACGAAACCAACAATTGGTCATTTTTCGATTTACAAATCCATCTGGGTAATCATTTTTCGATTTATTGATCTCTCTAGATACCAAAAAACACTTTTCATTCACTGCTACCTTTATATCGACGAATAGTTGCTTGTTCTTTGGGGGGCAGCGTAGATCAGTAGATAGTGTGCCAGACTGCCAGTCGAAGGATGCCAGGTTCGAATCCTGGTGGAGGAAAAGTCTTTCAAAGTAGTTTTCGAATAATTATTAGAAATTGCATACATCATAATATGCATGGTAGGAAATAGCGCCTCCACAGTGGAAAAATGGCAACACAAAATTAGCAATATCAGAAATTTCAAATAGTAAGTAATAGAATTAGACATATCAGGCACAGGAAATAGAATTAGACATCAGGCACAGGAAATAGAATTAAGACATATCAGGCACAGGAAATAGAATTAGACATCAGGCACAGGAAATAGAATTAGACATCAGGCACAGGAAATAGAATTAGACGGACAACACCAGAGTAGAGGGAAGTAGCAAGGGACAATAGAAGACGACAATAGAAGAAGACAGACCAACAAATAGAAGGTGTACCAGCAGGAACCAACTAGAATAAAAGCGAACATGGTTCCTGCTGGTACAATAGAAGACTGCAATAGAAGAAGATAGGCCAACAAATAGAAGGTGGTGTACCAGCAGGAACCAAGATCGTAGACTACAGGAAAAAAGGGTTCCTGCTGGTAACCAAGAAGTGGACGCGCATTGCGCAAAGGAATTAGACAGACAACACCAGACAGAGCAGAGGAAAGTAGCAAGCGACAATAGAAGAAGATAGGCCAACAAATAGAAGATGTACCAGCAGGAACCAAGATCGTAGACTACAATAAAAAAAGCGAAGATGGTTCCTGCTGGTGGTAACCCAGAAAGTAAAATCGTAGACTACAGGAATAAAAGTGATGAGGTATAACTAGCACAGAAAGCGGAAAACCATGTACAGCAGCACATACAGAGTGGAAAAGGAAATAGTGGTGAGAGGCGGAGTTGGGATCAAAAATGTCAAAGGAAGCTAGGAGGCCGCAAGGAGGTTCCTAGGATTATCGGCAAAGACGACGACAACGCCAGAGCAGAGGAAAGCAGCAAGCCAGGACAACATGAGAAAGCTACACCAGACAGACGACAATAGAAAGATAGTCAAACAATAGAAGGTTACACCAGACAGACGACAATAGAAGAAGATTGTCCCACAAATCCAAGGTGTACCCAGCAAAAACCACGGAGTAAAATCGTAGACTACAGGAATAAAAGCGAAGATATCGGCAAAGACGACAACGAACAGCAGAGGAAAACAGCAGGAGCAAGCCAGAAAAACATGAGAAAGCTACACCACCAGACAAGACGACCGACCACAATAGAAGATAGTCCCACAAATCGAAGGTGGTGTACCAGCCAGCAGCAGCAGGAATCGTGTGAGTACAACATGGAGGAGCTCTCTGTCAGACGTCAGAAATAAAAGAGGCGCTGACATTGACAGTGACCACGACCACGACCGCATCATAGGTGAAATTAAAATTGAAAGGCAAAAGAACAACCACCAGACACAGAAACACCGGAAACAACTCCAAAACAACACAACCAGAAACACTCTAGCCACGGCAATACGCGAAAAGATACCAACAAACACCACACGTGAGAGGAAATAACATCAACATACCACCAAGTTCCGGAAGAAACACTTGGGAGTAGTCCAAAATCAGAGAAACATGAACCTAATTTCTCAAAGAGTTGAACATAAGATGCAGTTGAAAAACAACAATATCACAAGAAAGCAGTATAAACAACTACCAAAACAAGTGAAGAAAGCTGCAAGAAGAGACAAAAGACACTTCCTACAAGATCTCTGGCGAAGCCTCCAACACCATCACGCAAAAGCTACAGGTATTCGTAACCAAATGCAGCAGGATCATATGCATTCATATGTAACTTACAACTATTGAATGTAACAAACCAGGAAGCCACACCAAACCAGATTAGACCTAGGAAATGGAGGTGAGATTGGTCACACTTTAAGAAAAAATCTTCATAGCATAACCAGGATGGCGCTTGAATGGAATCCCCAAGGATCACGAAATAGAGGTCGACCAAGAAACGCCTTGCGACGAACAACAAGCCAAGAACTAAGACAAAATAACCTTACATCCAACTACAAACTATCTAATTAAAAAAGTGGAACATGCAAACATGTTAAAAGAAAAAATTATAAAAGTCGTCATATCTTCTGAACGAGTAGATGTAAAGAAAAAAAACACATATAATATAAAACAATCCTTATAAAAAATCTAGCTACTTTACAAAAAAATTTTTAAAAAATTGGAAAATAAAATTTTTAAAAAAAAAAATTATAAAAGTCGTCATATCTCCTAAACGCGAAGAGATAGAGCAAAAATACAAAGAAATTGAATAGAAAAGAAACCAATCTTATTTAAAAAAGATCTAACCATCCCCCAAAAAAAATTTTAAAAAAAGTGAAAAATAGAAAAAGTTGAAAAAAATTCATAAAAAAATTGATTTCTTATATCGCCATCTGTCGGTGTGAACGTGATTTATTACAGTAAAACTAATCTCTTGATGTGAACCTGATTTATTACAGGAAAACTGATCTATTGATGTGAACTACCTTGTGAACTGTTTTTTGGATGTTGCATTTATATCAAAGTTTTTTAGAAAAAGCGAATGCGAAGTATAAGCAACGAAACCAACAATTGGTCATTTTTCGATTTACAAATCCATCTGGGTAATCATTTTTCGATTTATTGATCTCTCTAGATACCAAAAAACACTTTTCATTCACTGCTACCTTTATATCGACGAATAGTTGCTTGTTCTTTGGGGGGCAGCGTAGATCAGTAGATAGTGTGCCAGACTGCCAGTCGAAGGATGCCAGGTTCGAATCCTGGTGGAGGAAAAGTCTTTCAAAGTAGTTTTCGAATAATTATTAGAAATTGCATACATCATAATATGCATGGTAGGAAATAGCGCCTCCACAGTGGAAAAATGGCAACACAAAATTAGCAATATCAGAAATTTCAAATAGTAAGTAATAGAATTAGACATATCAGGCACAGGAAATAGAATTAGACATCAGGCACAGGAAATAGAATTAAGACATATCAGGCACAGGAAATAGAATTAGACATCAGGCACAGGAAATAGAATTAGACATCAGGCACAGGAAATAGAATTAGACGGACAACACCAGAGTAGAGGGAAGTAGCAAGGGACAATAGAAGACGACAATAGAAGAAGACAGACCAACAAATAGAAGGTGTACCAGCAGGAACCAACTAGAATAAAAGCGAACATGGTTCCTGCTGGTACAATAGAAGACTGCAATAGAAGAAGATAGGCCAACAAATAGAAGGTGGTGTACCAGCAGGAACCAAGATCGTAGACTACAGGAAAAAAGGGTTCCTGCTGGTAACCAAGAAGTGGACGCGCATTGCGCAAAGGAATTAGACAGACAACACCAGACAGAGCAGAGGAAAGTAGCAAGCGACAATAGAAGAAGATAGGCCAACAAATAGAAGATGTACCAGCAGGAACCAAGATCGTAGACTACAATAAAAAAAGCGAAGATGGTTCCTGCTGGTGGTAACCCAGAAAGTAAAATCGTAGACTACAGGAATAAAAGTGATGAGGTATAACTAGCACAGAAAGCGGAAAACCATGTACAGCAGCACATACAGAGTGGAAAAGGAAATAGTGGTGAGAGGCGGAGTTGGGATCAAAAATGTCAAAGGAAGCTAGGAGGCCGCAAGGAGGTTCCTAGGATTATCGGCAAAGACGACGACAACGCCAGAGCAGAGGAAAGCAGCAAGCCAGGACAACATGAGAAAGCTACACCAGACAGACGACAATAGAAAGATAGTCAAACAATAGAAGGTTACACCAGACAGACGACAATAGAAGAAGATTGTCCCACAAATCCAAGGTGTACCCAGCAAAAACCACGGAGTAAAATCGTAGACTACAGGAATAAAAGCGAAGATATCGGCAAAGACGACAACGAACAGCAGAGGAAAACAGCAGGAGCAAGCCAGAAAAACATGAGAAAGCTACACCACCAGACAAGACGACCGACCACAATAGAAGATAGTCCCACAAATCGAAGGTGGTGTACCAGCCAGCAGCAGCAGGAATCGTGTGAGTACAACATGGAGGAGCTCTCTGTCAGACGTCAGAAATAAAAGAGGCGCTGACATTGACAGTGACCACGACCACGACCGCATCATAGGTGAAATTAAAATTGAAAGGCAAAAGAACAACCACCAGACACAGAAACACCGGAAACAACTCCAAAACAACACAACCAGAAACACTCTAGCCACGGCAATACGCGAAAAGATACCAACAAACACCACACGTGAGAGGAAATAACATCAACATACCACCAAGTTCCGGAAGAAACACTTGGGAGTAGTCCAAAATCAGAGAAACATGAACCTAATTTCTCAAAGAGTTGAACATAAGATGCAGTTGAAAAACAACAATATCACAAGAAAGCAGTATAAACAACTACCAAAACAAGTGAAGAAAGCTGCAAGAAGAGACAAAAGACACTTCCTACAAGATCTCTGGCGAAGCCTCCAACACCATCACGCAAAAGCTACAGGTATTCGTAACCAAATGCAGCAGGATCATATGCATTCATATGTAACTTACAACTATTGAATGTAACAAACCAGGAAGCCACACCAAACCAGATTAGACCTAGGAAATGGAGGTGAGATTGGTCACACTTTAAGAAAAAATCTTCATAGCATAACCAGGATGGCGCTTGAATGGAATCCCCAAGGATCACGAAATAGAGGTCGACCAAGAAACGCCTTGCGACGAACAACAAGCCAAGAACTAAGACAAAATAACCTTACATCCAACTACAAACTATCTAATTAAAAAAGTGGAACATGCAAACATGTTAAAAGAAAAAATTATAAAAGTCGTCATATCTTCTGAACGAGTAGATGTAAAGAAAAAAAACACATATAATATAAAACAATCCTTATAAAAAATCTAGCTACTTTACAAAAAAATTTTTAAAAAATTGGAAAATAAAATTTTTAAAAAAAAAAATTATAAAAGTCGTCATATCTCCTAAACGCGAAGAGATAGAGCAAAAATACAAAGAAATTGAATAGAAAAGAAACCAATCTTATTTAAAAAAGATCTAACCATCCCCCAAAAAAAATTTTAAAAAAAGTGAAAAATAGAAAAAGTTGAAAAAAATTCATAAAAAAATTGATTTCTTATATCGCCATCTGTCGGTGTGAACGTGATTTATTACAGTAAAACTAATCTCTTGATGTGAACCTGATTTATTACAGGAAAACTGATCTATTGATGTGAACTACCTTGTGAACTGTTTTTTGGATGTTGCATTTATATCAAAGTTTTTTAGAAAAAGCGAATGCGAAGTATAAGCAACGAAACCAACAATTGGTCATTTTTCGATTTACAAATCCATCTGGGTAATCATTTTTCGATTTATTGATCTCTCTAGATACCAAAAAACACTTTTCATTCACTGCTACCTTTATATCGACGAATAGTTGCTTGTTCTTTGGGGGGCAGCGTAGATCAGTAGATAGTGTGCCAGACTGCCAGTCGAAGGATGCCAGGTTCGAATCCTGGTGGAGGAAAAGTCTTTCAAAGTAGTTTTCGAATAATTATTAGAAATTGCATACATCATAATATGCATGGTAGGAAATAGCGCCTCCACAGTGGAAAAATGGCAACACAAAATTAGCAATATCAGAAATTTCAAATAGTAAGTAATAGAATTAGACATATCAGGCACAGGAAATAGAATTAGACATCAGGCACAGGAAATAGAATTAAGACATATCAGGCACAGGAAATAGAATTAGACATCAGGCACAGGAAATAGAATTAGACATCAGGCACAGGAAATAGAATTAGACGGACAACACCAGAGTAGAGGGAAGTAGCAAGGGACAATAGAAGACGACAATAGAAGAAGACAGACCAACAAATAGAAGGTGTACCAGCAGGAACCAACTAGAATAAAAGCGAACATGGTTCCTGCTGGTACAATAGAAGACTGCAATAGAAGAAGATAGGCCAACAAATAGAAGGTGGTGTACCAGCAGGAACCAAGATCGTAGACTACAGGAAAAAAGGGTTCCTGCTGGTAACCAAGAAGTGGACGCGCATTGCGCAAAGGAATTAGACAGACAACACCAGACAGAGCAGAGGAAAGTAGCAAGCGACAATAGAAGAAGATAGGCCAACAAATAGAAGATGTACCAGCAGGAACCAAGATCGTAGACTACAATAAAAAAAGCGAAGATGGTTCCTGCTGGTGGTAACCCAGAAAGTAAAATCGTAGACTACAGGAATAAAAGTGATGAGGTATAACTAGCACAGAAAGCGGAAAACCATGTACAGCAGCACATACAGAGTGGAAAAGGAAATAGTGGTGAGAGGCGGAGTTGGGATCAAAAATGTCAAAGGAAGCTAGGAGGCCGCAAGGAGGTTCCTAGGATTATCGGCAAAGACGACGACAACGCCAGAGCAGAGGAAAGCAGCAAGCCAGGACAACATGAGAAAGCTACACCAGACAGACGACAATAGAAAGATAGTCAAACAATAGAAGGTTACACCAGACAGACGACAATAGAAGAAGATTGTCCCACAAATCCAAGGTGTACCCAGCAAAAACCACGGAGTAAAATCGTAGACTACAGGAATAAAAGCGAAGATATCGGCAAAGACGACAACGAACAGCAGAGGAAAACAGCAGGAGCAAGCCAGAAAAACATGAGAAAGCTACACCACCAGACAAGACGACCGACCACAATAGAAGATAGTCCCACAAATCGAAGGTGGTGTACCAGCCAGCAGCAGCAGGAATCGTGTGAGTACAACATGGAGGAGCTCTCTGTCAGACGTCAGAAATAAAAGAGGCGCTGACATTGACAGTGACCACGACCACGACCGCATCATAGGTGAAATTAAAATTGAAAGGCAAAAGAACAACCACCAGACACAGAAACACCGGAAACAACTCCAAAACAACACAACCAGAAACACTCTAGCCACGGCAATACGCGAAAAGATACCAACAAACACCACACGTGAGAGGAAATAACATCAACATACCACCAAGTTCCGGAAGAAACACTTGGGAGTAGTCCAAAATCAGAGAAACATGAACCTAATTTCTCAAAGAGTTGAACATAAGATGCAGTTGAAAAACAACAATATCACAAGAAAGCAGTATAAACAACTACCAAAACAAGTGAAGAAAGCTGCAAGAAGAGACAAAAGACACTTCCTACAAGATCTCTGGCGAAGCCTCCAACACCATCACGCAAAAGCTACAGGTATTCGTAACCAAATGCAGCAGGATCATATGCATTCATATGTAACTTACAACTATTGAATGTAACAAACCAGGAAGCCACACCAAACTAGATTAGACCTAGGAAATGGAGGTGAGATTGGTCACACTTTAAGAAAAAATCTTCATAGCATAACCAGGATGGCGCTTGAATGGAATCCCCAAGGATCACGAAATAGAGGTCGACCAAGAAACGCCTTGCGACGAACAACAAGCCAAGAACTAAGACAAAATAACCTTACATCCAACTACAAACTATCTAATTAAAAAAGTGGAACATGCAAACATGTTAAAAGAAAAAATTATAAAAGTCGTCATATCTTCTGAACGAGTAGATGTAAAGAAAAAAAACACATATAATATAAAACAATCCTTATAAAAAATCTAGCTACTTTACAAAAAAATTTTTAAAAAATTGGAAAATAAAATTTTTAAAAAAAAAAATTATAAAAGTCGTCATATCTCCTAAACGCGAAGAGATAGAGCAAAAATACAAAGAAATTGAATAGAAAAGAAACCAATCTTATTTAAAAAAGATCTAACCATCCCCCAAAAAAAATTTTAAAAAAAGTGAAAAATAGAAAAAGTTGAAAAAAATTCATAAAAAAATTGATTTCTTATATCGCCATCTGTCGGTGTGAACGTGATTTATTACAGTAAAACTAATCTCTTGATGTGAACCTGATTTATTACAGGAAAACTGATCTATTGATGTGAACTACCTTGTGAACTGTTTTTTGGATGTTGCATTTATATCAAAGTTTTTTAGAAAAAGCGAATGCGAAGTATAAGCAACGAAACCAACAATTGGTCATTTTTCGATTTACAAATCCATCTGGGTAATCATTTTTCGATTTATTGATCTCTCTAGATACCAAAAAACACTTTTCATTCACTGCTACCTTTATATCGACGAATAGTTGCTTGTTCTTTGGGGGGCAGCGTAGATCAGTAGATAGTGTGCCAGACTGCCAGTCGAAGGATGCCAGGTTCGAATCCTGGTGGAGGAAAAGTCTTTCAAAGTAGTTTTCGAATAATTATTAGAAATTGCATACATCATAATATGCATGGTAGGAAATAGCGCCTCCACAGTGGAAAAATGGCAACACAAAATTAGCAATATCAGAAATTTCAAATAGTAAGTAATAGAATTAGACATATCAGGCACAGGAAATAGAATTAGACATCAGGCACAGGAAATAGAATTAAGACATATCAGGCACAGGAAATAGAATTAGACATCAGGCACAGGAAATAGAATTAGACATCAGGCACAGGAAATAGAATTAGACGGACAACACCAGAGTAGAGGGAAGTAGCAAGGGACAATAGAAGACGACAATAGAAGAAGACAGACCAACAAATAGAAGGTGTACCAGCAGGAACCAACTAGAATAAAAGCGAACATGGTTCCTGCTGGTACAATAGAAGACTGCAATAGAAGAAGATAGGCCAACAAATAGAAGGTGGTGTACCAGCAGGAACCAAGATCGTAGACTACAGGAAAAAAGGGTTCCTGCTGGTAACCAAGAAGTGGACGCGCATTGCGCAAAGGAATTAGACAGACAACACCAGACAGAGCAGAGGAAAGTAGCAAGCGACAATAGAAGAAGATAGGCCAACAAATAGAAGATGTACCAGCAGGAACCAAGATCGTAGACTACAATAAAAAAAGCGAAGATGGTTCCTGCTGGTGGTAACCCAGAAAGTAAAATCGTAGACTACAGGAATAAAAGTGATGAGGTATAACTAGCACAGAAAGCGGAAAACCATGTACAGCAGCACATACAGAGTGGAAAAGGAAATAGTGGTGAGAGGCGGAGTTGGGATCAAAAATGTCAAAGGAAGCTAGGAGGCCGCAAGGAGGTTCCTAGGATTATCGGCAAAGACGACGACAACGCCAGAGCAGAGGAAAGCAGCAAGCCAGGACAACATGAGAAAGCTACACCAGACAGACGACAATAGAAAGATAGTCAAACAATAGAAGGTTACACCAGACAGACGACAATAGAAGAAGATTGTCCCACAAATCCAAGGTGTACCCAGCAAAAACCACGGAGTAAAATCGTAGACTACAGGAATAAAAGCGAAGATATCGGCAAAGACGACAACGAACAGCAGAGGAAAACAGCAGGAGCAAGCCAGAAAAACATGAGAAAGCTACACCACCAGACAAGACGACCGACCACAATAGAAGATAGTCCCACAAATCGAAGGTGGTGTACCAGCCAGCAGCAGCAGGAATCGTGTGAGTACAACATGGAGGAGCTCTCTGTCAGACGTCAGAAATAAAAGAGGCGCTGACATTGACAGTGACCACGACCACGACCGCATCATAGGTGAAATTAAAATTGAAAGGCAAAAGAACAACCACCAGACACAGAAACACCGGAAACAACTCCAAAACAACACAACCAGAAACACTCTAGCCACGGCAATACGCGAAAAGATACCAACAAACACCACACGTGAGAGGAAATAACATCAACATACCACCAAGTTCCGGAAGAAACACTTGGGAGTAGTCCAAAATCAGAGAAACATGAACCTAATTTCTCAAAGAGTTGAACATAAGATGCAGTTGAAAAACAACAATATCACAAGAAAGCAGTATAAACAACTACCAAAACAAGTGAAGAAAGCTGCAAGAAGAGACAAAAGACACTTCCTACAAGATCTCTGGCGAAGCCTCCAACACCATCACGCAAAAGCTACAGGTATTCGTAACCAAATGCAGCAGGATCATATGCATTCATATGTAACTTACAACTATTGAATGTAACAAACCAGGAAGCCACACCAAACTAGATTAGACCTAGGAAATGGAGGTGAGATTGGTCACACTTTAAGAAAAAATCTTCATAGCATAACCAGGATGGCGCTTGAATGGAATCCCCAAGGATCACGAAATAGAGGTCGACCAAGAAACGCCTTGCGACGAACAACAAGCCAAGAACTAAGACAAAATAACCTTACATCCAACTACAAACTATCTAATTAAAAAAGTGGAACATGCAAACATGTTAAAAGAAAAAATTATAAAAGTCGTCATATCTTCTGAACGAGTAGATGTAAAGAAAAAAAACACATATAATATAAAACAATCCTTATAAAAAATCTAGCTACTTTACAAAAAAATTTTTAAAAAATTGGAAAATAAAATTTTTAAAAAAAAAAATTATAAAAGTCGTCATATCTCCTAAACGCGAAGAGATAGAGCAAAAATACAAAGAAATTGAATAGAAAAGAAACCAATCTTATTTAAAAAAGATCTAACCATCCCCCAAAAAAAATTTTAAAAAAAGTGAAAAATAGAAAAAGTTGAAAAAAATTCATAAAAAAATTGATTTCTTATATCGCCATCTGTCGGTGTGAACGTGATTTATTACAGTAAAACTAATCTCTTGATGTGAACCTGATTTATTACAGGAAAACTGATCTATTGATGTGAACTACCTTGTGAACTGTTTTTTGGATGTTGCATTTATATCAAAGTTTTTTAGAAAAAGCGAATGCGAAGTATAAGCAACGAAACCAACAATTGGTCATTTTTCGATTTACAAATCCATCTGGGTAATCATTTTTCGATTTATTGATCTCTCTAGATACCAAAAAACACTTTTCATTCACTGCTACCTTTATATCGACGAATAGTTGCTTGTTCTTTGGGGGGCAGCGTAGATCAGTAGATAGTGTGCCAGACTGCCAGTCGAAGGATGCCAGGTTCGAATCCTGGTGGAGGAAAAGTCTTTCAAAGTAGTTTTCGAATAATTATTAGAAATTGCATACATCATAATATGCATGGTAGGAAATAGCGCCTCCACAGTGGAAAAATGGCAACACAAAATTAGCAATATCAGAAATTTCAAATAGTAAGTAATAGAATTAGACATATCAGGCACAGGAAATAGAATTAGACATCAGGCACAGGAAATAGAATTAAGACATATCAGGCACAGGAAATAGAATTAGACATCAGGCACAGGAAATAGAATTAGACATCAGGCACAGGAAATAGAATTAGACGGACAACACCAGAGTAGAGGGAAGTAGCAAGGGACAATAGAAGACGACAATAGAAGAAGACAGACCAACAAATAGAAGGTGTACCAGCAGGAACCAACTAGAATAAAAGCGAACATGGTTCCTGCTGGTACAATAGAAGACTGCAATAGAAGAAGATAGGCCAACAAATAGAAGGTGGTGTACCAGCAGGAACCAAGATCGTAGACTACAGGAAAAAAGGGTTCCTGCTGGTAACCAAGAAGTGGACGCGCATTGCGCAAAGGAATTAGACAGACAACACCAGACAGAGCAGAGGAAAGTAGCAAGCGACAATAGAAGAAGATAGGCCAACAAATAGAAGATGTACCAGCAGGAACCAAGATCGTAGACTACAATAAAAAAAGCGAAGATGGTTCCTGCTGGTGGTAACCCAGAAAGTAAAATCGTAGACTACAGGAATAAAAGTGATGAGGTATAACTAGCACAGAAAGCGGAAAACCATGTACAGCAGCACATACAGAGTGGAAAAGGAAATAGTGGTGAGAGGCGGAGTTGGGATCAAAAATGTCAAAGGAAGCTAGGAGGCCGCAAGGAGGTTCCTAGGATTATCGGCAAAGACGACGACAACGCCAGAGCAGAGGAAAGCAGCAAGCCAGGACAACATGAGAAAGCTACACCAGACAGACGACAATAGAAAGATAGTCAAACAATAGAAGGTTACACCAGACAGACGACAATAGAAGAAGATTGTCCCACAAATCCAAGGTGTACCCAGCAAAAACCACGGAGTAAAATCGTAGACTACAGGAATAAAAGCGAAGATATCGGCAAAGACGACAACGAACAGCAGAGGAAAACAGCAGGAGCAAGCCAGAAAAACATGAGAAAGCTACACCACCAGACAAGACGACCGACCACAATAGAAGATAGTCCCACAAATCGAAGGTGGTGTACCAGCCAGCAGCAGCAGGAATCGTGTGAGTACAACATGGAGGAGCTCTCTGTCAGACGTCAGAAATAAAAGAGGCGCTGACATTGACAGTGACCACGACCACGACCGCATCATAGGTGAAATTAAAATTGAAAGGCAAAAGAACAACCACCAGACACAGAAACACCGGAAACAACTCCAAAACAACACAACCAGAAACACTCTAGCCACGGCAATACGCGAAAAGATACCAACAAACACCACACGTGAGAGGAAATAACATCAACATACCACCAAGTTCCGGAAGAAACACTTGGGAGTAGTCCAAAATCAGAGAAACATGAACCTAATTTCTCAAAGAGTTGAACATAAGATGCAGTTGAAAAACAACAATATCACAAGAAAGCAGTATAAACAACTACCAAAACAAGTGAAGAAAGCTGCAAGAAGAGACAAAAGACACTTCCTACAAGATCTCTGGCGAAGCCTCCAACACCATCACGCAAAAGCTACAGGTATTCGTAACCAAATGCAGCAGGATCATATGCATTCATATGTAACTTACAACTATTGAATGTAACAAACCAGGAAGCCACACCAAACCAGATTAGACCTAGGAAATGGAGGTGAGATTGGTCACACTTTAAGAAAAAATCTTCATAGCATAACCAGGATGGCGCTTGAATGGAATCCCCAAGGATCACGAAATAGAGGTCGACCAAGAAACGCCTTGCGACGAACAACAAGCCAAGAACTAAGACAAAATAACCTTACATCCAACTACAAACTATCTAATTAAAAAAGTGGAACATGCAAACATGTTAAAAGAAAAAATTATAAAAGTCGTCATATCTTCTGAACGAGTAGATGTAAAGAAAAAAAACACATATAATATAAAACAATCCTTATAAAAAATCTAGCTACTTTACAAAAAAATTTTTAAAAAATTGGAAAATAAAATTTTTAAAAAAAAAAATTATAAAAGTCGTCATATCTCCTAAACGCGAAGAGATAGAGCAAAAATACAAAGAAATTGAATAGAAAAGAAACCAATCTTATTTAAAAAAGATCTAACCATCCCCCAAAAAAAATTTTAAAAAAAGTGAAAAATAGAAAAAGTTGAAAAAAATTCATAAAAAAATTGATTTCTTATATCGCCATCTGTCGGTGTGAACGTGATTTATTACAGTAAAACTAATCTCTTGATGTGAACCTGATTTATTACAGGAAAACTGATCTATTGATGTGAACTACCTTGTGAACTGTTTTTTGGATGTTGCATTTATATCAAAGTTTTTTAGAAAAAGCGAATGCGAAGTATAAGCAACGAAACCAACAATTGGTCATTTTTCGATTTACAAATCCATCTGGGTAATCATTTTTCGATTTATTGATCTCTCTAGATACCAAAAAACACTTTTCATTCACTGCTACCTTTATATCGACGAATAGTTGCTTGTTCTTTGGGGGGCAGCGTAGATCAGTAGATAGTGTGCCAGACTGCCAGTCGAAGGATGCCAGGTTCGAATCCTGGTGGAGGAAAAGTCTTTCAAAGTAGTTTTCGAATAATTATTAGAAATTGCATACATCATAATATGCATGGTAGGAAATAGCGCCTCCACAGTGGAAAAATGGCAACACAAAATTAGCAATATCAGAAATTTCAAATAGTAAGTAATAGAATTAGACATATCAGGCACAGGAAATAGAATTAGACATCAGGCACAGGAAATAGAATTAAGACATATCAGGCACAGGAAATAGAATTAGACATCAGGCACAGGAAATAGAATTAGACATCAGGCACAGGAAATAGAATTAGACGGACAACACCAGAGTAGAGGGAAGTAGCAAGGGACAATAGAAGACGACAATAGAAGAAGACAGACCAACAAATAGAAGGTGTACCAGCAGGAACCAACTAGAATAAAAGCGAACATGGTTCCTGCTGGTACAATAGAAGACTGCAATAGAAGAAGATAGGCCAACAAATAGAAGGTGGTGTACCAGCAGGAACCAAGATCGTAGACTACAGGAAAAAAGGGTTCCTGCTGGTAACCAAGAAGTGGACGCGCATTGCGCAAAGGAATTAGACAGACAACACCAGACAGAGCAGAGGAAAGTAGCAAGCGACAATAGAAGAAGATAGGCCAACAAATAGAAGATGTACCAGCAGGAACCAAGATCGTAGACTACAATAAAAAAAGCGAAGATGGTTCCTGCTGGTGGTAACCCAGAAAGTAAAATCGTAGACTACAGGAATAAAAGTGATGAGGTATAACTAGCACAGAAAGCGGAAAACCATGTACAGCAGCACATACAGAGTGGAAAAGGAAATAGTGGTGAGAGGCGGAGTTGGGATCAAAAATGTCAAAGGAAGCTAGGAGGCCGCAAGGAGGTTCCTAGGATTATCGGCAAAGACGACGACAACGCCAGAGCAGAGGAAAGCAGCAAGCCAGGACAACATGAGAAAGCTACACCAGACAGACGACAATAGAAAGATAGTCAAACAATAGAAGGTTACACCAGACAGACGACAATAGAAGAAGATTGTCCCACAAATCCAAGGTGTACCCAGCAAAAACCACGGAGTAAAATCGTAGACTACAGGAATAAAAGCGAAGATATCGGCAAAGACGACAACGAACAGCAGAGGAAAACAGCAGGAGCAAGCCAGAAAAACATGAGAAAGCTACACCACCAGACAAGACGACCGACCACAATAGAAGATAGTCCCACAAATCGAAGGTGGTGTACCAGCCAGCAGCAGCAGGAATCGTGTGAGTACAACATGGAGGAGCTCTCTGTCAGACGTCAGAAATAAAAGAGGCGCTGACATTGACAGTGACCACGACCACGACCGCATCATAGGTGAAATTAAAATTGAAAGGCAAAAGAACAACCACCAGACACAGAAACACCGGAAACAACTCCAAAACAACACAACCAGAAACACTCTAGCCACGGCAATACGCGAAAAGATACCAACAAACACCACACGTGAGAGGAAATAACATCAACATACCACCAAGTTCCGGAAGAAACACTTGGGAGTAGTCCAAAATCAGAGAAACATGAACCTAATTTCTCAAAGAGTTGAACATAAGATGCAGTTGAAAAACAACAATATCACAAGAAAGCAGTATAAACAACTACCAAAACAAGTGAAGAAAGCTGCAAGAAGAGACAAAAGACACTTCCTACAAGATCTCTGGCGAAGCCTCCAACACCATCACGCAAAAGCTACAGGTATTCGTAACCAAATGCAGCAGGATCATATGCATTCATATGTAACTTACAACTATTGAATGTAACAAACCAGGAAGCCACACCAAACCAGATTAGACCTAGGAAATGGAGGTGAGATTGGTCACACTTTAAGAAAAAATCTTCATAGCATAACCAGGATGGCGCTTGAATGGAATCCCCAAGGATCACGAAATAGAGGTCGACCAAGAAACGCCTTGCGACGAACAACAAGCCAAGAACTAAGACAAAATAACCTTACATCCAACTACAAACTATCTAATTAAAAAAGTGGAACATGCAAACATGTTAAAAGAAAAAATTATAAAAGTCGTCATATCTTCTGAACGAGTAGATGTAAAGAAAAAAAACACATATAATATAAAACAATCCTTATAAAAAATCTAGCTACTTTACAAAAAAATTTTTAAAAAATTGGAAAATAAAATTTTTAAAAAAAAAAATTATAAAAGTCGTCATATCTCCTAAACGCGAAGAGATAGAGCAAAAATACAAAGAAATTGAATAGAAAAGAAACCAATCTTATTTAAAAAAGATCTAACCATCCCCCAAAAAAAATTTTAAAAAAAGTGAAAAATAGAAAAAGTTGAAAAAAATTCATAAAAAAATTGATTTCTTATATCGCCATCTGTCGGTGTGAACGTGATTTATTACAGTAAAACTAATCTCTTGATGTGAACCTGATTTATTACAGGAAAACTGATCTATTGATGTGAACTACCTTGTGAACTGTTTTTTGGATGTTGCATTTATATCAAAGTTTTTTAGAAAAAGCGAATGCGAAGTATAAGCAACGAAACCAACAATTGGTCATTTTTCGATTTACAAATCCATCTGGGTAATCATTTTTCGATTTATTGATCTCTCTAGATACCAAAAAACACTTTTCATTCACTGCTACCTTTATATCGACGAATAGTTGCTTGTTCTTTGGGGGGCAGCGTAGATCAGTAGATAGTGTGCCAGACTGCCAGTCGAAGGATGCCAGGTTCGAATCCTGGTGGAGGAAAAGTCTTTCAAAGTAGTTTTCGAATAATTATTAGAAATTGCATACATCATAATATGCATGGTAGGAAATAGCGCCTCCACAGTGGAAAAATGGCAACACAAAATTAGCAATATCAGAAATTTCAAATAGTAAGTAATAGAATTAGACATATCAGGCACAGGAAATAGAATTAGACATCAGGCACAGGAAATAGAATTAAGACATATCAGGCACAGGAAATAGAATTAGACATCAGGCACAGGAAATAGAATTAGACATCAGGCACAGGAAATAGAATTAGACGGACAACACCAGAGTAGAGGGAAGTAGCAAGGGACAATAGAAGACGACAATAGAAGAAGACAGACCAACAAATAGAAGGTGTACCAGCAGGAACCAACTAGAATAAAAGCGAACATGGTTCCTGCTGGTACAATAGAAGACTGCAATAGAAGAAGATAGGCCAACAAATAGAAGGTGGTGTACCAGCAGGAACCAAGATCGTAGACTACAGGAAAAAAGGGTTCCTGCTGGTAACCAAGAAGTGGACGCGCATTGCGCAAAGGAATTAGACAGACAACACCAGACAGAGCAGAGGAAAGTAGCAAGCGACAATAGAAGAAGATAGGCCAACAAATAGAAGATGTACCAGCAGGAACCAAGATCGTAGACTACAATAAAAAAAGCGAAGATGGTTCCTGCTGGTGGTAACCCAGAAAGTAAAATCGTAGACTACAGGAATAAAAGTGATGAGGTATAACTAGCACAGAAAGCGGAAAACCATGTACAGCAGCACATACAGAGTGGAAAAGGAAATAGTGGTGAGAGGCGGAGTTGGGATCAAAAATGTCAAAGGAAGCTAGGAGGCCGCAAGGAGGTTCCTAGGATTATCGGCAAAGACGACGACAACGCCAGAGCAGAGGAAAGCAGCAAGCCAGGACAACATGAGAAAGCTACACCAGACAGACGACAATAGAAAGATAGTCAAACAATAGAAGGTTACACCAGACAGACGACAATAGAAGAAGATTGTCCCACAAATCCAAGGTGTACCCAGCAAAAACCACGGAGTAAAATCGTAGACTACAGGAATAAAAGCGAAGATATCGGCAAAGACGACAACGAACAGCAGAGGAAAACAGCAGGAGCAAGCCAGAAAAACATGAGAAAGCTACACCACCAGACAAGACGACCGACCACAATAGAAGATAGTCCCACAAATCGAAGGTGGTGTACCAGCCAGCAGCAGCAGGAATCGTGTGAGTACAACATGGAGGAGCTCTCTGTCAGACGTCAGAAATAAAAGAGGCGCTGACATTGACAGTGACCACGACCACGACCGCATCATAGGTGAAATTAAAATTGAAAGGCAAAAGAACAACCACCAGACACAGAAACACCGGAAACAACTCCAAAACAACACAACCAGAAACACTCTAGCCACGGCAATACGCGAAAAGATACCAACAAACACCACACGTGAGAGGAAATAACATCAACATACCACCAAGTTCCGGAAGAAACACTTGGGAGTAGTCCAAAATCAGAGAAACATGAACCTAATTTCTCAAAGAGTTGAACATAAGATGCAGTTGAAAAACAACAATATCACAAGAAAGCAGTATAAACAACTACCAAAACAAGTGAAGAAAGCTGCAAGAAGAGACAAAAGACACTTCCTACAAGATCTCTGGCGAAGCCTCCAACACCATCACGCAAAAGCTACAGGTATTCGTAACCAAATGCAGCAGGATCATATGCATTCATATGTAACTTACAACTATTGAATGTAACAAACCAGGAAGCCACACCAAACCAGATTAGACCTAGGAAATGGAGGTGAGATTGGTCACACTTTAAGAAAAAATCTTCATAGCATAACCAGGATGGCGCTTGAATGGAATCCCCAAGGATCACGAAATAGAGGTCGACCAAGAAACGCCTTGCGACGAACAACAAGCCAAGAACTAAGACAAAATAACCTTACATCCAACTACAAACTATCTAATTAAAAAAGTGGAACATGCAAACATGTTAAAAGAAAAAATTATAAAAGTCGTCATATCTTCTGAACGAGTAGATGTAAAGAAAAAAAACACATATAATATAAAACAATCCTTATAAAAAATCTAGCTACTTTACAAAAAAATTTTTAAAAAATTGGAAAATAAAATTTTTAAAAAAAAAAATTATAAAAGTCGTCATATCTCCTAAACGCGAAGAGATAGAGCAAAAATACAAAGAAATTGAATAGAAAAGAAACCAATCTTATTTAAAAAAGATCTAACCATCCCCCAAAAAAAATTTTAAAAAAAGTGAAAAATAGAAAAAGTTGAAAAAAATTCATAAAAAAATTGATTTCTTATATCGCCATCTGTCGGTGTGAACGTGATTTATTACAGTAAAACTAATCTCTTGATGTGAACCTGATTTATTACAGGAAAACTGATCTATTGATGTGAACTACCTTGTGAACTGTTTTTTGGATGTTGCATTTATATCAAAGTTTTTTAGAAAAAGCGAATGCGAAGTATAAGCAACGAAACCAACAATTGGTCATTTTTCGATTTACAAATCCATCTGGGTAATCATTTTTCGATTTATTGATCTCTCTAGATACCAAAAAACACTTTTCATTCACTGCTACCTTTATATCGACGAATAGTTGCTTGTTCTTTGGGGGGCAGCGTAGATCAGTAGATAGTGTGCCAGACTGCCAGTCGAAGGATGCCAGGTTCGAATCCTGGTGGAGGAAAAGTCTTTCAAAGTAGTTTTCGAATAATTATTAGAAATTGCATACATCATAATATGCATGGTAGGAAATAGCGCCTCCACAGTGGAAAAATGGCAACACAAAATTAGCAATATCAGAAATTTCAAATAGTAAGTAATAGAATTAGACATATCAGGCACAGGAAATAGAATTAGACATCAGGCACAGGAAATAGAATTAAGACATATCAGGCACAGGAAATAGAATTAGACATCAGGCACAGGAAATAGAATTAGACATCAGGCACAGGAAATAGAATTAGACGGACAACACCAGAGTAGAGGGAAGTAGCAAGGGACAATAGAAGACGACAATAGAAGAAGACAGACCAACAAATAGAAGGTGTACCAGCAGGAACCAACTAGAATAAAAGCGAACATGGTTCCTGCTGGTACAATAGAAGACTGCAATAGAAGAAGATAGGCCAACAAATAGAAGGTGGTGTACCAGCAGGAACCAAGATCGTAGACTACAGGAAAAAAGGGTTCCTGCTGGTAACCAAGAAGTGGACGCGCATTGCGCAAAGGAATTAGACAGACAACACCAGACAGAGCAGAGGAAAGTAGCAAGCGACAATAGAAGAAGATAGGCCAACAAATAGAAGATGTACCAGCAGGAACCAAGATCGTAGACTACAATAAAAAAAGCGAAGATGGTTCCTGCTGGTGGTAACCCAGAAAGTAAAATCGTAGACTACAGGAATAAAAGTGATGAGGTATAACTAGCACAGAAAGCGGAAAACCATGTACAGCAGCACATACAGAGTGGAAAAGGAAATAGTGGTGAGAGGCGGAGTTGGGATCAAAAATGTCAAAGGAAGCTAGGAGGCCGCAAGGAGGTTCCTAGGATTATCGGCAAAGACGACGACAACGCCAGAGCAGAGGAAAGCAGCAAGCCAGGACAACATGAGAAAGCTACACCAGACAGACGACAATAGAAAGATAGTCAAACAATAGAAGGTTACACCAGACAGACGACAATAGAAGAAGATTGTCCCACAAATCCAAGGTGTACCCAGCAAAAACCACGGAGTAAAATCGTAGACTACAGGAATAAAAGCGAAGATATCGGCAAAGACGACAACGAACAGCAGAGGAAAACAGCAGGAGCAAGCCAGAAAAACATGAGAAAGCTACACCACCAGACAAGACGACCGACCACAATAGAAGATAGTCCCACAAATCGAAGGTGGTGTACCAGCCAGCAGCAGCAGGAATCGTGTGAGTACAACATGGAGGAGCTCTCTGTCAGACGTCAGAAATAAAAGAGGCGCTGACATTGACAGTGACCACGACCACGACCGCATCATAGGTGAAATTAAAATTGAAAGGCAAAAGAACAACCACCAGACACAGAAACACCGGAAACAACTCCAAAACAACACAACCAGAAACACTCTAGCCACGGCAATACGCGAAAAGATACCAACAAACACCACACGTGAGAGGAAATAACATCAACATACCACCAAGTTCCGGAAGAAACACTTGGGAGTAGTCCAAAATCAGAGAAACATGAACCTAATTTCTCAAAGAGTTGAACATAAGATGCAGTTGAAAAACAACAATATCACAAGAAAGCAGTATAAACAACTACCAAAACAAGTGAAGAAAGCTGCAAGAAGAGACAAAAGACACTTCCTACAAGATCTCTGGCGAAGCCTCCAACACCATCACGCAAAAGCTACAGGTATTCGTAACCAAATGCAGCAGGATCATATGCATTCATATGTAACTTACAACTATTGAATGTAACAAACCAGGAAGCCACACCAAACCAGATTAGACCTAGGAAATGGAGGTGAGATTGGTCACACTTTAAGAAAAAATCTTCATAGCATAACCAGGATGGCGCTTGAATGGAATCCCCAAGGATCACGAAATAGAGGTCGACCAAGAAACGCCTTGCGACGAACAACAAGCCAAGAACTAAGACAAAATAACCTTACATCCAACTACAAACTATCTAATTAAAAAAGTGGAACATGCAAACATGTTAAAAGAAAAAATTATAAAAGTCGTCATATCTTCTGAACGAGTAGATGTAAAGAAAAAAAACACATATAATATAAAACAATCCTTATAAAAAATCTAGCTACTTTACAAAAAAATTTTTAAAAAATTGGAAAATAAAATTTTAAAAAAAAAAAATTATAAAAGTCGTCATATCTCCTAAACGCGAAGAGATAGAGCAAAAATACAAAGAAATTGAATAGAAAAGAAACCAATCTTATTTAAAAAAGATCTAACCATCCCCCAAAAAAAATTTTAAAAAAAGTGAAAAATAGAAAAAGTTGAAAAAAATTCATAAAAAAATTGATTTCTTATATCGCCATCTGTCGGTGTGAACGTGATTTATTACAGTAAAACTAATCTCTTGATGTGAACCTGATTTATTACAGGAAAACTGATCTATTGATGTGAACTACCTTGTGAACTGTTTTTTGGATGTTGCATTTATATCAAAGTTTTTTAGAAAAAGCGAATGCGAAGTATAAGCAACGAAACCAACAATTGGTCATTTTTCGATTTACAAATCCATCTGGGTAATCATTTTTCGATTTATTGATCTCTCTAGATACCAAAAAACACTTTTCATTCACTGCTACCTTTATATCGACGAATAGTTGCTTGTTCTTTGGGGGGCAGCGTAGATCAGTAGATAGTGTGCCAGACTGCCAGTCGAAGGATGCCAGGTTCGAATCCTGGTGGAGGAAAAGTCTTTCAAAGTAGTTTTCGAATAATTATTAGAAATTGCATACATCATAATATGCATGGTAGGAAATAGCGCCTCCACAGTGGAAAAATGGCAACACAAAATTAGCAATATCAGAAATTTCAAATAGTAAGTAATAGAATTAGACATATCAGGCACAGGAAATAGAATTAGACATCAGGCACAGGAAATAGAATTAAGACATATCAGGCACAGGAAATAGAATTAGACATCAGGCACAGGAAATAGAATTAGACATCAGGCACAGGAAATAGAATTAGACGGACAACACCAGAGTAGAGGGAAGTAGCAAGGGACAATAGAAGACGACAATAGAAGAAGACAGACCAACAAATAGAAGGTGTACCAGCAGGAACCAACTAGAATAAAAGCGAACATGGTTCCTGCTGGTACAATAGAAGACTGCAATAGAAGAAGATAGGCCAACAAATAGAAGGTGGTGTACCAGCAGGAACCAAGATCGTAGACTACAGGAAAAAAGGGTTCCTGCTGGTAACCAAGAAGTGGACGCGCATTGCGCAAAGGAATTAGACAGACAACACCAGACAGAGCAGAGGAAAGTAGCAAGCGACAATAGAAGAAGATAGGCCAACAAATAGAAGATGTACCAGCAGGAACCAAGATCGTAGACTACAATAAAAAAAGCGAAGATGGTTCCTGCTGGTGGTAACCCAGAAAGTAAAATCGTAGACTACAGGAATAAAAGTGATGAGGTATAACTAGCACAGAAAGCGGAAAACCATGTACAGCAGCACATACAGAGTGGAAAAGGAAATAGTGGTGAGAGGCGGAGTTGGGATCAAAAATGTCAAAGGAAGCTAGGAGGCCGCAAGGAGGTTCCTAGGATTATCGGCAAAGACGACGACAACGCCAGAGCAGAGGAAAGCAGCAAGCCAGGACAACATGAGAAAGCTACACCAGACAGACGACAATAGAAAGATAGTCAAACAATAGAAGGTTACACCAGACAGACGACAATAGAAGAAGATTGTCCCACAAATCCAAGGTGTACCCAGCAAAAACCACGGAGTAAAATCGTAGACTACAGGAATAAAAGCGAAGATATCGGCAAAGACGACAACGAACAGCAGAGGAAAACAGCAGGAGCAAGCCAGAAAAACATGAGAAAGCTACACCACCAGACAAGACGACCGACCACAATAGAAGATAGTCCCACAAATCGAAGGTGGTGTACCAGCCAGCAGCAGCAGGAATCGTGTGAGTACAACATGGAGGAGCTCTCTGTCAGACGTCAGAAATAAAAGAGGCGCTGACATTGACAGTGACCACGACCACGACCGCATCATAGGTGAAATTAAAATTGAAAGGCAAAAGAACAACCACCAGACACAGAAACACCGGAAACAACTCCAAAACAACACAACCAGAAACACTCTAGCCACGGCAATACGCGAAAAGATACCAACAAACACCACACGTGAGAGGAAATAACATCAACATACCACCAAGTTCCGGAAGAAACACTTGGGAGTAGTCCAAAATCAGAGAAACATGAACCTAATTTCTCAAAGAGTTGAACATAAGATGCAGTTGAAAAACAACAATATCACAAGAAAGCAGTATAAACAACTACCAAAACAAGTGAAGAAAGCTGCAAGAAGAGACAAAAGACACTTCCTACAAGATCTCTGGCGAAGCCTCCAACACCATCACGCAAAAGCTACAGGTATTCGTAACCAAATGCAGCAGGATCATATGCATTCATATGTAACTTACAACTATTGAATGTAACAAACCAGGAAGCCACACCAAACCAGATTAGACCTAGGAAATGGAGGTGAGATTGGTCACACTTTAAGAAAAAATCTTCATAGCATAACCAGGATGGCGCTTGAATGGAATCCCCAAGGATCACGAAATAGAGGTCGACCAAGAAACGCCTTGCGACGAACAACAAGCCAAGAACTAAGACAAAATAACCTTACATCCAACTACAAACTATCTAATTAAAAAAGTGGAACATGCAAACATGTTAAAAGAAAAAATTATAAAAGTCGTCATATCTTCTGAACGAGTAGATGTAAAGAAAAAAAACACATATAATATAAAACAATCCTTATAAAAAATCTAGCTACTTTACAAAAAAATTTTTAAAAAATTGGAAAATAAAATTTTTAAAAAAAAAAATTATAAAAGTCGTCATATCTCCTAAACGCGAAGAGATAGAGCAAAAATACAAAGAAATTGAATAGAAAAGAAACCAATCTTATTTAAAAAAGATCTAACCATCCCCCAAAAAAAATTTTAAAAAAAGTGAAAAATAGAAAAAGTTGAAAAAAATTCATAAAAAAATTGATTTCTTATATCGCCATCTGTCGGTGTGAACGTGATTTATTACAGTAAAACTAATCTCTTGATGTGAACCTGATTTATTACAGGAAAACTGATCTATTGATGTGAACTACCTTGTGAACTGTTTTTTGGATGTTGCATTTATATCAAAGTTTTTTAGAAAAAGCGAATGCGAAGTATAAGCAACGAAACCAACAATTGGTCATTTTTCGATTTACAAATCCATCTGGGTAATCATTTTTCGATTTATTGATCTCTCTAGATACCAAAAAACACTTTTCATTCACTGCTACCTTTATATCGACGAATAGTTGCTTGTTCTTTGGGGGGCAGCGTAGATCAGTAGATAGTGTGCCAGACTGCCAGTCGAAGGATGCCAGGTTCGAATCCTGGTGGAGGAAAAGTCTTTCAAAGTAGTTTTCGAATAATTATTAGAAATTGCATACATCATAATATGCATGGTAGGAAATAGCGCCTCCACAGTGGAAAAATGGCAACACAAAATTAGCAATATCAGAAATTTCAAATAGTAAGTAATAGAATTAGACATATCAGGCACAGGAAATAGAATTAGACATCAGGCACAGGAAATAGAATTAAGACATATCAGGCACAGGAAATAGAATTAGACATCAGGCACAGGAAATAGAATTAGACATCAGGCACAGGAAATAGAATTAGACGGACAACACCAGAGTAGAGGGAAGTAGCAAGGGACAATAGAAGACGACAATAGAAGAAGACAGACCAACAAATAGAAGGTGTACCAGCAGGAACCAACTAGAATAAAAGCGAACATGGTTCCTGCTGGTACAATAGAAGACTGCAATAGAAGAAGATAGGCCAACAAATAGAAGGTGGTGTACCAGCAGGAACCAAGATCGTAGACTACAGGAAAAAAGGGTTCCTGCTGGTAACCAAGAAGTGGACGCGCATTGCGCAAAGGAATTAGACAGACAACACCAGACAGAGCAGAGGAAAGTAGCAAGCGACAATAGAAGAAGATAGGCC